>NC_136798.1:3444007-3601448 GCF_951216825.1 Electrona antarctica | reverse complement strand
CGGGCAATTACATATAATCTTTGCGGTCCTTGACATGAAATATTGAGCACCACTGAATTAGAAACATATATAGGTATTTCAGAAAACTGTCTAGAATGTTTAGAAGACATTTTTTAAATTTCGATGTCAGGCCTAAATGGGATAACTCGATGAGGGGCGACCGTTTTTTTAAGGTCTTGAAATGAGTTCTGTACATTTTCAGAAAGGGTTGCGGCACAGCCGGCGCTGCTGGTGGTGAGCTGTGAATGTCACTGCAGCGGTCGGAGTGGAAACATTTTGTTCTTATTGGCATCGCTGTCCACTCCACGCTACGTATGACATTGCACTGTGTAACGTTAGAAACTTTTCTGTCTCTCCGTCTCTTGTATCGCTCTCTCTCTCTCTCTCTCTCTTCCTCTCTCTCTCTCTCTCCCTCTCTCTCTCTCTCTCTCTCTCTCTTCCTCTCTCTCTCTCTCTCTCTCCCTCTCTCCCTCTCTCTCCCTCTCTCTCTCTCTCTCGCTCTCTCGCTCTCTCTCTCTCTCTCTCTCTCTCTCTTCCTCTCTCTCTCTCTCTCCCTCTCTCTCTCTCTCTCCCTCTCTCTCCCTCTCTCTCTCTCTCTCTCTCTCTCTCTCCCTCTCTCTCCCTCTCTCTCTCTCTCTCGCTCTCTCGCTCTCTCTCTCTCTCTCTCTCTCTCTCTCTCTCTCTCTCCCTCCCTCCCTCCCTCCCCTAGGTTCCAGTTTCACCCCTTCCTCAGGGCTCTACGCCACCAACAACTCAGTGTCCAACCCAGCCAACTACACTGCCACACAGCAGGTATATCTACACCGGTGCTCTTCAAACAGTTCTGAGCCCCTCCTATTCCCAGCTTTGTGTGTGTGAGTGAGACAGTGTGTGTACCCTATATAGCGATGATTTGATTGGCTAAGGGCTTTAAAAAGTGCAGATAAAAAGTGAGGACAGAAAAGTGAGGGCGCCAAAAGTGATTGGCCGGGAATGTGATGATGTATGATGATATATATGATGATAAGAGCGCCCCAAGTGACATTGATGAATTCCAAATATTATCAAAGTGTTCGAGGCAGCCCTGAACTTGCGTCAAGGCACCCTAGGCACCCACTTTGACAAACCCTGATCCACACTATACACTATATGTGTCTATGTACTGTACACGTGTGTGTTTACATGGGTACAGTCTACAGCGTGCCATGTTTTACCAGGTGTCCCCACAAGGATAGTAAAACCAGAACAAAATAAAATAAAATAAACTAGGGGGACTAAAGTCCTTACACACAGACAGGGCAGGGACATTTATTTTGTGTGATGAATTTGCATTCATTCAAACATATTTACAGTAACCAGGTCAAATAATTGAGCTTAAAATTGATTTTTGCCAGATTGACCCCATGGTCACGAGAGCAGCATGAAACAGCTGAACATTACTGTAGGCATGTTTTTCTCTCTCAATACAGCAAAGCTAAGCGAGGAGGTAAAGTGAATGTGACTTGATACGGTGACATGCAGTCAGGGGCGTAAGGACCTGGCCATAGGCCCCAGTGCAGGTATTTTGTTTAGGCCCCCCAAGTCTTTGGGAGACGCCCCCCCGCCCGCCCCACAGTCAGCAAAGACTTGCAAAGACTCGCTGACTGTACTTTATAGACATGATGTTATTAACATTGACCTAAATGGAGTTATATCAACAAAGGATAGGATGATTAAAAAAGTTTATGTCTGTAGGAGTGCAGTGCTGCAGCCTGCAGGCTATCAGAAATTACTTTGGACAGATGGAAAACACTTTAGTTAAACTTGCAGAGTGACGGATTACTTTACCTGGGTTACATCTTCTGATAGTTGTAGGCTTCTTGAATTCATTCAAACCTTTATTTATTCTTGAAAGACATTGAGGTCACCCTCATTTGCAGTGTCGTCGAGATACAAAAGCAGAACAGAACAGCAACATTTCCTCATCGCGTGACGTTTAGCACGTAGGCTATGTTTAAAAACAGTTGCAGACACTTGGGGGGTAAGTCTGCAATCAAAGATTTAAATTGACCGTATGTTATGGGAGAACAGATCTTTATTTTAAGCTGTGTAGGTCATTCCACGTGGTTGGGGCACTAAAACAAAAGGCTGTTTTCCCCAGTTCTGTGTTCTACATTTGGGACCTTTAGTGTGAGCCAGTGACTGGAGCGTGTCCTATAATTATGTTACAGGGTTTCAATCCAGCAGAGCTTTAATATACAACGGTAAAGTTCCATCAATTGCTTTAAAAATAAACAGATACCAATGTTAACATGAAATAATAATCCTGTCTTTCATTAGCGCGAACGGCGAACATGACAAAAGAGTCTACAGCTGAGCTTTGTTATGCTGCTGACAGCTGCTCATAAACACGCTACGGTAAAGATACCAAGGAGGACTGGCCAGTGATGTCACTGTTATGCAACACGGAAGTAGTACAGTGACATCACAGACAAATCCTTGATGTTACTCTTCCTGCGACCGAGTAGCCTCTGTAACCAGGCTTTCTTTTCACTGTCATTTTGACATTTTTTTCTTTTGCTTCATGGGTCCCTGGGGCCCTGGGCCCTGGTGCATTGAACCGGTTGCACGTCGATATTTTCGCCACTGCATACAGTAACTATATAGCCTCGATACCCAGGCTTTCATTTTTGTAGACGCAAAAAATGAAAGCCTGGAGGAACGCCCCTCTAGTCCAGAAACCAACTACTAACAACTAACACTCAGTTAGCTCAGGCTACTAACTATACTACTATAGCACAAACGGCATCTGAGAGCAGGGATGGTTTTACAACTACTTTCATCTTTGGCCAGTTACGTTTTCCCCCTCTAGTCTAGACTATCTTTTTGCCCCCGAAAAAAGCCATTGTCGTCGGGGCGAGTTCTGAGCTTGTAGATATGCTGTTTTCGCTGAATGTTCACCTATCATCATCATGACGTGCACAGAATGCAGACAATTAGGGTTCAAGGGATGAATCAGTGATTATGAATCAGTGATTTCATGAAATCAAAGCTAATCGTACCGTCCGTGACCTTTTCAAGAGAGAGAACGTGGGCTGGGGTCAGGGGTCAGGGGATTAGTCACTGTTAAAAGTCTGTTGTGTTCTGGATATTTCTCTATGTCTTCATGATGAATTGCGTTCTGGTTGTAAAATGCTTAAAGGGGGATTTTAACGTCCCCCTATGATAGATGTGGCTGTTTAAAGAAAGGAAAGGCAACGTTCAGTTCATGTGTGGGTGGATGAAGGGGGGAAAGGGGGGCGGGGGTGTGTGTGTGTGTGTGTGTGTGTGTGTGTGTGTGTGTGTGTGTGTGTGTGTGTGTGTGTGTGTGTGTGTGTGTGCGTGTGCGTGTGCGTGTGCGTGCGCGTGCAAAGCAGAAAAGAATAGAGCAAATGGGAAAATGAGTGTGTGTGCGCATGTGTGAGTGAGACAGAGTGTGTGTGTGTGCGCGCGTGAGTGAGAGAGAGTGTGTGCAGCATGTCTGCGTATGATCATCCATTACTGTGTGTGTGTGTGTGTGTGTGTGTGTGTGTGTGTGTGTGTGTGTGTGTGTGTGTGTGTGTGTGTGTGTGTGTGTGTGTGTGTGTGTGTATGTGTGTGTGTGTGTGTGTGTGTGTGTGTGTGTGCTCTACTTTATGGTAACTTTATGGAGATGGACATAGTGACAGGTTTAGAGGGCGGGCTCATAAAAGAGAGCATCTCTTCTGGGTCAATAAAAACCTGCAGCACCAGGACTTTAATTGTAGGGAGATGTATAAATGACAGAACCGAGCGAATAAAAGACTTCAGAGACGAGAGGGAAGGGCCGTAAAATGTTCTCTTCAGATATAAAGACATGTCTGAACCGTTTTCAGCCAAGTGAGCAATCTCAGTCTCCATACTGTACACCGTTTCATTCTCTATGTACATTACATACAGTACATACTAGTGCTGCGCGATTCTTGCTCAAATGTGAATCCCGACAACAAGAATTGAGATCACGATTCTCACATGATTCTCATTTTTTTCCGTGAAAATGTTTAGTGTCTTTAGTCTGTAGTCGCTGAACATTTACTACATTCAAAATGTGGCACCAGCATGGGGCCATAACTACTACATAGGCAACATCAAAGTTTCAACAGACAACATCAAAGTTTTTGAGTTAAATCTCTCTTAAAGAGTCACTAAAATGAATCGGACAGCCAACTGTGCCGTGCCATTTTTCACGATTCTTTAATGTGTCTAGATCTCCTTCTTTTTTCGATGAATTGTGCAGCACTGTACACACACACACACACACACACACACACACACACACACACACACACACACACACACACACACACACACACACAGACTTTTATACTGTATCAGCTCCTAATAAGTCTGTATTTTCCGCAGGAATACCCTTCATATACAACGTTTGGCCAAAACCAGTACGCCCAGTATTACTCCGCCTCATCTTACGGGACATACATGTCGTCCAATAGCGTGGATGGGACGGGGTCCACGGCGGCCTATCAGCTGCAAGAGCCCGCCCCGGTCATGACGGGACAGGCCGCGGAGCTGCACCAAGGTACGTTATATATGCTACTTCTATGGTAGTGGATCAACAGTAGAGAGGATTTATGTCCAACCAAGCTACGGCAACCAATGGCACGGAGGAGGGATGGCATCATGGGTGAGACCACTGTTCAGTTGAATTATCTACAGTAAATGGTGCATTTATATAGCTTTATCCAAGGCGCTTTACATAGATTACATTCACCCATTCACACACATTCATACACCGATGGCGGCGGAACCCCCCCCCCCCCCCCCCCCCCCCATATTGGAGAATTGGAGTCTAGACGCTGGTGGTGGCAGCTGAGCAGATGAACCTCCTTCCATCTCAACACTAGACGACAAGGTGGAGTTGGGGATGGAGGTGGGCTGCTTGTTGTTGCAAACTGAAAGAGAATGGCAAGTGTCAGAGGCAGTGATATTTAAAAGCCAATCAGGTGAAGTCAAATCACCTGATTGGCTGCTGCCAAGTGCTTGGATTTGAAACAGAAATGACGAGCTATGATAGCTATGATAGTGCTGAAAGGCAGAATGAAAGCGTTGGTTAAGATCTTCCTTATTGAACCTTCGCTAAAAGCTACATTTGGAGGCCAGCCTATGAAAGTCACTTTGATGACGGCCTTTGGTTATGCAATACCCATTGTACCT
This sequence comes from Electrona antarctica, assembly GCF_951216825.1. NCBI lineage: Eukaryota > Metazoa > Chordata > Actinopteri > Myctophiformes > Myctophidae > Electrona > Electrona antarctica. The sequence continues at coordinate 3,596,261 of NC_136798.1, read as the reverse complement.
GTTGTCAGTGTACCTGCTGTCAGTGTACCTTGTTGTCAGTGTACCTGCTGTCAGTGTACCTTGTTGTCAGTGTACCTGCTGTCAGTGTACCTTGTTGTCAGTGTACCTTGTTGTCAGTGTACCTTGTTGTCAGTGTACCTTGTTGTCAGTGTACCTGTTGTCAGTGTACCTGTTGTCAGTGTACCTGTTGTCAGTGTACCTGTTGTCAGTGTACCTTGTTGTCAGTGTACCTGTTGTCAGTGTACCTGTTGTCAGTGTACCTGTTGTCAGTGTACCTTGTTGTCAGTGTACCTGCTGTCAGTGTACCTGTTGTCAGTGTACCTGTTGTCAGTGTACCTGTTGTCAGTGTACCTTGTTGTCAGTGTACCTGTTGTCAGTGTACCTGTTGTCAGTGTAACTGTTGTCAGTGTACCTGTTGTCAGAGACACAGTCACCGTTATCATAGCACTTGGAGGCCAATCTATGTTGTCAGCTACTATGATGTCATCTTGATGCCATCAAGGATCTCCATATCTGAGGATCTGGAGAACCGCCGATCCGGCCGTCTTGGGTCCTCTCCCTTGGGTCCTCGAAACATAAGATCCGCTTTGAAGTCGATTGTGTGGGCAGTTCTTGAGACACGTGAAGGACAGACACACAGAGGGATATACTATATAAGCAATATCCAGTGGGGCTATCGACGGAATCAATGTCATTCTAAATTATATGTAATCTTATTTGAGATTAAGCCCTAAATTTAACCTTTTGACATTTCACATCAGATGAATGGCTAGTATCCAAAGTATAAATTGGGATTAATATAATCGCACATCCACTCTAATACATTGGCCTGTTGGCAACGGTGTGACAAATCCCATGTGCGGGCTGTAGTAAGGTCCCACTCTGCACCCTGTACCCAGGAGGAATTGGGTCATTAGACAGTATTTACTTTAGCAAATTTTAAGTGAGAAAATGTGTATTCTGTTGAGTCAGACTTCAAGCCGGATTTATGCTTACTTGCTTAGGCAAATCCACAAACTCACAACGCATCGTAACGCAACACATTGCGAGCGTGTAGATCGGCTATTTGCGTTGGGCAAGTGCACCGAAGTGTATCAAATACAATAGAGGGATGAGAGTAGAGTACGACAGCAAAAACAAGGAATGGAAACAAAGTAAAGTAAAGTGTGCCAAACGTCTTCTCTCTCTCTCTCTCTCTCTCTCTCTCTCTCTCTCTCTCTCTCTCTCTCTCTCTCTCCCCCTCTCTCTCTCTCTCTCTGATTGAGACATAACAATATGAGACCTGAAGCTTAGCGTCTGGTTCTGGTTACCGCGCCACGGTGGGAGCATGTGGCACTTAGCGGCGCACATTCAGCATGCGCACATTCCACCGTCCGTCCGTCCGTACTGCATTTGGTGTTTGTGTTCAAACATTATACATTTCTGCCTGAGAGGACGTACTGTAGTAGCAGCAGCTCTGTGTGCAAACGGCATCCATGCAACTAAGTCTCCCATCGGTGCCCTTTTGTCATGTATCTTTTGCGCCTTGTTGTTATGCTGTTAAATAGATTTGTAAGCATTTGAATCTTGTGCATTAATTCACACCCAAACTAGCCATGCTGCTTCTGTTTATGGAACTCATTAGTCTCCAAGTTAATCTAATCTCTCTATTTTGTAGAATTATTTACCCTGACCGGATGATTTATTGTTATTCCTCTCGACCATTACTCCTACAGTACATTTCTTCAGTGACTATATATTGTTTATGAATGTTTGTACGGTTCGAAATAAACATTTTGTAATTGTGGAATTGTATAATTATGAAACCGTGATGTCAGTGAGTTTTACATGTGTGGTTTTGTGTGTGTGTGTGTGTGTGTCCGTGCGTCTTCTCAGCAGACTTTGACACAGTGCAGAGTCCCTCCACGCCCATCAAGGAGCTGGATGACCGCGCCTGCAGGAGCGGGGGCTCCAAATCTCGGGGGAGGGGCCGCAAGAACAACCCTTCCCCCCCGCCGGACAGTGACCTGGAGGTAAGACGCTGTATATTATACAAAAACTAATAGAGTAATACGCACATCACTTGGTAGGGTGGGTGGGTTCAAAAATAGCATTAGAAAAAGAGAAAAGAACCCCCATCTGCTCCAAAGGTTATTTTATTGACAACGTTTCGAGCCAAGGCTCTTCATCTGGTCAAAGTATAACTTTTGGAGCAGATGGAGCTGATATTAACCACCCAAACACTAATACTTAGTCAACCGGAGATGCCAAAGTACTCGCTGTGCTTTTCACTCGACACCAAATCGCGTTGCCAAAAATTCTACAAGTTCACAACACGTTGCAACGCGATGCATTGCGATCCATTGCGAGCTTGTAGATCTGACATTTTTGACAAACGTTTCAACGTACAGTACAGGGATGCTGGGGTTCAAGCGGTTTAACAAATATTTAGGGCTAATTCATACTTGACCGCAGAGGCGCCGATCTAGGGGTTGCTCTTGTGCCTGAGCACCCTGGGTGAATTCAAAGCACCCTTGACGATTTTAGACTAGTCCATTCACCTTAATCCGGTTTGGATGGGGACTCAGGAGCGCCTCCACCCCCCCACATACAGTACGCACTTCACACCTGAGGTGTGAAGTGGTGTGTTTACACTCAGGTTCAGCACCCATGGCCATAGATCCGGCGCCTCTGCTTGACCCTGTCACCGGAAATATATATGCATTTTTTTTTAATCAAGTGACGAAGGTCGCACGATGGCATATAAATTGCACGTGAATGCTGACAGATTGAACCTTGTCTACTTTTGAAAATCATAAAAGAAATGTAATGGATATGGTGTCGTTGTTTATACGTAGTATGCATCTATGGCCTGAAGAGATGGACACTCTTGTCTTGTGTGTGTTTCTCTGTCCATGCAGAGGGTGATGTTACAGTATGTGACTGTGTGTTTCTCTGTCCCTGCAGAGGGTGTTGTTACAGTATGTGACTGTGTGTTTCTCTGTCCATGCAGAGGGTGATGTTACAGTATGTGACTGTGTGTTTCTCTGTCCATGCAGAGGGTGATGTTACAGTATGTGACTGTGTGTTTCTCTGTCCATGCAGAGGGTGCTTGTTACAGTATGTGACTGTGTGTTTCTCTGTCCAGGCAGAGGGTGCTTGTTACAGTATGTGACTGTGTGTTTCTCTGTCCCTGCAGTGGGTGCTTGTTACAGTATGTGACTGTGTGTTTCTCTGTCCATGCAGAGGGTGCTTGTTACAGTATGTGACTGTGTGTTTCTCTGTCCAGGCAGAGGGTGTTGTTACAGTATGTGACTGTGTGTTTCTCTGTCCATGCAGAGGGTGTTGTTACAGTATGTGACTGTGTGTTTCTCTGTCCATGCAGAGGGTGTTGTTACAGTATGTGACTGTGTGTTTCTCTGTCCATGCAGAGGGTGTTGTTACAGTATGTGACTGTGTGTTTCTCTGTCCATGTTGTAGAGGGTGCTTGTTACAGTATGTGACTGTGTGTTTCTCTGTCCATGCAGAGGGTGCTTGTTACAGTATGTGACTGTGTGTTTCTCTGTCCAGGCAGAGGGTGCTTGTTACAGTATGTGACTGTGTGTTTCTCTGTCCAGGCAGAGGGTGCTTGTTACAGTATGTGACTGTGTGTTTCTCTGTCCAGGCAGAGGGTGCTTGTTACAGTATGTGACTGTGTGTTTCTCTGTCCCTGCAGTGGGTGCTTGTTACAGTATGTGACTGTGTGTTTCTCTGTCCATGCAGAGGGTGTTTGTGTGGGACCTGGATGAGACCATCATCGTCTTCCACTCTCTGCTGACCGGCTCCTACGCACAGAAATATGGCAAGGTGAGATATCACACGGAGGCGCCCACACACATATTGTTGCCTTATCGTCAAGCGACACAGTCAAATGCTTTGTGTTCATTTTAATCCATTTAGGATTAAGGCCGATTCTAAAAACGGCTTCTAAATACTGACCTAAGTTTTCTGAAGATTTTCAAATATTTATTCTAAAATTTCAAAAATGTTATTTTGCTATATACTGTACATAGCAACAAGAACCCCAAAAGGGGTTCCCGGTCCAGAAAGGGTAAAACTCCAAAAGGGGTTCCTGTGCTGAATACTGATTGATTGTTTGATTGATATATGTATTAACAGTTTGCAGAATTACAGTACAATTCAAGCACAAGAGTGCACAAGCGTGGAGATGACCTAATATGCATTGATTTGATTATAAATTCATAATTGATTTAACATTGATTTGTGCTGCCATTTTGTCACGCAGAAGTAAACCACAGTTGAGCAATGAGCCTGGCGCTTATTCCAAATTATTTCTTATAGAAAACCGCGAGCCCAGACACTTGATCCGGTTCACGGGGCATCAAGGCATCCCCTCATTGTGTCTAGTGAAGTGATTTATTTTATATTTTGTGTATCCTGCTTTTGCCAGCATCGAAGAATGAAATAAACACGTAACACCAGTGCAGTGTGGTTTTAGATATTTAGGTAAGGTAAGGTACATTTTATTTATAAAGCGCCTTTCAAAACAAATGTCACAAGGTGCTGTACAATAAATAAAATGAAATAAAACAAGAGCATCACATAGATCAACAATAAAACGACAACACAATGCACTGAATGCAGTACATTAGAGTAGTGATAAAATATATAAACGTGCAGTACAGTACATAGACATTATTACAAACCAAAGTGCTTGCGAGACAAATGGGTTTTTAGCAGCTTTTTGAACGTATCGACAGATTCTGCCCTCCTTAGGGAAAGGGGTAATTCATTTGCTTAACCACCCAAACACTAATACGCGTGTGTGTGTGTGTGTGTGCGTGCGTGCGTGCGTGCGTGCGTGCGTGCGTGCGTGCGTGCGTGCGTGTGTACAGTATACTATATATATTCATAAAACTGATGATGTTTGTACCAGCATCATCCTAATTTGACAACATAAGTTCTCTCTTTTGGTCTGATGTTTTTTTTTTTGGACCAAACCACCCTGTGATCCTGTTCGGTGGTCTGGCCTGGCCTGTTTGGTGGTCTGGCCCGGCCGGCCCGGAGAGTGATCCCGTTCGGTGGTCTGGCCCGGCCGGCCCGGAGAGCGCCGACTGCAACTGTTTACAGTTCCCCTGCATTCTGACTGTCGGTCGCTGGCTGGCCCGCGTCCGAGATCAGACTATGTGGTCAGGACTGAAGCAGCCTTTTTTTTATTGGATGATGTAGTTTCCTGTGGTGCGGTGGTGGCAGCCAGTAGCGCGCCTGTACTGTACTGTACTGTACTGTACTGTACTGTACTGTACTGTACTGTACTGTACGGCCCCGCGTGGAGACTCAGTTTCTGCCGTGTTGTTTGGGACGTCCAGAAGAGAGAGAGAAAGAACGCGGGTGGAGCGCCAACCGTTTAGAGCCAGACTAGCAGCGGGTGGAGCGCCAACCGTTTAGAGCCAGACTAGCAGCGGGTGGAGCGCCAACCGTTTAGAGCCAGACTAGCAGCGGGTGGAGCGCCAACCGTTTAGAGCCAGACTAGCATAGAACCATGATGGGAGCTCAGGCGTTTTACAAGCACAGCTTTTTGTGGGCATCACTGCACTTCCTAGTTCCTCTGCACTTGACTGGACCGTAGCATTCAGAAATGGTTTAAGACCCTGATGGGTTGTAAATAGTCGCGCACGCGCACGTGTGTGTGTGTTTCTGTGAGTGTGTGTGTGTGTGTGTGTGCGTGCTCGCGTCTCAGAAAGAGGGGAGAGAGAGAGAGTGAGAGAGAGAGAGAATGCTATGCATGTGTGCGACTGCGAACCCTGTGGCACAATAAATTCTGCTTGGTTTGTGTTGCATTGGCGAGAGAGAGAGAGAGAGAGAGAGAGAGAGAGAGAGAGAGAGAGAGAGAGAGAGAGAGAGAGAGAGAGAGAGAGAGAGAGAGAGAGAGAGAGAGAGAGAGAGAGAGAGAGAGAGAGAGAGAGAGAGAGAGAGAGAGAGAGAGAGAGAGAGAGAGAGAGAGAGAGAGAGAGAGAGAGAGAGAGAGTCACAGAGGAGTTCCAGAGAGGACTGTATTTTAACGAATGTATAAGAGAGTTGTAAATTTCTCCTCGATTACAAAACAAAATGCTGGCGTTTATACTGATGGCTCCAACAGCTCCCTCGTCGCCAATAAAACTTAACGGCCTTTGTTTACCCACTGGTGTCGTGTTTTGTGATGTAGCACGAAATTGGTGCCTGTATTCTCGACGTCTGCATGCATGATGCACCGCTGAGTAGCAGCAGAGTTGTGGTGAACCAAACGGACGTGTTCTGATAATCTTGGTTTTAAAACAATTTGGAACCAAAGTGATTCCTCTTTTCTTTTTCTCCTTTTTTTTGTTTTTTTACACCTCGTCCACTCCTGCCCTTAAGAAATATGGTGGCAGCTGTTTCTGTTCACACCTCGCCAAGAGTGGTGTTTACACCGTCGGCATGGCAACCTCCCCAAGACCCGCTCCTCTTATAGGGGATCTGTGTATACACGATCTGAGTTAAATGGTTTTTCACTTTTCATGAAAGTGCATGACTGAAGTGGTGGACTTAACTTAAGTCAAAGTACTAAAGTATTACCATCAAAATATACTGATATTCTATACAATCACACCCGTGTGAAGTGAGGGGCACTAATATATTAAAGTCTAACTCATGTTGATTAGGTGATGTAATGGTGATGTAAAACAAACGGTGCCAACACAAACATTAAACGCCATTAACAATAAAGAGACAATATGAAGTAAACGACACATTATGAGTAAATTTTCCCTTCATTGTCAATGCGTTTACTAAACAAACATTGAACTAAAGACAAACATTAAACCTGTGTATAGGAGGGGCTAGCGCCCCTCAAAAAAAAAAAAAAGTGTTATTTTAGTACATAAATAAATATAAATCAGCCTTGAAATAAAATGAAATTAAATTAAATGATTACTATATTTACCCAGGGTATCTGGGCTAAGCTCAAGAACTTGTTTCCAGCCAGGCCCTGCTCATAGAACATTTCATCGTAGTGGTTCAATGCCTTGTTCAAGGGCACTTCAGCGGTGGTAATTTTAACGTGTCGGACCGCTGATTCGAACTGGTGACCTTCCGGTATCAAGACCGCTCTGCAATCCGTTCGGCCACCGCTGCCACATTAACTCCTTATCACTTCCAGTTTCTTCCACTTTGGGTATACCAACTCTCTCTCTCTCTCTCTCTCTCTCTCTCTCTCTCTCTCTCTCTCTCTCTCTCTCTCTCTCTCTCTCTCTCTCTCTCTCTCTCTCTCTCTCTCTCTCTCTCTCTCTCTCTCTCTCTCTCTCTGTCGTAGTCTCTCCACATGGGTCGTCCGTCACGTTAGTTTCTTTCTATTCTGGTCGTCTTAACAGTGTCAGCAAATCGCACAGCGAGCTGTCGACCCTCCCTGACCTATCGCAGATGATGGTTTTTGCAGCTGAGCCCTGGTTGGCAGGACTGTCCCCCATGACAGCGCACGGCACGCACGCGCGCACGCACGGCACACGTGCGCACACACACACACACACATAAACGCACGCACCTCCCTGTGAGGCCACACGCTTTTGGTCAAGCACATACAGTGTTCCATCAGAGAAACTCACAAACACATTCATACATTGTACCCCCCTTTTGCCCCCCCGCGTGAGGAATGTTGATGGGACCGAACAAGTGCAACCAGTCTGTCAGCAAATGCTGAGATTAGTGGAACATACCAACTCTAGCAGGCAGCGGGGTGGGGGGGGGCTCGGGGTGGGGGAGGAGGGGGGGTAGTAGGAGTTGGTGAGTTATAGATAATATCCTAAAAATATGTAAAGAAAAGAGTAAAGGTGGTTGCACACTGATCGATGGGGAATACAAGCTAATAGAAACTGCAGGCTTTCTAGTCCTGAAAAGTTGCAATGCGAAAATGGAAGCCATCGTTCTCACGATAATAAAAATCTAATTTTTGTAAAATAATCTTGTTTAAAAAAGAATCTGCCTAATGATGATGTCACTGGAGGACGGTTTCTAAACTGCCCACAGCCCTCCTATGAGACACAGACTGAGTAGAAAATAATGGAGCCATTTTATCATGATTATTAGTGAGGACCAATTATATGAAGATAGGTTGAAAAGTGGTGAAGTGGTCCTTTAAGAATAAAGTGAAAATCAAATAAAAGATTGTAGATGATGATGGCAGAGACCAAGAGAACGCCGAGTCCAGGAGAACGCACGCACATCTAAATACAATGTGGACGAAGACTGTGTGTAACGATTAATATGGATGATGATAAGAATCCTACATGCTTGGAAATGCAAAACATTTCACACAAAACAAATTAGCAAAATAAATATAGTATGTTGTCAAAAGTAGGCCATACAAAACTAACTACGTATTCATAAATAAGCTACCACATACTGTATGTTGACATACATTATGATATTTTATTTAAGGTATGTTTGTGTGCATGGCGAGAATAATCTACAAGCTCATAGCACCGAGTGCCGCGCTACGAGTTTGTAGATCTGCAAATCTTTGAATATATATTATTTCACAGAGAACGTTTTTACTCAAATCTTTGCTTCTGGGGGTGTCCCTGGAACAACATATTTTCAAATGGTGGTCAGCGGCCAAATACAGATAATTCTGGGGGTCCTTGACGTGAAAAAGGTTGAGCACCACTGACATAGAAACCTGGGTTTTTCAGAAAACTGTCAGGATTTAGAAGGCATTTGTAGAATCGTCCTCAGGTCTAAATGGGTTAAGATTAAATCCAGTCTATATGACGGTTTTGGGGAAGATAATTGTGGTGGTGGTGATAATGATGATATGATAATTAGTCCTTTCTTCTCCCTCAGGACCCTCCCATGGCTGTAACGCTTGGTCTACGGATGGAGGAGATGATCTTCAACATGGCTGACACACACTTATTCTTCAACGATTTGGAGGTTAGTAACAGCGATAAAAACAGACACACACGTAGGTACCCTCACAAAAAACATGCAGTAATCCTGGTCTCTAAACTGCCTCCCCCTGGCCAGCCGGGGGGGCCTGATGGAGGGGAAAGGAACTGGTCGGAATAACGTGTTCCTTCTACGCGCTACGTCCGGCCGGGGAAACTCCCCGTGTTCCTGTCCAACTACGTCCTGTCAGGTGAAAATAAGCGGCTTGGACTCCTCATGCATGAAGGAAGCATGAGTTTAAGTCCGTTGCTCTCCCCAGGTTGGCGGAGGGTGTGTAGAGCCCAGGATCACATTAGATAATTGACACAGGGGTGAAAAATGGGTTACAAAATCGTGGGATAAAAAAAAAAAAACACACGGACACACAAACACACTACATCATCTTCATGGCTAAAAGTTTCCCTTGGAAGTTTTCACCATGCTGCTCGGAGGCTTTTGCCATGTTTTACTATTTTGAAAAACATTAAAAAAAAATAATTCAAATAGCCCCGATCTACAAGCTCACACTATGTCGATGTAGATCAGCAAGTTGAACTTATTCAAAAATGTTTTTTCAAAATAGTATAAGTTTAGGGTCCTTGAGGGAGTTCCAGGGGGTCCCCCAGCTATGATGGATAGTTAGGAACCAAATGGACCCATGGATCTGTAACTCTGAGAGTGTACAACGGATCCATTTGGTTCCATTTGTACACTCAGAGTTAAACAGTGATTTTACAATATAAATTGGGGTCCCAGAGATAGAAATGCCATTAAATGGGGGTCCATAACCTAATGCATGTCAAACTGGGGGTCCTTGAAATTATAAAATATTTTTTTATCCCACGATTTTGTAACCCATTTTTCACCCATGTGTCAATGATCTAATGTGATCCTGGGCTCTACACACCCTCCGCCAACCTGGGGAGAGCAACAGACTTGAACTCATGCTTCCTTCATGCTCCTTCAAGTTGCTCCTTTACACCTGACAGGGGGGAGTTTCCCTGGTTGGACGTAGCGCCTGGAAGGAACACGTTATTCCAACCAGTTCCTTTCCCCTCCATCAGGTGCCCCGGCTGGCCAGGGGTCCTTGACATTAAACGGGTTGAGAATCACTGCTAGAGCCGTGAAAAATCTTTTTGTCGATTTGGGGGTCCTTGACATGAAAAGGTTTTGGAACCACTGCCCTAGAGCCTATAGACTACAAATGAGTAGGCTATAAATTAATGAGAGTGAGAGATACTCCCCCCTAGTGGTATGAAACCATATGACAGAATAGATTTCAACAGGTTTACTAGCCTGAAAGTAACCAATAGAGGGGCGGATCAGACTAGGATGCTAAAGTAACCAATAGAGGGGCGGATCAGACTAGTGCTGGAAACAGATGCTGGCTCCCTATTGGTTCACCAGCCTATTTACCCGACATCTATATATGAATATATGAATGAAGAAATAGGGCATAAGTGGTTAATAATATACATTACCCTGTTATTGAACTGAATTGAAACTACATGACAGGTAGTTACCCCCCCCCCCCCCCCAAAAGAGGACGTATAGGGCCTTAGTCCTACTCCTCCTCCCAGCCAACACTCCCCACTGACAGGTAGTTACCCCCCCTTACGATTTACATCAAAAGGGCATGTGAGCTCAAACCCACAATTCAACATTTTGGTTTTAAGATGTTGATATTAATTTAGTATTCATCCTTAGGACCCCAAATAACACCTTGGAAAGCATGAGTGTATATTTCAAACAAAGTGTTTATGTCATAATTTGACCCCCCAGTATTAGGATGTATTAGGATGTTGATATTCATTCATCAGCCAACACTCCCCACTCACAGGTAGTGAATTTCATCTATTATCGTGTGTGTGTGCGTGCGTGTGTTTTTAGGAGTGTGACCAGGTACACATTGATGACGTTTCGTCAGATGACAACGGCCAGGACTTAGGGTGAGATTTCAAGACTTCTCGTTTATAATTATTCTTGTGTATAAAAATAATTTGTATGTATTAAATCAAAACGCATTTATAAACAAGTATGTAGGCCTGCTTGATTATGGATAACAATATTAATGCTTGCATGATTTATTATGATTGGCCGTTTTAAGGATAAATATCTATTATAATAAATACATGCAAGAAAGAAAAACTCATACAATGATTTACATTTTTATATTATCTGAGCCGTTCTTACAAAAAGAAAAGATCACAGTCCTTAACCCATTTTGGGCGGGAACCCCTTTTGGTGTTAGCATTATGTTATGCTTTAGCTATTGAAAAATAGCAGATCTACAAGCTCATAGCGCGCCACCGAGTGGCGCGCTACGAGCTTGTAGGTCTGCTATTTTTCAAAAATCGAAGAACGACTGACATAGAAACATAGCTTTTTCAGAAAACTGTAAGGATGTAGACATTTTTAGAATCTGATCTCAGGTCAAAATGGGTTAATAATGAATACATTAATGGTTTTGTTTCCACCATGAAGAGCAGAGTTTTGTAATAAAACATAATCATTATTGTTATTGACAGTACTTACAGTTTTGCAACTGATGGCTTCCATGCAGCTGCAACCAGCGCCAACCTGTGCCTGGCCACGGGGGTCCGCGGCGGGGTGGACTGGATGAGGAAGCTGGCCTTCCGCTACCGGCGAGTCAAAGAGATGTACACCACATACAAAAACAATGTGGGGGGTAAGAAAGACGTCCCAGCAGTGTTGATTTCGTCGACTAAAAGCTAAGACGAAAAATGTTCGTCGACTGCCTTTTTCCACTGACAAAAAATAAATTGAAACTAAATGAAAACTAAGCTACGATGACTAAAACTAAGACTAAATATGTTGTCAATTTCGTCAACAAATAAAAACTAGACTATTTTGGCCGAGTCCCAACCCTAGTTGCAAACAAAACCGTTTTAAGGTCAACCACACCAATGCAACTCCAGTGGTTGACCTTAAAACGGTTTTGTTGCAAGTAGTTGCAACTGATGTGGTTTGGGCTTAATGGTCCATTTGGTTCCATTTGTACACTCTCAGAGTTACCAATCATTATAAACCCCTCAAGGTCACCACCAGACCCCACTTGGAGAACCACTGGTCTAGAGGTAGTTTTTCAGTCACTTGAAGCTCCCTCTGGTATGATTTAGCTTTGGAATTAGTCCACGTTTCTGTCACTTCACATTCTGCCAAAAGGTCTCTTAAGCACTTTAACCCTGGCATCCCTATTTTGGGCAGATTTTCAAACGTTTTTTTTCCCTTCGATTCTCGTAGGTCTGCTGGGCCCTGCTAAGAGGGACGCCTGGCTCCAGCTAAGAGCAGAGGTGGAGGCTCTGACAGACTCCTGGCTCACCAACGCACTCAAGTCGCTGTCCATTATCAGCTCTAGGTAGGGCTTTCACTTCTAGTGATCTTTACTAGTTGACTAGTTGCCTAATTTACTAGTCGACTAGTTGAATAGTCGACTAGTTGCTTAAATCCCTAGCTCTAGGTGCCTCCTCCAAATTCACCCATCTAAACTTCAGTCATCATCCAATCATGTATCCATCCATCCATCCATCCATCCATCCATCCATCCATCCAAGATTCCACCCATCTATACGTATATCATCCATACATCTAGTGGACAAGAGATCCAGTATAAGTCATTTTACACGTGGTTGCATGCTGAAAATAGCCGATTTATAAGCTCACATCTGAGCTTGTAGATCGGCTATTTTCAGCAAGTGTAAAATCAGCCATTACAACAGCATCAAGGCCCGCCAAAATACATTTTAGTCGACTAAAACAACCGTAGTAGTCGACTAAAATATTATGATATTTAGTCGACTAAAACTAGACTAAAACACTAAAACATTCCAGGTGACTAAAATGTGACTAAAACTAAATGAAAACAAATCAAAAGACTATGACTAAAAACTAAAATCGAAAATTTGCTGCCAAAAACAACACTGCAATCATCACCATCCAGCATTTCCATAAGCATGTAGTTATTGCCACCTGTGTCTTCCATGCTTCTGTGGTGTAGTGGGAAATGCCAACGCTTTGTCAACAGAAGGTCTGTGGTTTGAAACCACCAGTGGAAACATTTTCTGCATCTTAAATCCCACCATGCATGGATGGTCCAGTTTATACTTCACTGATACTTTCCATACGTCAGTCTGTAGCACGAGGGATGTGTTAGAGTTTCGTAAACACACAAGTTTTGTGGTTCTATCTAGACTGTTGGGAATGTATTTTCTAAAATGTTTTTTTCTAATGTATTTTCTGAAAATGTATTTTAGAAAATGTATTTTCAAATTACATGAATCTAATTTCTCTTCGTCTCTGTCTCTCCCTCCCTCCCTCTTTCTCCCACAGGAGCAATTGTGTAAATGTGTTGGTGACCACGACACAGCTCATACCAGCGCTGGCTAAAGTTCTCTTGTATAGTCTTGGATCTGCTTTCCCAATAGAGAACATTTACAGTGCAACCAAAATTGGTAAGAGACACTACTATGATGCCTTCCAACCACCATGTTTGATTGATTGATTGATTGATTGATTGATTGATTAACAGTTTGCAGAATTACAGTACATTTCAAGTACAACTCAATACAAAAACGGTTAACTGTGAGTGGACGACACCATAAAGCATTACACTTGTTTACAAAGCCGAAAAATAGCCACTACGACCACAAATGTCCCAAGAAACTAGCTAGCCTAGCCACCGAGTCTGCGCTCTGAGAGAAAAGCACGGCTGAATTCTTTGTTTTGATTAGCCGTGCCATTATCGTGGTTTAAGCACAGCTAGAAAGCTTTTTTTTAACTCCCTTTACAACTCTCTTCGCCAAAAATAGCTTGTCTACAAGCTCTTGTGAGCTGTTTTCGGCTGAACGTTCGTTTTCGATTATGACATGCCAATCATTTTATCTTCTATTTTATACTATTTTAGTTTTATATAGTCATACACATTCTATGCTGTAGGCTACATGTAGTTCTCCACTTAATGGAAAGAGGCACATAATATTTGTTTGCTAGTGGCAAGATATGGTTGTCATAGTCAAAAAACGTGCACATGTTCAGTTGAATTTGGCTGCCACGCCTACATCAGAAAGGCCACATCCAAGGCATCCACAGACCACGGCGAAGGTTTCCTCTTACGATACTTACGGAATCTCAGTGCTGACAGATTCCGTTAGGGCCTGCAGTGGTACTCAGAGAAATGTTATAATTCTGGGCCGAGTGCTGTAGTTTACCACGCTCAAACTACTGACCTTCTGGGCCGAGTGCTGTAGTTTACCACGCTCAAACTAGACACTCTGGGCCGAGTGCTGTAGTTTACCACGCTCAAACTAGACACTGGGCCGAGTGCTGTAGTTTACCACGCTCAAACTACTGACCTTCTGGGCCGAGTGCTGTAGTTTACCACGCTCAAACTAGACACTCTGGGCCGAGTGCTGTAGTTTACCACGCTCAAACTAGACACTGGGCCGAGTGCTGTAGTTTACCACGCTCAAACTACTGACCTTCTGGGCCGAGTGCTGTAGTTTACCACGCTCAAACTAGACACTCTGGGCCGAGTGCTGTAGTTTACCACGCTCAAACTAGACACTGGGCCGAGTGCTGTAGTTTACCACGCTCAAACTACTGACCTTCTGGGCCGAGTGCTGTAGTTTACCACGCTCAAACTAGACACTCTGGGCCGAGTGCTGTAGTTTACCACGCTCAAACTAGACACTCTGGGCCGAGTGCTGTAGTTTACCACGCTCAAACTAGACACTGGGCCGAGTGCTGTAGTTTACCACGCTCAAACTACTGACCTTCTGGGCCGAGTGCTGTAGTTTACCACGCTCAAACTAGACACTCTGGGCCGAGTGCTGTAGTTTACCACGCTCAAACTAGACACTGGGCCGAGTGCTGTAGTTTACCACGCTCAAACTACTGACCTTCTGGGCCGAGTGCTGTAGTTTACCACGCTCAAACTAGACACTCTGGGCCGAGTGCTGTAGTTTACCACGCTCAAACTAGACACTGGGCCGAGTGCTGTAGTTTACCACGCTCAAACTACTGACCTTCTGGGCCGAGTGCTGTAGTTTACCACGCTCAAACTAGACACTCTGGGCCGAGTGCTGTAGTTTACCACGCTCAAACTAGACACTGGGCCGAGTGCTGTAGTTTACCACGCTCAAACTACTGACCTTCTGGGCCGAGTGCTGTAGTTTACCACGCTCAAACTAGACACTCTGGGCCGAGTGCTGTAGTTTACCACGCTCAAACTAGACACTGGGCCGAGTGCTGTAGTTTACCACGCTCAAACTACTGACCTTCTGGGCCGAGTGCTGTAGTTTACCATGCTCAAACTAGACACTGGGCCGAGTGCTGTAGTTTACCACGCTCAAACTACAGACCCTGGGCCGAGTGCTGTAGTTTACCACGCTCAAACTACAGACCCTGGGCCGAGTGCTGTAGTTTACCACGCTCAAACTACAGACCCTGGGCCGAGTGCTGTAGTTTACCACGCTCAAACTACAGACCCTGGGCCGAGTGCTGTAGTTTACCATGCTCAAACTACAGACCCTGGGCCGAGTGCTGTAGTTTACCATGCTCAAACTACAGACCCTGGGCCGAGTGCTGTAGTTTACCATGCTCAAACTAGACACTGGGCCGAGTGCTGTAGTTTACCATGCTCAAACTAGACACTGGGCCGAGTGCTGTAGTTTACCATGCTCAAACTAGACACTGGGCAGAGTGCTGTAGTTTACCATGCTCAAACTACAGACCCTGGGCCGAGTGCTGTAGTTTACCACGCTCAAACTAGACACTGGGCCGAGTGCTGTAGTTTACCATGCTCAAACTAGACACTGGGCCGAGTGCTGTAGTTTACCACGCTCAAACTAGACACTGGGCCGAGTGCTGTAGTTTACCATGCTCAAACTACAGACCCTGGGCCGAGTGCTGTAGTTTACCATGCTCAAACTAGACCCTGGGCCGAGTGCTGTAGTTTACCACGCTCAAACTACAGACCCTGGGCCGAGTGCTGTAGTTTACCATGCTCAAACTAGACCCTGGGCCGAGTGCTGTAGTGTACCACGCTCAAACTAGACACTGGGCCGAGTGCTGTAGTTTACCATGCTCAAACTAGACACTCTGGGCCGAGTGCTGTAGTTTACCACGCTCAAACTAGACACTCTGGGCCGAGTGCTGTAGTTTACCACGCTCAAACTAGACACTCTGGGCCGAGTGCTGTAGTTTACCACGCTCAAACTAGACACTGGGCAGAGTGCTGTAGTTTACCACGCTCAAACTACAGACCAATCTGAACTGGGCTAAACTGAGTGAAAGTGTGACCTCCACATGATCTGGCATTAAAAGGAAACGCACGCGCACGCACGCACGCACGCACGCACGCACGCACGCACGCACGCACGCACGCACGCACGCACGCACACACACACACACACACACACACACACACACACAGATACATGCACACTCTGTCCTCCATATAAGCCCACTTTATACTTTGTCGTGTCACAGTTCAGTGCACCAAAAAGTATAAATAAGCATTAGTGTAATCTGGTTATACTTTTAACAAAATGTCATTTTTACTGCACTTTATGAGTATTGATGTGTATTCTGTGTTACCCTAGCAAGTTACTGTACAGTACACAACATTGCATTGCCTTAGTGCGTTCTACATCTCACACACACCCTCCAAACGTATTGAAACTTCTTAATTTAATCCTGAATAATATGCATCTCCAGTTAATGTTAACCTACACCAGGCGTTTACTACATTGTCCATGTGAAGAACCCCCAAATTGACATACCGCAGCTCCCTATTCTCAAATGAATTTCTAAAGTGGAACATTTTGACAATAAAGGACAACATTTATATATTTTTTCTAATTGGCCCCTTAGTGCCCCCTGGTGGCCCCCCTGGGAGCCCGCAGTTGCCACTTTGAAATCCACCGTCCTGAACATCATCATGGCACATTAATATTGTAGTTGTCACCTCACCTGCTCCCCATCTGGCCTCGTGGCCTATACCTCTGACACAGACGCCCTCTGACACTCTGGACAGACGCCCGCTTTCCAGCCGGACTCTGCCTGAACCCTCGAAAGTTATGCTAATGTACCGTGACTGTGGCCAGCCCCAAATTCAACCATATATCAATCTGACTGGAGGAAACAAACAACTTCGATAAAAAAGGAGAGAGAGAGAGAGAGACAAAACTCCCAGGAGAGGAAGCACGAGCCAAGTCCGTGCATGTGTCAGTGCGTGTGTGTATGTTTGCGTGTTCCCTGTGTCCGTGACCTTGCGTTACGCCCAAATCATCCCCACGGTGCCTTAATTGAAGTGGACGTAGTAATGTGGTAACCATGACAACTCTCTCTGAGGTTCGACCGTTCGAGACACAAGCAAGTGTTTCAGGTTAGATGCCACGTCTCAGAAAGCACATCCACACACCCTCTGTCATTCTGTAGAGGTAGAAGAGACATGGCAGCAGTGGTTCTCAACCTTTTTGGATCTCAAGGACCCCCAGTTTGATTTGCTGCACCAGGCACGTAACCTGACTCCGCCAGACTGCGGCAGTATTGAGTTCACATTAAAGTTCCCTCCTCCTCCTACCTTGATCTGGTCTCTCTCAAGCAGAAACGATGAACCCGGAAGCAGCGGGACAAAAAATCTGATATCTCCATAATAATTTCGAGTTGTAGTCCTGTTTAGGTTGTGTTTACATTTGCGCTGTGGCACAGCTACAATATGTCACCACCAGTCTCGCGTTGATCCCGCCTCTAGCGGCCGCATACGGCCGTCATATCGCTCTGATCCGCATTTGTTTCGGAGCGCATCGTCTACTCTGCCCGAGAGAGACCAGATGGGAGCAGGAGGAGGAACTCAGTGCTGTCAGGTTACCAGGCACGGACCCCTATTTGAATGTGAACCAGGTCTCAAAATCACACTATCACATAATGATCATCTGTTTCTCCCCATTGGATCCCATTCTATTATGCCTCCAGGCCATGAAGGGGCCATGCCACTGATCCTATCTGAAGGACAGGCCTTAATTGTCTCATACATACACCTGCCGGCCAGAGTCCCTTTTTTAATATAAAAACTGATACATAGAGAGACCTGGCTGGGAATGAATTGATCTATTGATTACGTTATATTGTGTTTATTGATCGTGTTTATGTGCAAGAAAGGATGGTTTTATTTGAGTCCTGCTTTTCCACACAATGAGTGAATGGAAACGTGGCACATTTCTCGATCACAGAGCAGTGAGAGCACACAGACGCAACAAACAAATATACTCAATATTTGGTCTTAAATCATGCCCAAGTAGCAATTACCAAAGTTCAACGTTGCTTTAAATTTAGGATATGACTTCTGTCATTATCCACTCTTCCATTGTGGCGTTTAACCATTTACCAAAAACGATGACATCCGTTTGAACCGAAGCGTGTCTCGGGCATGCCCTGTGTCAAGTGTCAGGATTGATCAGAGTGAGACCTCTGTTATCATGGGAACAAAACTGTGTCTATATTTGTGTGTGTGTGCGTCTGTCTCCTCTCATCCCTCACTCCATTCCTGATTTACACAAGCCTGTCTCATTCCTGTCTTTCATTTCCGTCTAAACCGCCAAAAGTTATAAGGAAAAGAAAATCTGTGTGAGCCGTTGTGTTTGTCTCCAGGCAAAGAGAGCTGTTTTGAGCGTATAGTCAACCGCTTTGGCACTAACATTACATATGTTGTGGTTGGCGATGGGAGAGACGAAGAGCATGCGGCCAGCCAGGTAAACGCACAAAAAAAACAATAAAAAATAAATAAACTCTGAACTTTAACCCCTCCTTCCTCCCCCTTGTTTATTTTGTATTTTTTGCAGGCAAAGAGAGTTGCTTTGAGCGCATAATGCAAAGGTTTGGCAGGAAAGTAGTGTATGTTGTAATTGGGGACGGTGTGGAAGAGGAGCAGGCGGCCAAAAAGGTAATGGACCAGCGACGTTCACCTCACCGTGACCCCGCCCGCCTATTCCACACAGCGCCGCGAGCGCTGACTGGACCCAAGCCTGCCTTTCTTTGCTGTGTGTGTAGTGGTTTTGAGTTGGTCATTTTTACTTTTGTTTGTCTACTTGCTGTTTGGTTTTTTTTGTGTCCTACTTTTGTTTGTTTTTATGAGATTAAATTAGACTTTTGATCTCAACTGATAGTGTCGGGTATTGAGATTGTGAGACTTGACCAGTGTTGTACATTCTGTACCATAAAAACATCAAAATTGTGACTAATCTTTTTTTTTTTTTTGAGCCATGATAATTTTTCATTTCATAGTAAATACAAGTTAAGAGTTTTGTAGCATAAATGCACGGTAGACAAAATGTGTACACAGTGTTAAGTTTATAACAATCTCATGTCTAGACCTTTGCGTAAATTAACTCTTGTGCAATAATACGCAGTAGTGTTCTCGTCCGTCGTTATAAGCCCAGAGTTAAACTTGGCTGAGTGTGCACCACAATGCACCCAAAACAGCAGATCTGCAGCTTGTGTAGATGTGTTATTTTTGGTGCCCGGCAGACGGCACCCCGCCGCAAGGAATGATTGACTGACTGGATTTTCCAAGGAGATGGTGCGGACGTACACTCCACTGTTTACAATCTGTTTCTCATTCATCAGTCGGTGATGTTACCGTTCACTAAGTGTACGAGACAGGAAAAGAGCCCGTATGGCTCTCCAGTGCACATTTCTTAAGCCATTTAGGACCAGATTCAACAAAATGTCTGCTAAATCATAATCTGAAAAAACGACGTTTCTATGTCAGTTGATGCATTTGGCCGCCGACCCCCCGTTCGCTCTGAAAGAATATATATTCCAAATTTGCGCCACATTTTCATGATCTTTTCAAAAAATAGCAGATCTACAAGCTCGTAGCGCGGCACCGGGTGCTGCGCTATGAGCTTGTAGATCTGCTATATAACATAATGCTTAAAACACCAAAAAGGGGTTCCCGTCCTGAATGGGTTTAAGCAGGGAGTTATGTTGTGTGTGTGTGAGTCTTACGTCGTCTTCAGCTTTGGGGCACAGTTCATATAATGCTGCAGGGTGCTGCTGGGAAGTGTTTAGCGGCGTACAGTAGGAATGCATGGATTTTGGGTTTTTTGCGGTGCTTTTTGTATATATAAGCCAAGCAGCTATACAAGCTACAGTAGTGTAGCTTGCATGAACTTTGGGTGGCGGTGTGTGACAAACATGATGAAAATAATGACTACAGTACAGTGTGCATAAAATGTTGACTCGTCTATTGCTTTTTCATCTAAGTGTCTCTATGTGTGTGTGTGTGTGTGTGTGTTTGTCTGTCTGCCCCTACAGCACAACATGCCTTTCTGGAGGATATCGAGTCACTCTGATCTGCTGGCGTTACATCAAGCACTGGAGTTTGAGTACCTGTAACTGTATGACGTGATAATGGACACAATGCAATGTTACCATTTAAAAATGGTCAGCAATGGGCCATGGCAGCCCCCTTCTTTTGTATACCTATTTAAGGAAAAAAAAAAAACTAAAACAAAACAACAAAAAAAGAAACACAATACACTGCAACTTTTTGTCATTGCTTTGTTCCTTGTTTTTGTTTTTTTGATGAATATCTGGATTTACATACTCTGAATGGTCTTAAGAAGAGGAGAGAGAGAGAAGAAAGGACGAGAAAGAAGAGAACAGTGGGCACATACTCGTCGGTATGCCCCCATGTTTGTGGACTTCTAATGCCCATGATGCAACAGTAGCAGCGCAGCTCTATACCCGAGACCCTGTAAACCTCTAGATCTCCCTTGTTGGCCAAGGAGGATTTTTTATTCTTTGACCGCCGTCCGCTAGATGTTTGGTTTCCTGCAGTGTGGGAGGCCCCGGTTCTTCAAGTAGAAACTCTGATCAAACACCTGGGATTCTGGGAAGAATCGTCTCCACCAAATCATGAATTTGAAACATTAAAAGTGTTGGTTCTCAAACTATTTCAAGGACTCATAACTCTCATAACTCTGGTGTGTACAAATGCACTCTCATGCAGTCACAGACCCTGGTCCATTTCGAACCCCCTCCCTCGAGGTACCCTGAGGGTCCACTGGACCCCACTTTGAAAAACCACTGCATTAAGGGAATACTGGTTTATACTTGGTTGTGCACAATGTCACTCACCGGAAATAGCACGTCTACAAGCCCACAATGCGTAGCTATACAAGTGAGCTTTTATATCTGCCGTTTGTGGTGCACGACACCATATTGCGCGAGTACAGTATGTACAGTATGTATAACAGGGCTTGAATGTGTGCAGGGACAACAGCAGTGTGTGTGAACACTAATTCTTTGACAACTGTTAATATTCCGGGCCGTGGGGTCACTCTGAAGTCTGAACACTAAACATAATGTAGCCGAAACTCATGTAAATTATTTACAGTAAACTTAAGGGGGGGGGGGGGGGGGGGCAGTGGATTTTTGTGAATGAAGATTTTAACTTTTGTTCTCTGGGGTTGTTTTTTTTTTTAAGCTTTTTTTTTTTTGGACAAGGAGAATGTGCGTCATGTGTTGTGCCTTATAAACGTGTTTGTGTGTTTGTCCATTTTCTTTATTCAGAAAGGTGTATGTATGTAGATATAAAGGAGAAAACTAAACCTGTCGACCCATGCATTTTCTGTTGCATTGCAATATTAATAAATTAATACCACTATTTAGATATTGACAATATATACACAAAACACTTTACACTTTCAAGGACAATTGAACACTTCTTTTTGAGAACTTGCATGAAATGCCAGATTAAAATTAGCAGTGAGTCAAATGAAACTTGGGGTCTATTGCCATGCATTGTTGTTGGTATTATAATGCAATGTTGGCGAAAGGGCCTTTCTGTGTGGAGTTTGCATGTTCTCCCCGTGTCCCCTAGGGTAGGTACCCTCACAAAAAACATGCAGTAATCCTGTTCTCTAAACTGCCTCCCCCTGGCCAACCGGGGCGCCTGATGGAGGGGAAAGGAACAACGTGTTCCTTCCACGCGCTACGTCCAACCAGGGAACCCCCCCCCCCCCCCCCCCCTGTCAGGTGTAAAGGAGCAACTTGGACACTCAGGCATGAAGGAAGCATGAGTTCAAGTCCGTTGCTCTCCCCATGTCCCCCATATATGGGGACTAGGTTGGCGGAGGGTGTGTAGAGCCCAGGATCACATTAAATAATTGACACAGGGGTGAAAAATGGGTTACAAAATCGTGGGATAAAAAATATTGAGAGAGTATAATGCAATGTTTACTTTAAGTGGACATGTTACATAACTCTATACTAATTTCCATAGAATAGAATTATCCCATTTGACCCCATCTAGCATCAAATATCTCTCCCTATATCTTGTGCCACCCCTTAACCCTTATCCCTAAACTTATTTGCCATTTTTTACTATTTTAAAACATTTTAAAATAGTACAAATAGCCGATCTACAAGCTAACAACGTGTTGATGTAGATTGGCTAGTTGAACTATTTTTAAATGTTTTAAAATAGTAAAAAATGGCAAATAGGTTTAGGGATAAGGGGTGGCGCAAGATGGAGCCCCTCATCTCTGTAGTTTGAAAATATCAAGTCCCGTAATATTAGGTTTACCTGGACATTAGCCACATCCCACTGGGAGGAGACCCCGGGGCAGACCAAGGCGCAGTTGGAGGAAACACATCGACTCACTGGCCTTGGAACGTCTCGGGATCCCAGAGGAGGAAGTCACTAATGTTGCTCTGGAGCAAGGTTTATTAAATCAGGTTAGGAAGCGAAGACCGTACGGTGGACTCCATGTTGCTCCCTGGAAGGAAAGAAACATGCGCAATTGAGACCAGGAAGTTGTACATGCACAAATCATAGATATGGCACAAATGGCCCAGCAGATGGCGTGATGCCACTGAAAGGAGGGTTGCTTGTACATAACATATGTCACGTCATTGCATTTTACCTTTTGTATTAAAGTTTTAACAGCAAGTGGATAAGTAAGTCCCAGCATGGATCATCACACAGACAGTAATGTTGGTCGGACATGACATATGTACAAGCATCCCTCCTTTCAGTGGCATCACGCCATCTGCTGCGCTATTTGTGCCATATCTATGATTTGTGCATGTACAACTTCCTGGTCTCGATTGAGCATGTTTCTTTCCTTCCAGAGAGCAACACCGTACGGTCTTGGCTTCCTAAACTGATTTAATAAACCTTGCTCTGGAGAGGGAAGTCTGGAACACTGGTAGAGCTGTTACCCCCGCGACCTGACTACGGATAAGCGGTTGAAGATGGATGGATGGACATTAGCCAGCTCAGCTTTAGGATTACTGAAAGCATTAATCTTTTACCTCCAAGTACAAATGATGGTAAGACAATTACGATGAAATGTGTGCATTTAAAAGAAAAGTTACACCTCCGTTTTATAGAAATTGGTCTCAGAAAAGGCCATCAGATTTGGTCCTACTTAATCCCTGTTTACAATGTCCGCCATTGTTGAGTTTCACATGCGGGATTCACTAATAGCATGTCATACAGGTAGGCCTACAGTATGCCTTCTGCACATGATAAGCTGCAATTCTAAATAATTTTCCAACCCCTTATTCCGTCCCCCATTGCTGCTAAAGGTGATGTTAAGGATATATTTTCATATTATTGAAAAAACAAACAAAACACGATAAAAAATACAGTAAAAAAAAACCCCACAGTATTATTATTATTACTAGACCGGTGCCCGGCTGTAGAGCACAGAGTCGGTAACGATGGAAGTTGGAGATCCATGCCACACCTGGCTATGCAATACCCGTTGTACCCGTGTCAGAGTACCTGTTCCACCAATCTGTCTGTGTCCCTTTCATGTCCATATATGGAGATTTCTGTATCTGTCTCTCTGTGTCCCTTTATTCCTATAGAGTTATGTGTCAGGGATGCTCAAATGCAAATATGGAGTGTTGTGATGTCAGAACAGGCCAGCTCCATATGGGCAGGGCCCCAGTCCAGAGCCCGGGCAGAGGCTTTTATGGCGGTTCTGGACAACCGTGGGTCCGACCGACTCGACACCGGGCACTGCACTCCCTGTGGCGGGGTGGAACGCATGTGTCGAATTTGAAGTCGGTGGGTGAACGGTTCCCGAGACGAGTTAAGTGGATTACAGGCTGTAATCCACTTAACTCGTCTCGGGAACCGTTCACTGTACATCGAAGGTAATATACAGCCGTACACACATATACGTACAGAGTAGACTACAGAGACATGGTGCATTTATAGATAGATTATTGATCATTATCTTGTTGTATTGTTGTGTTACAACATTATGGTTGTTGTCTCAACATTTCCCTGCTTGTAACTGAGTGACAAATAAACCCTCTCTTGATCCTCCCCTCCCCTCTTGAAGAAAGGGAACTTGACAAAGCAAACACAAATCATTTAAAAATGTGGGTTCCAAAAAATAAGGAAGGGACTAAAATCTCATATATTTGTAAATTCGTAGTGGAGAATTCATGTAAGTCACATCAATAACTGAGGGAGTATAGTTAGACTGCAACAGAATGTATACTTACAGTATGTACGCTGAGTAAAAGTATACGTGACGATTAAATGCAAAGTTCATACAACAGATGATTTCCATTTTACCCGGAAGGAGGCCACACAAGTGGAGTGACCATATTGAGATTGATCATCATACCCACATTTGGAAGGACTAGTAGGTTCAAGGTTCAAGGTTGTACTTTATTTTTATTGTGTAATAAGAGTAAAACTTATTTTTGTTTGGCTTCCTTACAAACAATGCAGCAGCAAATAGATAGATAGCTATATTCAAACAACAAAACACAGCAAACAAAGGACTATAATGTACTGTAGGTCAATCTGTGCACGAGCTCTTGTAGAAGCTCCCTTCCAGTAGGCTATGTATGCAACCTGTTAAAACAAAAACAAAAACTAACCTTGGCTCTGCTGTGTTTATCTATACCCACAAGGTCTTTCTTGTTAGAAATCAAAGGCAGTTGGGGTCAGGGACGTGCACACATAGACATCAAAGGGGGCTTCAGCCCCTGCCCTTTTACCCGTCTGTAAAAAAAACTGCCCTTTCCAGACCACGAATGCAGCATGTACTATAATATGATGGAATAAATGCAAAATGCCACTGCTTTCCATGCCATTATACCGAAAGGCAGCATTCAGGATCATTGCTTTTTTTCCCGAAGTCTTCTGAACTTGAACTCAGTATTTTCTAAACAAATTTGTTTAGAATTCCATGTCGTACACCGCATGTCCAGTAGCTAAAGAGTGCTGGGTTGTGCGCCCCGAAAATAGCTGATGTACAAGCTCTCAGCGCGTCGCAGCGCGACGCGTTGAGAGCTTGTAGATCTGCTATTTTTGTCCAAACGTGCCCTCTTACGGGATTTCAGCCCCTTGCCCCTCTAACACTCTCTGCACGTCCCTGGTTGGGGTTATGGGATTTACGGTCAGTTGAATGACCTCTGACCTCACTCTGACCTCACTCTCTGACCTCACTCTCTGTTCCCGTCACAATTATGCATCAGTTCCAAGTTCGAGAACGTTAGTCAGGTGAGTCATAATGTCATCATAGACAGAACTGGACTTTCACAAGCATGACCTACTGTATGGAAGTTGCATTTATGAACTCATTTGGGTTCCCAAACTTTTTTATGTCAAGGACCCCCAAATTGACACTAATTAGCCCGCGGACCCTCATTTGAAAAGGTATGCCATGCCAGGGACCCCCCATTAGAGAAGAATTGTATGGCTCTAGCAGTGATTCTCAACCCGTTTCATTTCAAGGACCCCCAGTTTGACATGCATTAGGCTACGGACCCCCATTTGATGGCATTTCTATCTCTGGCACCTGCCAATTTATTTATTTTATTTAATTTAACTCTGAGCCATTTGGTTCCATTTGTACACTCTCAGAGTTACAGACTGATAAGGGTCCATTTGGTTCCTAACTATCATTTAGCTGGGGACCCCCTGGAACTCCCTCAAGGACCCCTGGGGGTCCCCGGACCCCACTTTGGGAACCACAGCTGTAGGCTACATCATAGTACGCGCCGTGGTAAAGTCCTCTCTGTTAATTTAACTCAGAAACTGTCATTCTTTTTGACAATAATGTCAAGTCAACCTGTCCAAATTTACACTCATTAACTGACATTATCTTATATCACAACATAATCTAAATGACATTACATCAAAATGGCCAAATGACATACTGTAAATGGAACAAAGAAAATGTTTAAGAATGAAAGTCTCATTGTAGTAATATTAATAATTACAATTCAAAATTATAGATATATATCTCTTTAAGATGATTGATCTAAATATCCCACATTTCTCTGTACATGTTGTGTCCTAAACCTATGGTTTTGTACTTTTGTTAAACATTTTAAATAGAACTGCATGCATTGTGGAAATTGTGGACATTTTGACATGTCCTCTTGTCTTTAATGATTGATCAAAATGTCAACATGAAAGTTTGCAGTCCTGAAGTTCTGATTGGGACACACTGTTTATCCAAAGAAATTACCGGATCTGTGCAAAGTGCTTTTGTCCTTTTGAACTTTCTCTGCCATTTAGCAGCTTTATTCAACTTCTACTTCGTTTTTAACAGCAGCTCATATTGACCTAATTTAAAAGGTAAGCAATCCAGATGATAATCATGGGAAGAACATATGGACTTTTCCCCCCCAAAAAAAGCATTTGTTCTCTTTAAGACAGATGACATTATATTGCAGAAGAATACGTACAAATATGTCTTAGTTTTACTGTACTTCATTGTGTGTCTCTGATATAGGTGGTCCTGCTTTGAGGACAGTAGTCTTCATATTTGCCATGAAGAACAAAGCATTTAATTTACTCCTTTTAGGTGAGTCTTGCTTTTCCTCAGATTCTGAAGTTAAATTCTCCATTTTAGGAACAGTTTTTCCAGACATCCTGAAATCGAAGCGCAATTGTGCATAATTATTTGAAGATTTTTAAATTGGGATGGTTACTTAGAGAAAAAAAACAATTATTAAAGTTTTGTTTAAAAATTTATGCTGAGATGGACTAAAGTTTACACCACGTTTTCTCTGCTAATGGCTAGAGGTCAAAATCTGACTGGCGTGGTCCCGGAAAGGTCCTACAACAGGCTCACAATGTGAAGCTTCATAGCGTCTGTTTTGTGAAATCATTTAGACATTTCTTTTGTGGTATAGTGAATAATATCTCTGTTTTATGGCATCTATACTGTAGGAGTGCTGAAAGTAGGCCTACTACAGCTCGCAGGTCAGTAACTTCCATAATATGTCATTCTTATGATCATTTTTTCCCTTCTTTTTATTTTTTTGTTAATGACCTTAATTGTATTGACTGTATACGCAAGGACCCTCTCGAAAACGAGATATTGTATCTCAAGGGGTATTCCAAATAAAGAATTTCAATCAGGCCTGGGCCATGGCTCAGTGGTACAGGCACCTTGGCTGGTAATCCAGTCTGGCAGTGTGCCCCAGGTTCGACTCCCGATCCCGACGGCCTTTACTGCATGTCCTCCCCCCATCTCTCTCCCCATTTCCTGTCAGCCTACTGTCTGTCCCTCCATAAAAAAATGGAGGGCAAAAAGCAAAAAAAAAAAAAAGAATTTCAATCACAATCCACATCCCCCCCAAAAAACAAGGATGACAATGCCATTTATCATTTTTATGTTTGACATTTTTTTTTACAGATTGTGACAAGATCCGGGTGGTCGGGCCGAGCCGGTGCTCCGGCAGAGTGGAGGTCTTCTACGACAACAGTTGGGGAACGGTGTGCGACGACTACTGGAGTTTGAACAACGCGGACGTGGTTTGCAGGGAGTTGAACTGTGGAACGGCTCTGGAGGCCACGTCCAGGGGCTTTTTCGGAGAGGGGAAAAACAACATTCACATGGACGACGTCAAGTGTGAGGGCACCGAGTCCTCCCTCTCCAAGTGTCCG
Organism: Electrona antarctica; assembly: GCF_951216825.1. Classification (NCBI taxonomy): domain Eukaryota; kingdom Metazoa; phylum Chordata; class Actinopteri; order Myctophiformes; family Myctophidae; genus Electrona; species Electrona antarctica. The sequence goes on along the minus strand of NC_136798.1, from coordinate 3,568,378 downwards.
CACAGAGAACTCGGGGAGAATAACTGTGGCCACGGTGAAGATGCCGGAGTCATCTGCTCAGGTATACAGTGTTGTTTTTGGAAGCGAAATTTGTATTTTAGTTTTAGTCATAGTCTCTTGAATAGCTTTAATTTAGTTTTAGTCACATTTTAGTCACCTGGAATGTTTTAGTGTTAGTAGTCTAGTTTTAGTCGACTAAATGTCATAAGATTTCAGTCGACTAAATCTACAGTTGATTTAGTCGACTAAATTGTATTTTGGCAGGCCTTGGTGCCGTCGTAATGACCAATGACCAATTGTAAAATGACTTCTACTGGATCTCTTGACCACTAGTCCCTTCCTAACATTTTAGTCTAGTTTTTATTTGTTGACGAAATTTTCAATACATTTAGTCTTAGTTTTAGTCATAATAGCTTCGTTTTCATTTAGTTTCCATTTAGTTTTCGTCAGTGAAGTTTTTTTGCCGACGAACATTTTTCGTCTTAGTTTTAGTCGACAAAAACAACACTGCTCATGTACGACAAATGGACAATTAAAATAAATACACTCCCATTGTTTTGTCACTCATGTTGACCATGTATCTGCTCAATCTGTACAATCCTTAATTTAACTATTGACCGCGTGTACAAATATACATTTGTATACATTAACACATTTAACACTGACTGTGTAGTTAATTTCTCAGTAACCCCCTTATATTACCACTAATTATTAGTCCAATCATTTCCAGATATTTACGAGGAAATATAATATAATATATAGAACTAGGAAAGTACCCATATAATAAATGGAAAGTAAGGAAGACATCATTTCATAGTGAATACTTGGAAAACTAGGAAATAGTGATACAATATATTTATTGGGATAGTACCCTGAACAAATGGATAGTAGGCCTAAATATATTGTATAAATATATATGAATTATATAGTATAATTATATATGAATATATATTAGAATTATATATACTATTACTATATAAAAAAGCGATCAGATGTTGGTATTATTGTTGTACAGAATGTGCACTCTTCTTGATGAAGGTCCAAAGCAAACAAAACATCTGTCAATTTGAATAAAAGCAGAGAGCAGTGTGTGGGAATTTATGTTCATGAAAATATTGTAAACACACCTGCATTGAATGAAGTGTGTGTGCAAATATGTTATTTGCAGTACAGTGTAAAATATTACGATGCGTGTACATTGCATGATATGGGGGACTGTACCAATCACCGTTGATAAAAGTCCCTGGAGCGAATTCTTACCAACCAATTGTCATGTTTATTTACATAACCTTTAGTTATTAGTGGATTTTAATGTATGTACGTTTGTATGTACTCCTTTTTTCCTTTTATGGACCGAAATAAAATCTATCTATCTTTAACCTTTACTTGAAAATAACCCTTATATGCACGGATGATGAATTCTGTTCCATAATTAATTTTAACATGCAACATTCTTCACACAGATTGTGAAATGTGCTTTCAGCATTCAACTGTCAAATCAATTTTGTTTTCCAGAACACTTGAGGCTGGTCAACGGTACTGACCGGTGCTCTGGTCGAGTGGAGGTCTACCACAGTGGTCACTGGAAGAAGCTCTGTGACAACAACTGGACCAGCAAAGAGGCCAACGTTGTCTGCAGAGAGCTGACCTGTGGGACTCCCTCTAAAAAGAACTTGCCACACTTTGGTCAGCATAGTGGAAAGAACGGTGTCAGAAGTACTTGTTATGGAAACGAGTCCTCTCTCGCACAGTGCCCCATCGAAGCCTTCAATGACACGTGTGTGGATGCGACAGTGCTTTGCAAAAGTATGTAACCCTTCTTTTAGAATCGATTTAGTTTAATTTGGGAGGTTAAAAGTGAAACACAGGATTCATTAACCCTCTATTCTTAGTCAAATGGACCTGAGTCTGCAACTGTACTTATAGTAATCTCTCTGAAGACAGATTATTGTTTCTATGCCTTGATTACTCTAAATTGCTCTGGATTTACGGCGTCTGCTAAATTGTAAATTGGTACACTGGTTCACGCTTCACCAAATCTCTTTGCCAATAGATAACCGATCTACAAGCTCACAACTGAGCTTGTACATATGCTATTTTTGGCGAACATTCCCCCCAGAATGGGATGCTGGGGTTCAAGTGATTGAACGTATAATTATAATTGTAGTCACTTCCTCTACTGAACCACACCATAATGTTAACTCTTTTGACCTGACAGATGTTAACATGGTTCGACTGGCTAACGGAACAAGTCTCTACTGAACCATACCATAATGTTAACCCTTTTGACCTGACAGATGTTAACATGGTCCGACTGGCTAACGGAACAAGCCGATGCTCCGGCAGGGTGGAGGTGTTCCACAACGCCCAGTGGGGAACGGTCTGCGATGACCGCTGGGGCATGCAGGATGCTACGGTCACATGCCAGGAGGTGAACTGTGGCCAACCACTGGCTGTCAAATATAGGGCCTTCTTTGGCGAGGGCAATGGCCAGGTCTGGATGGACGATGTTGAATGCAATGGTAATGAGAAGTCCATTACCGAGTGTACACACAGAGGTTTTGGGGAAAATGACTGTGGTCATGCTGAAGACGCTAGTGTCATATGCTCAGGTAAACCATCTTTTTTTCCTCCATGTGTTACATTTTCCTTTTGTGATTGGCTTCTCCTTACTAAGTTTAAACCTACTCAATTTGGAATGCACATGGAATAAATTCAGCTATCATTAGCATTGTTATGCATGTGAGGGTCTACCCAAAAATGCCATTATAAATCCTAGTTCAGAATCCAATGGATAGCTTAGCTCAGCATCAGAAAAGGGGATGTGCAGACGAGGGTAGACTGTGACTGCTGCTATAAGCAATAATATGTCAATCTATTGTATTGTATTCAAACAGCCAACAATGAGTAAAACACTCCCAAAAATGTTTTGTCTCTGTGACACATCTAGGGGACGCAATCTGCATTCAAATATGTTCCTATAAGCTTTGTCATTGGTCAAAAAAAAAAAAAAAAACAGGTCGAAATGACTTACCAATCTGGAAGTAGACAGGCAAATCGACCAATGACAAAGCTTCTAGGAAAATCTTTGAATGCAAATTGTGGCCCCAGATGTGTCACAGAGACAAAAAAATGTTGGGAGCGTTTTACTCATTGCTGGCTGTATAAATAATAATAATAATTATTGCTTATAGCAGCTTTATTCATGGTGTCATTATAGTATAGTCTATGATTTCTCAAAAATGTTCCTGCAAAGGATGAGTTTTTAAAAAGACTCAGTTAAGAATTTAACAATGTTCGGTCAAACTTTTCCCTGGACGTTTGCATTGCATGCTGACAGATTTCACTACATGTTTTCCCTACAGACAAAATAAGGCTGGCCAATGGCACTGACCGCTGCTCCGGTCGAGTGGAACTCTTCCACAGCGACGAATGGGTGAAACTATGCAGTAATGACTGGAGCCCGAGCAAGGCTGCGTTGCTGTGTACTGAGCTAGAATGTGGAAGTCCATCCAATCCCCAAGTAAAACCTTTCTTTGGCGAAAGCAACGGGCTGAGAGGTTTCACCAGCAGGTGTGTGGGTAATGAGACCTCTATCTCAGACTGCCAACTTCAACACAACGCTGCAACGTGTGAAAATGTTGCTCTGACGTGTAGAGGTATGTTTTGCCTATATCACTGATTGATTGATTGATTGAAATATTTATTAACAGTTTGCAGAATTACAGTACATTTCAAGCACAAACTCAATACAAAGACTGTTAACTGTGAGTGGACGACCCAATTAAGCATTACACTTGTTTACAAGAGGGTCCACCATGTTCAATTCATCAAAACATTTAGAGACGTACAAATAGACACTTCTATATAGACAAAGAACATCTGGGTTGTACATGGTTCGTTGCACTCCCTCTGGTGTTGTGGGTGTGGACTTCGTTAACATTAAGGAAGTATCTAGACAGGTACATGGGTATCTTGGTGGAGTATTGAATCTTGTGGACCAGACCCATTGCAAGATGCTGTACTCTGTCGTCGACCCTAAGCCATTCCAGTCTGTCAAAGTGGGCAGGGGTGAGGTGGGTTCGGGGGGTGAGCCTGACCAGTTTGTTTTGGGAGGTCTGGAGCCTAGTTTTAAGGGCCTTGAGGTGCTGTGGTACCAGGAGGTGCATGCATAGTCATAGTCATGCATTTATACTGTTGGGCCTTCCATGCCGTTTGCACATAAACATACACATTATGTTTTAAAGGGTTCTCAAACTAGCCATATAGCCTTCAGCTACATATGATGAAATGGCTAGAAGAAAACAACAAAAATAGTGAAACTACCAGAGATAGCAAAATAATTGATACAATGCATTTTAAGCGTGTTATTTCAATATGTTTGAAAAATGTTGTTGAATTGAAATAATTCCAATTATCTGGTTACTCTGGTCAATATGTAAATGAAAGAATGTAATAAGACGAACAACAACTGTAATAATTGTAATAATAATAGCTTTAATGTTATAATTAGGACTGGGATCTTGAACCCGGGGGAACCGGATCCAACATGGAGGAACCGAAACCGGTTTCTTCATGCTTGGAACCGTTCCCGGAACTGCTGTTATCATACTGTCAGAACTTGGACAATTACAATATGTGTGGTTCTAAACCTATTTATTTCAAGTGCCACCATAACTCTGAGAGTGTAAAAATTGAACCAAATTGACCGTTAAAGGTCCATTTTAGTTCCATTTCTACACTCCTAGAGTTACAGACCTGCAGTGTGTTCCATTGGAACCCCAATAGGAATCGCCAAAAGGAACCGTCAAGGAATCGGACCGCTAAGAGGGAATCGTTAAAGGGCCACTTCACCCCTTTTGCAACCAGATCTTATTTTAATGATGTTTGGGAGACAAGAAACACTTTCCTGAGGTTTTTATGTGGGTAATATGTGTCCATGGGCTCCATGATGTCATGGACACTGGGGTCACTTACTTCCTGGACTACATGTTGTCTCAGTAAGACAGCCCTCCCCCTATCCACAAGGAGGAGCAGTGCACCAAAGCATTATGGGTAATTGTAGTCCAGGAAGGAAGTAAGCCCAGTGTCGATGACATCATGGAGCCCATGGACACCTTGAAATACTGAAATATCTAAAAACACAAATTACCCACATAAAAACCCCAGGAAAGTGTTTCTTGTCTTCCAAACATCATTAATCCATTGAGACCTGGAACGCATCCATGTCACGTTAGCGTTTAACCACATTAACCATTAACCCATTTTGGGGCGGGAACCCGTTTTGGTGTTTTAAACATTGTTATAATTTAGCTATTGAAAAATAGCAGATCTACAAGCTCATAGCGCGCCACCGAGTGGCGCGCTATGAACTTGTAGGTCTGCTATTTTTGAAAAATCGTTAAAATGTGCCTCAAATCTTTCCGAAAATTGTCATGATTTAGAAAACTTTTTTTTTTAAATTTCGACGTCAGGCCTGAATGGGTTAAAATAAGATCTGGTTGCAAAAGGGGTGAAGTGACCCTTTATGGAACCGGAATCATTAAAATCCTAAAGGTTCCCAACCCTAGTTGTAAATATGTGTTAACTTTAGATTGCTGTCCTCAGGTCAGCTGCAGGTGAAGCTTGTGAACGGCACTGACCGGTGCTCTGGCAGAGTGGAGGTTTAAACTTTAGATTGCTGTCCTCAGGTCAGCTGCAGGTGAAGCTTGTGAACGGCACTGACCGGTGCTCTGGCAGAGTGGAGGTTTAAACTTTAGATTGCTGTCCTCAGGTCAGCTGCAGGTGAAGCTTGTGAACGGCACTGACCGGTGCTCTGGCAGAGTGGAGGTTTACCACGACGGCCAGTGGGGGACGGTGTGCGACGATCAGTGGGATCTCAACGACGCGCAGGTGCAGTGTTCATTTCCTCGACTAAAACTATGGCGAAACATGTCCGTCAACCTTTTTTTTTAAATTGTAACATGCAACATTAAATTAAAACGAAAACTAAATGAAATCTAAGCTATGATGATTAAAGCTAAGACTATACAGCAGGGGTGCCCAAAAGGTAGATCATGATCTACCAGTAGATCACAAAGGCTGTTCAGGTAGATCACATGACATGCCCCTAAAAATATATAAAAATACAAAATAAACTATTTTTTGGCACATCTGCTACTTGAATTTAGGTGACTTGATTGATTAACATCAAAAAGGGCCTGTCAGCTCAAACCCACAATGCAATACTTGCACACAAACTCACAAACATTCAGTAGCATTAAGGTTATTTAAAAAAGAAGAAAAACCCTACCAATTCCATTTCCCCCCATGCGCTCTATTTCCCATCCCAAGTGCGTTTGTCTCGTATGTAACGCCAGCGCCGCTATTTCAAAGCCCCCCTCAGGTTCAACTGTTTTGGTGGGTATATCTTTTTGAGCTGGTCAGATTGAGAGTAGCTCTCAAGTCAAAAAAGCGTGGGCACCCCTGCTATACAGTATATTGACGATTTCATCAACTAATAAAAACGAGACTAAAATGTTGGATGAAGGACTAGTGGAGAAGTAACTAAAGTAACTAAAAGGCAAGTCATTTTATGTTTGCTTGTGCTCGGTGTTGAAAATAGCAGATTTACAAGTATATGTTTCGCACTACAACGGGTTTTGAACTTGTAGATTTGCTATTTTATCATTTCAATGCGCTTGTAGATCGGCTATTTCCAAGTGTGGCTTTACAACGCCATGCAAGGCCTGCCGAAATCGACAAAATCAAGATTTAGTTGACTAAAATCTTATGACATTTAGTCAACTAAAAACTAACATGTTTCTGTCCAAATGAACACTGCTCAGGTGGTGTGCAGAGAGTCGGACTGTGGGACAGCTCAGACAGCCAAAGCGAGAGGGTTCTTCGGTAAAGGCCTTGGTGAAATCTGGCTGGATGACATGGAGTGTGTGGGCCATGAGATGGCCCTCGATGCCTGCCCACACAATGCATATGGAGACAACAACTGTGGCCATGCTGAGGACGCTGGTGTGATCTGCTCAAGTAAGCTCAGTATAGAATTGTCTCCATGTTTATGTTTCATGTAATTCACTTAAAACATGTTATTGCTTTGGATTGCACTTCTGGATTTATCTCATATAAATTGTCAAAATAATTGTTCAAAAGACATCTCATTGGTTGACTAGATCTTTAGAGACCGATGGTCTCTTGTCATCAGACACTGATATCGTAGCAATTTGAACAGGAATTTAATGATATTATTCTACACAGAGCAACCAGCAAATAAGGAAGTACATTTCAGCAGAATCAGCAGGCAGTGATGTGCTGTTAAAATTTCTGTTCTCTTTTTATTTCTAGGCACTATCAGACTATATAATGGCACTGACCATTGCTCAGGCAGACTGGAGGTCTACCACAGCGGCCAGTGGTTACCAGTATACGATTCCAGCTGGGGGACAAGAGAAACCGGAGTGGTGTGCAGAGAGATGGATTGTGGCGACGCTGTCGCTCCTTTGGCAACGTCCTCTGTTCATGTTCCTTACACCGGGCAGAGAGGGTACACAGTCAGCTGTCAAGGTACAGAGACGTCTCTCACACAGTGTTCACTGAGAGAATACGTAAAGACCAGCCGTGATACTGTCAAAGAGGCATCTGTTGCTTGTACAGGTAAGACTTATACAATAAGACTAATTCATACTTTGACAAATTATACGGTGGTGCTCGGCAAAAATAACAGATTTTCAGTGTGTAGCATTGCCTTAACCATTTTGACCTGAGATCAGATTCTAAAAATGTCTTCTAAATCCTGACAGTTTTCTGAAAAAGCTATGTTTCTATGTCAGTCGTTCTTCGATTTTTCAAAAATAGCAGACCTACAAGCTCGTAGCGCGCCACTCGGTGGCGCGCTATGAGCTTGTAGATCTGCTATTTTTTAATAGCTAAAGCATAACATAATGCTAACACCAAAAGGGGTTCCTGCCCAAAATGGGTTAATTGCAACGATCTAACCTGCTAAATTAGCCTTTACTTAATTTGAAAACAGCATATAGGCATTCTGGCGAATAGGTTGTAATGTCACTTCTCATCTATGACTCCCAGGTACTGTCAAGTTGGTCAATGGCTCCAATCGATGCGCTGGAAGAGTGGAGTTCTACCGTAGTGGCGAGTGGGGGAAAGTGTGTGGTGATTCCTGGGACATGAACGACGCTCAGGTGGTGTGCTCACAGCTCAGCTGCGGAAGAGCTCACAAAGTAATGAACACGGATGAGTTTGGGCTGGGAGGTGGAAAAACCTGGATCGAGAGCATAGAATGCAATGGCAGGGAGTCTTCACTCTCTCAGTGTGTGCAAACAGAAGACCCCAGTATTGCCTGCAACCACAGCTCAGTGGCAAGTGTTATTTGTTCAGGTAACAGAAAATGGAACGACGATGCCTCATATCAGTTATTTTCAAACATTTTCATGTCAAAGGACCCCCGAATTGAAATGTATTAAAATAGTTTGTGAAACAACTTACATAGCTTTTAGATTGGTTATGTTTGAATAGCCAAAAAATGAATAAAATTATTAGTCTGTTCCTCATTTTGATGGGGACCCTGTGGAACCCTCTGAAGGACCCTTGGGGGTCTCTGGACCCAACATTGAGAACCACTGCCTATGATATCGTATTCAATTATTTTATCATTGCAGAAATTCAAGACAGAAAGAGCTCAAAACAGCTGTAAAATATAATTCACAATAAACAAAGACTGGAAGTTCCTTGTTTGCTGTAAATAAGCTATAGAATTGCAAAAAGAGAAATAGAAAGAAAGATAGACTGAACTATGTTCGCCTAATAGGACACGTGGTAAGTCACAGAGACCATTAATGCGATGCAAAGTTAATTGAGAAATGAATGAAACTGGAATAGCAGAATACAACTCTTTACTGATACTGTCTATTGCAGTGTTGTTTTTGGCAGCAAATTTAGATTTTAATTTTAGTCATAGTCTTTTGAATAGTTTTCCTTTAGTTTTAGTCACATTTTAGTCACCAGGAATGTCTTGTTGAGACAGTTGATTTAGTCGACTAAAATGTATTTTGGCGGGCCTGATGCCGTCGTAATGACTGATTTTACAATTGCTGAAAATAGCCGATCTACAAGCTCTGCGACGCGTTGTGAGCTTGAAGATCAGCTATTTTCAGCATGAAACCAAGTGTAAAATGACTTGTCCTTTATTTATACTGGATCTCTTGTCCACTAGTCCCTTCCTAAAATTTTAGTCTAGTTTTTATTTGTTGACGAAATTGTCAATATTATATTTAGTTTTACTTTTAGTCATCATAGCTTTCCATTTAGTTTTCGCCAGTGAAAAAAGGTTGTTCATGCAGTCATTTTGACTCTCTTCATCTAAACAGACAATCTGGACGTACGCTTGGTCGGTGCTACTGACCACTGCTCTGGCAGAGTAGAGGTCCTCCACGGTGAACAGTGGGGAACGCTGTGCGAACACGGCTGGACCATGAACGAGGCGGAGCTCGTGTGCAAGATGCTGGAGTGTGGTAAGGCCATCAGCGCCCCCGGTGGGGCCCATTTTGGTCAGGGCACTGGGCCCGTCTGGGAGGCCAGTCAGGCATGCTTCAGCAGCGAAGCGTCTCTCCACCAATGTACCATCAAAGGATTCAACGCCACGAGATGTTCTCATGAAGAAGATGCCGGTGTCGTCTGTGCAGGTAATTCAGACTGCTGCATGCGATTTTTTCTAATGTTTCATATGCGTCTAAAATGATAAATCATGATACATGATAAATCTGTAAAATGTACTTCCAACCATCTGACTGCAAATGATATGTCATATGATACAGTGGGCGACGCTGGCTCAGGGGTAGAGTGGCCGGATGGGAACCGCAAGGTTGCCAGTTTGAACCCGGGCTCCCCCAGAGTCAGTGGGTACGTTTACATGAGGTCTTTCAACCCCTCTTAATTCCGAATAGAAGTTAAATCCTATTAAACGTTGTCATGTAAACACCTACAAAAACGTAAATCCGAATGAAAATGCTCGATGCGATTTAAAAACCATTCCGATGTCACTGGCCGGATTATTCCGATGTTGAATGCGATTGGCCGAAAGTTGGACTCATGTATACACTGCTTCGGATGTAAATTCATTCTGGTCTTTCTGAGCATGCTCATTTCCAAGGCGCTCATATCCAAGGCGCGCCGAGGAGTTTGCACATAGAGCGCGTTATTTCGTGCATTTTGCAGATCCGAAATAGCCTACACACAAAAAAAACGTGGAGCAGTCTGCAGCAGCAGTGGTGATGATGATCCCCCTGATCTGTGAGTGTTCAAAGATCCAACCGTCCCGAGTTGATGATCACTCTGATAATTTTCAAACATGTTTGATAGGCCTATAGGTTATATAGCCAGCCTATATGTATCTGGATGCTTCATGCTACTGTAGGCTAAGTGCATGGGGGACTCACAGAAAGACGGAGGAGAGAGAGGAGACGAAATGCCGTCAGTCCGCTGTTCAGTAATCTCTCACACACAGTCCCAAGAATACGCTATTATCGCTATAATGTCCATCCTATCCCTTTAAACTTTTATAGGCTATAACTTGCCTATTCCAAGTTGCAACCAAAACGTCATGAAACATAACGGCTTTGCAGTTTAATTGGGACACGTTGTCAGCCTGTAGATCAGCGCTTACTTACACAATGTACGTGCATTGTGCAAAGACGAATCACAAATAAACCCAATAGCCTTGTGAGGCGCACAGCGAAAACTTGATAAATGCGATGTGTGTGTGTGTGTGTGTGTGTGTGTGTGTGTGTGTTCAACAGTCTCTCTCTCTCTCTCTCTCTCCTCTCAAAAATAACGAGCGACCCTTGATACAATAATAATCAGTGTGCGTGCCCTGGCCGTGCTGTAGTGTAGATAATAAAGTACAAATAAAAACGAGATGATCACCTTCCCAGCGGAGAAGGGGAGCCTGCAGCGGGTGGGGAATAAAAGACGGTAAACATATACGCCCGCCCCTATCCAACCAGCAGCATCAAAGCTACTGCAGAATGAAATGATGGGATTTCAAAGTATCGTCTTTCACATAATGAATGAACTGCCTATATTTTATGTGTCCAATCACGTGAATTAACATGTATCATGTCTTATATCACATCTCCTTGTAAACGCTCATTCGGAATGACCATTTCCCATGTAAACACGCAGCAAAAAACATTACTTCGGATGTATTTTATTCGGAAGTATTTATTCGGAATGATCAGCCTGCATGTAACCGCGGCCATTGTCAAAGTGTCCTTGAGCAAGACACTGAACCCCTGCTCCTGATGTCCAGGTTGGTGCCTTGCCATGGTTTCCTCTGTCATCGGTGTGTGAATGTGTAGGCCTATGTGAATCGGTGAATGTAATGCACAATATATAAATGCACCATTTACCATTTACAGTAAAAAGGACTGAATGAGCAATCACGCACATTTATTTTATTTCCTTTTTTCTTTTCTTATATCCAGAGCAGCTCAGGTTGGTCAACGGCAGAGGCCAATGCTCTGGCCGAGTGGAGGTGTTCCATAAAGGCCTGTGGGGAACCGTGTGCGATGATGAATGGGAGATAGCCAACGCCGAGGTGGTGTGCAGGCAGGTGGGCTGCGGCGTGGCCATCTCCGCTCTCACGAGCGCCCACTTCGGGAGAGGCGACGGGCCCATCTGGCTGGACAACGTGGAGTGTACGGGCTCAGAGAGCGCCCTCACTCAGTGTGCGCACAACGCGTTTGGAGACAACAACTGTGGCCACGGAGAGGATGCAGGTGTTGTCTGCCTGGGTAAGAGCAGCGTTTAAACACTGATAAACACTTAACATTCCTGGTGTGCACTGGATTATTTTACCTTAAATTATTTTATATAGTAGGCCTATAGAGCGTCGCAGTCCCGCCCCCTTTCATGACAACGACCAGGAAATAATTCCCCATGCATTTTTACCATAGACATTTCAAAAAGTATTTATTTAAAGATCTGTAAGCCTCGAACAAAGCCAACTCGGATCGTGACAAATCATGACAACAAACACAATATTTTGGGCCGAACAAATAATTACAAAGAGGAAAAACAACAAAAAAAAGTCTTGTACCCTTTTTTCTTCTTTCTAATTATTTGTTCGGCCCAAAAAAATCAGAGTTGGCTTAATTTGTTCGAGTCTTATACAGATCTTTAAATAAATACTTTTTGAAATGTCTATGGGAAAAATGCATGGGGAATTATTTCGTCGTCATGAAAGGGGACGGGACTTTTTTTACTGGTAGAGAATTAGCCTCATGTTCCAACACAGATCAAATATTATTTTAGGCAGCACCTCCTCTCAGGTAGTTTGAGTGCAAAACCCGACCTTTTATATTCACACAGCAAAATGTCCAACAATGTATCTCTCTGTCTTATAGGTTCACTACCGAAGCCCCAAATCACTGTGAGTCCTGGACCAGAGGTCAGGTGGGGAGAAAGAGTTGAGATCACCTGCATGATGATGACGGAGCACTTGGGAGGAACGTTTGTCCTGCAGAAGACCCCTGGCACCTACAGGCAGGAGAAGTACACGGACAACGAGGCCGCGGTCTTCATCATTCCTAAAGTGGACTACAGCCACAAGGGCTCGTACCACTGTGAATACCGAAAGCGATTGGCCACGCAAAACATCGAGTTCCCCCTGGGTGATGCGGCGGAGCTCTCTGTCACAGGTCACCTGCTTCTCTGCTTTGTTTTGCTAGCATCACACATTAATTGTAGCTCAGCGCGGTTCCCTGATTCTTTCAACTTGGGACACAAAAGAGCAATTTGGAAGTTCTTTGTAAATTACCGGTATTTGAATTTGAATTTGTTATACATTTTGAAAATAGGTGTCCGCCAAATATGACATAGATTTAACCCAGCAATCACATAAATTCAGTTGTTCATGATATGATGTATGATGATGTATAATGATAAGAGCGCCCCTCACTTCACACGGGTGGGATTCTTTTTTTAACTCACCTCACTTGTTTCTGTCTCTTTCCCTCAGTGATGTTGGAAACACCCAGCATCTCCCTGACCTCTCCTCACTTGTTTCTGTCTCGTTCCCTCAGTGATGTTGGAAACACCCAGCATCTCCCTGACCTCTCCTCACTTGTTTCTGTCTCGTTCCCTCAGTGATGTTGGAAACACCCAGCATCTCCCTGACCTCTCCTCACTTGTTTCTGTCTCGTTCCCTCAGTGATGTTGGAAACACCCAGCATCTCCCTGACCTCTCCTCACTTGTTTCTGTCTCTTTCCCTCAGTGATGTTGGAAACACCCAGCATCTCCCTGACCTCTCCTCACGCCATGGTGATCTTCAGCCCTGACAACCTGGAGGTCAACCAGGGCAGCAGCTTCTCCATCACGTGCTCCATCCATTCCCAGTACGTCGGGGGCTTCTTCTACCTGACCACGTCCAAGTCCAACGTCTCCGAGCCTAAGCCGGTGTTCAGCCACTCCGTCTTCCTGCTGGCTTACTTTGATTTCCCCGCGGTGGAATACAAAGACCAGGGGGAATACAGGTGTGTCTACGGGGTCAACATCTCTACACTGACCTTCCGCTCGGAACCCTCCAAATCGCTCACAATCACAGTTATAGGTAAGAAGAAGGGATGCCGAATTCTTTAAAACGGGAATATTCTGTGATTAAAGTCATTTATGTCCTCTTTGACCCGAATTCTACTAATTTGGGGCATGGGCCCAAAAAGAATGAATCAATTTCAAACTAATTATAAAATAGTGAAAACAGCAGATCTACTGTGCAAGATCACAGTGGGCAAAGATGCAACGAAATGAGAGCTTGTACATCAGCTCAACACCTACTGCAGGGTTCCCCAATAGGCGGCCCGCGGGCCATTTGCGGCCCGCAGAGCGCCCCCTTGCGGCCCGCGGAAGAATTAAAAAAAAAAAAAAAAAAAAAACTTTTTTTTCCTTTTTTTTTTGGGAGGGGGTCCCAGATATAAATGGCATTAAATGGGGGTCAGTAGCCTATGCATGTCAAACTGGGCATCCTTTTCAAATGGGGTCTTGCCCTGAAAATGAATTTTCAGGGCAAGACCTCGACCTCACGCGTGCGGACTCGGCCCCCAGCCTGGTACCCTAGTCAAAATATGGCCCTTGAGGATGCGGCACAAATCTTTGAATATATATTCTTTCAGAAGACTTATTTTTTTTTTTTTTTGACGTCAGGCCTAAATGGGACCTCAAGCGGTCTCAAATGCAGAATAAATAGATATGAAAAAGGTTGAAAACCACTGTAATATCTATACTTCATTCACTGAATCAATGTCCCCTCCATGCAGCGTCCACCGTCTCCCCAGCCGTCTCAGGGGTTCTGGGTGGGCTGCTGGTCCTGCTGCTGCTGCTGGGAGGTGCCTACCTGGTCTGGAGAAAGAGACACCAGATTGGACGTGAGTAATATTGGCACATTATATACTTTGTCATAAACCACATTGTTCAAAAATAACGAGATTTCCCTTTATTGGGGAGCAGCATGCTCAAATGGAGAAGTATACATTTGACGTCATAGATCAGATCAGAGATGCAAAAGGTGTCGTGAGCTTGTAGACTGGCTATTCAAAAAACGAATCTGAATTTTTTTTATGTGTTATACAAGTGGGATATGTTTCTTTCTACTCTGTGGCCATCGTATAGATCGTCGCAGTCTTTCATGACGACAAAAGTGCCCTGGAAGACAATTTCCAATTCATTTTTCTCATAGACTTTTCATAAAGTATTTATTTAAACCTGTAAGCCTCGGACAAAGGCAAAGCCAAGTCGGATGGTGACAACTCATGACAACAAACACAATTTTTTGGGCTGAACAAATAATTAGAAAAAAGAAAAACAACAAAAAGTGTAGTACCCTGCCGTTTTAATTATTTGTTCGGCCCCAAAAAAATTGTGTTTGTGGTCACGATCCGAGTTGGCTTTGACCGAGTACTTACTACTCTTATTGTTACTACTCTTAGTGAAGCAAATTTCTTCCCATTTTCTTTTGTCATGGTAATATTATGATGACTCTTCAGGTGCGTCGGTTAGGTTTAGTAGCAGAGTTGGAGAGTTGCGAGAAGCTGGTAAAGAAGATACAGGAGCCAATAAAGGACACGTGGCATTTGATGGAAGGTATGGAAAAATAAATAAAAAGTAGCAGACATTATGAACTTTGCATGCGTGCATGCGTGCGTGCGTGCGTGTGTGTCTGTGTGCGTGCGTGCGTGTGCACGCAGTAAATAAGATTGGGAAAATTAACTAATAGACCAATCAGGAGACCATGACACATTTAAGATTATGTTCTAATCTAATATATTCCTTGTCATTTTTAGGGACTTCAATTCCATGGTGAATGACCAAGGAAACAACCTGGAGGATAAGAGAGAGAGTGATGCCAGTATCACTGTCGATAGGAACGCTACAGAAGACCTGACCGGGCGAGTGTGTTACGAGCTTGAACCTCTCATTCATGACTCATGACCAGTGGTGGACAGAAGTACTCAACACCAGTACCTGAGAGTCTAGATCCAGTGGCGTGCACAGACATTTAGAGGGGCAGGTGCTCAAGTGAAAAAAAAGAGCACCTTGTGCAGCGCGTGGAACCGGCCGGTTGCCTTATTAATATAGTGTGAGATTTATAGATTTTGGGGCCTAAATAATATATTAGAAGCTTTTTTTATCAAGAATTTATCAATGTCACCATGGTCCACATACTGTACAGTGTACACTGTACAAAAAAAGAAAAGAAAAGGGCACATTGCCAAAAGGGCTCTAGCACCCCCTAGTGTCTATCTGTGCACGCCACTGTCTAGATCTATACTCCTGGTCAAATACTACTCCACTACTACTAAGTGAAAGTTGCTCTGTCAAATATGTACTTGAGTTAAAGTATACTGGAATATTTGCTTTAAAAAAAATACTTACAGTAAGTATTCAAAAAGTACATGCTTTTAAAAGTTTAAAAGCACAAGTTCAAATGTACAAATTACAAAGTGCATTTTGTTTTTGTTTTATATCAATGCGATGCTGTATTGAAATTTAGAAATTTTCCAATCAAAGGTTTTCTAGTGAAAATATTTCCATTATGTTTTAGATAGAGCTTAAGTGGATAATTCAAAAATGTTGAGTCAAAGTACACTATTTGTCTTGGAAAATATCCAAAAATGCAAATACTCAAGTGGAGTTCAGACACTCAAAAGATTTCAAAAGAAGTACTCAAGTTACTGCCCACCATGACACCATGACAGCCGACATGATGACATTGCCTTTAGCAACTTTAGCCTACAACAAACAAAACCTAGGATAGAACAGAAGTTAGTGTCTCATTGATTAAGTTACAATTCACATATCAATTAGTATGTGCAAGAATTTCATTATATATTATGTATATGTATATATTGTAGTCTGCTAGAGAGGACACATTGATTCAAAAAACAAACATCATTTATTGTGATCTCCTTCGCAGTGACTAACAGCTAGCTAGCTTAAATGTTCAAATCTTTATTAACTCTTTATTTATATAGCACATTTCATACCATTGAACAGATCAAACCGTTCAAAGGCTACGGTATGCACTTTGATTACAGCGATAATGAACAGCAAGCACTTACCAAAGGATCAATGAAGATGTTGATCTAATAACTATACATTTATACATGTATTACTGTGGTACTGCATGTACTTGTTTTCCCTGGAGGTGTAGTTTAATGCCCTTGGTAAACATAAACAAACTACAGTAAGATGGCGCTCAGGTGGCTGTATTCCTCTGCCAACACTATGTGACTATAATGTGTCAATATTTGCCAATTCCACGTGCATGTCATAATTTAACCAAACTTACATACCTTTGATGAATTAGTGCTTTTCATGCTTGTTATTGAAGACAATGTTTTTGTTTAATAAATACAAACACAATGTTGTGTGCATGTGGTTCATTTAGAGAGCATTTTCTTTTTCTTTTTATAATGTGCTGAAGAAACATACAACCTCATTGTGACGAATTTAACTAATGATAATCCAGGAACCAGCTGGAGGACGGCCTCTACTGATTTCGGTGACTTCATTGACTGTACTGTATTCACACACCGGCCATTTTTCTCTCACGTCATATTTGCGGATTGTGAAGAAAATGAACTTAGCAAACACTGTGTGAATGTGGTAAAAGGCCTTTCCTCTCTAGCGCTAAACTATAAGTGCATGGCGTAAATTGCCTTGAGGATGTGTCGAACTCAAATATTTGCTTGGTGTACTGTTAAGGGTGTACTGTTAAGGAGAAATAGTCTCTGAATTAGTCATGGGTATGTTTTGGGTGTAACATGAAATTAATTAAGTAGGTCTAAGGCGCAAAGCTTTCTGGCTTTTCTTCCACCCTGCAATGCACCTGACCACACCCCATCTTAAAGGGGCATTCCACTCATTTTCAACATTTTACTATGTCATTAATATACCTTAGAGCTGTTGTGTGGAAATAATAAAAAAGTCCCCCCATTCTGTGTTATCTAGAACTAGAGGTCTGAATTTTTTTTTTAAATAATTACAGTTCTAGGAAGCACAGAATGGGGGGACTTTTTTATTATTTCCACACAACAGCTCTAAGGTATATTAATGACATAATAAAATGTTGAAAATGGGTGGTTTTCCCCTTTAAGAACAACACATCTATGGATGCAGATACATAACGAGGGCGCTGGGCGTGAAAAATGTTGTGACAACTGTTTCGGTTGTGGTCATCTGTGTGTGTGTGTGTGTGTGTGTGTGTGTGTGTGTGCGTGCGTGCGTGCGTGCGTGCGTGCGTGCGTGCGTGCGTGCGTGCGTGCGTGCGTGCGTGCGCAAAATGTCATATTGGCTTGGCAAAACTGCAGTTTCGTGAATGTGACAATCAGTGGCGTATCCAGGAATTACGTTTTGGCCAGGCAAGATGTGTTAATTGTCGTCTCCCTGCGCACAATCGTAGCACTAAAGGTTTTCAAAGAGATATACCTGCCAGACGAGTGGGATACAAAGGCTGAAAGGCATGCATTTACATTCCAATGGGGGTCGAGCTCTACCGCAACGGCCAATCAGCTGTCCATTTTATAGTTCTCAGGTCTTGTTTTTGTCCTCTTTTTTCTCATTGTATGGATTTTGGCCAGGCCAGAAATGGATTTGGACAGGCGGACGCCTGCCCTCGCCTTATTGTAGATACGCCTCTGGTGACAATTATGGATAAAACATATCATGTATAAACTTGATCAAAAACGACCTACAGTAGTAAAGACAATGTTTATCGTGGTATAGATCATGACTGTGCAAGTCTCAAAGCATCATTTCATCACAGTTGCTTAAATGGGAAGATCAGACTCTAGACAAAGAAACTGTTAACCACACTGATTACAGGGGTTGTGTCACTATAAGACTGAAGTGTAAAAGGTGTGTATTTTGAGGTGTGTGCGTGCGTGCGTGCGTGCGTGCGTGCGTGCGTGCGTGCGTGCGTGCGTGCGTGTGTGTGTGAGAGAGACAGAGAGACAAGAGAGACACTAGTAACCATTCTGCTGACAGTAAAAGACAGAAAAAACTGGAACACAATTTGATTGATTTAACTTAATCGAACACTCATAGATAATCCACTCAACAAGAACAATAGCAACTGTTTTGGGGTGCCAGTTAGGCAAATACCTAACACAATCAGTCCTGTTTAGGACAAACTGCTTATTTTTTACCCACATGATTTTAATCAACTGACAAAACACATCAAAGGGAAAACAGAAAAGAAGAACTACAAAGAGGATACACTGAAAGAAAATGCAGAGACGTTGAATGCAGATGGAGATGCAGACTCTAAGGTAACAAACCTAATCTTCACAAGAAATATAATGGCATGGCGTACGGCCACATTGTCCCACTATGCATCCGGCGCCATCACAAAAACAGGAAATAAGGATCACTACAAAGTGACAATACACTTTTTCAATAGACAGGATTCCCCAATGCATTCTGGACCAAGACAGGGACAGTGCTAGTGCAGGGCTACTTAAAACCTTTTACAGAAGACTTCTGCAGACTAAAAGAGCTCATGCAGGAGGGAAAAATAAACATGCACAGTTGCACACTAACTCTCCTATCAAACCCAAGACCACTGAGACCAAAGAACGCCATAACCCCCCCCACCATGGACCCCTACACCTCCACTGAGATGACGGCTGAAAAGACCAAAGAACGCCACGACCCCCCACCATGGACCCCTACACCTCCGCCTCAAAGAACACTGGGATCAGAGAAATGCAAGACAAATTCACCCAGTTGGAGAAAAATCAGTTGGAGATAGACCACAATAAAACCTAGACCACAGTTTGAAATCCACTTCTGCTTTGGCAAGGTAAACGTAAATTTTCTCATACCAATAAAGCTCCTTTGAATTGAATTGAATTGAAATTGAATTGAATGAGAGAGAGGCTGTGGGTGTGGCGGGTACATATTCAAGCATGCGTTTAACAACCAACGGGTTGCAACAGGAGTGTCAGTCAGCTAAGAGGGTGTGTCCACCAGGTAAGCCATGTCCAAACCTGCTCACCTTGTCTACGGCGGCGGAAAAGCCTATCCTACCCACCCAGCATTCTGGATACTTTGCATTCTCTCTCTCTCTCTCTCTCTCTCTCTCTCTCTCTCTCACACACACACACATCCTATATTCACAGGAACACAGCAGTGTGTCTACAGGAGAGCCCATTAGCTTAGGGAATCTGAAGTTCATAGACAAGAAAATATCAGATATGTCTGTCCTAGTGTATTACACCAGCGTGAGTGCTTCCACAGAGGTACAGTACTCTTCTGTTCTCTTACCTGCATGTTGCATAATAGTTTGTGAAATCACAGCTATTTCAGTAGGAGTTGTAATAAGTTGTAATTGACCAAGTTGATAAGTGTTCTACTACGAGATGTGGAAGTTAGTACATTTTAACTGTGTGTGTACTGATTGCGGGATTGATTACATTGAATGTATTATTACATTCAATTTATGCAGACATGGAAAGCTACAGTAGCACCTTTTGTCACATTTATGAAAAACTGGGCTTTTATTGTTGTATAGGTAGAGGTCTCACAGTCAGGCTTCACATACAGAAAACAATCAGCCTTTTTTTAAGTAGTGACATGTCGTTGCAGTCTCTCTCCTTTTTTACCCGTATCATTTTAATAGAGATGAAATGGTTCAGTCCACTCTGAATGAATATAAACAAACCTATTCTCCAGATAAAGAGCCAACAGCAAAGAATCTTCATGGTCCTGGATGGAAAGAAGGTTCAATACAAGGCTGTGGACATTGCTCAGAATTCAGACGACAAGGATGAGATGAGGCGGAAGGCGGGGAACCCCACCGCTCTGCCTCCTCAAATATGCAATGGGGACACTTTCTGTGGGGTAGGTCTCACACAATAATAACCCAAGTTAGTTAGTATTTTATAGTCATATAGTTTTTGAGTAAGGACAAAATCCAATTTTCCCAGAAGAAGGTGTGAGAATAGATTTAGAATGTGGCCTTTAAGCAGATGTTCTTTTAATATCCAGAGCCGCTTATAAGTGCAAAATCTGAGTAAATGACATGACTTCACTGAACCCTAGTCAACAAACAACTGGGTAAATGGTAGAGTGGATACCGGCAAAAATCTGTCGAAACAACATGGTATCTAATTTTGTAGATCTGCATAGTACAACTATCATCTATCAAAAACATTTTAACAATGTCCTTGAGTATTACAGTTTAGTTGTTTAAACTGATTTGTACTGTATGTGTGTCTACTGTCTACTCTGTATGGTGTAGTTAATTCTTAAACAAATCACCAACAAAGTATTTATAAGTCTAAGTAAGTAATGTAGAGAAAGTCGTGCAAGGCAAATAACAAATAAATATAACACAGTTTTAGCTTACATGTAACTAAGGGTAAATCATTTACAAGTTGTAAATTATCATGCAGGCACATTAATTAACATCCTGTTTTAAATCTATGGGTGTGGAGTGGACTCAGGGAATAAATTATAATTTAAATGATCAATGCACACACACAAACACACACACGCACGCACGCACGTGCACGCACGCGCACACACACACACACACACACACACACACACACACACACACACACACACACACACACACAACGCACAAACACAGGAATAATAATAATTTATTAGGAGCCTTCTTATCATGTATAGGCAAAAAAACATGTTTGACTAGGATGTGACCCTTTAATGTTTAATCCATACAGGGAGAGTAAAATTGTATCATTAAAGCCACATTTAACCACAAGCTCACGACGTGTCGATTGGTTATTTTAACTATTCAAAAATGTTATTCAAAATAGTAATAAAAAGGCAAAGTAGTTTAGGGATTAGGGGTTTAGAATGGACGAAAATAGAGCTCATAGTAGAGTGTAAAGTTTCAACATCGGCATGATAAATGCATTACAGCAGGGGTGCCCAGACTTTTTTGACTTAAGAGCTACTTTAAAAATGACCAGCTCAACAAGATCTACCCACAAAGAAGTATGATCTCATTGCTGAAAATAGTAAAAACAAATGTACCTGAGGGGGCGAAATGGAAATAGTTTTTGTATGTCTAACCTTGTAATGCTAGACATAGACATGATCAACACTCTTGAAAACAAATATTCCATTGTGGCTTAATAGGTCATTTTTTATGTCAATCAATCAAGTCACCTTAATTCAATGCACGTGTCAGATGCCAAATTATATATTTTTTAATTTAAATTATATATGTTTTAGGGGCATGTCATGTGATCTACCTGCACAACCTTTGTGATCTACTGGTAGATCGCGATCTACCTTTTGGGCACCCCTGCATTACAGCATGTGGTGGACTAATGAAATCTCTCATATCTTCTCTTTATTTTGCTTTATTTTATTTTTTCGCCTCTCTATAGGACTTCACCGCGTTTCAGAATGCAGTGGAGATGGAGGCTATAGAGGAATTCCTCAAGATATGATAAGACCCAGATCAACCCAGATCATCATCTAGCTCCTGTGCCTTTTAATGAAACAATCAAGCCCTCTAGGCCTACTTCACTTATGACAAATAGCAATAGCCGATCTCTAAGCACACAGGCAATTTCGGTATGTGTGTGTGTGTGTGTGTGTGTGTGTGACTGTGTGTGTGTGTGTGTGTGTGTGTGTGTGTGTGTGTGTGTGTGGCTGTGTGCATGCCATGTGTGCACATTGGGTTAATGTGGTTTTATAAATTATAAATATGCTGAAAAGAAGAATTGTGGAAAATGTCATATTTCTTTCATTTTGTTTAATTTGGTCTCCATTTGTTAAGTTTACACTAATTAAAATAAGGCTGTACAGACTTTTATTAAAGAATGTGTGGCCACATCTAGTTTAGTGATTATGACATGCATATTGCATATGGTCTGTTTTTGGTCATGGAAAATGTTGTGTTTTTGCAATAAAGTTATTGCAGTTATTAGACATGCAGTCTGTTGTCATGTTGTTGTTGTTTTGTTAAATGTAATGGTCCTATGAAAATTAGTGCAGGTCCCAGGTTTTTCAGGCAGGCCTATGGGATCCTCTGTCTAACTTGATAGAAAACCACCCCAAGCCCCAACCAGAACCAGCAAGAGTTGACACCAACAAATGCATTTAGGTAAATGAAAAAGTAGCACAAAATATAATGTTTCACAAATAAACACAGAACTCAGACGCTAATACAATGTAATATAATGTATCCTAGTTGTAGGCTGGCCCTGATGAAAATCGCTTTGCTTCACCATTTATGATTAACAAAGGCATACAATAATTAAAAAATACAATAGGCAAGGAATATGAATAAAGCCACCCCTATTAAACACACACACACGCGCACTGTCTCTCTCTCTCACACACACACACACACACACACACACACACACACACACACAGAGAGAGAGAGAGGGAGAGAGAGAGAGAGAGAGAGAGAGAGAGAGAGAGAAAGTGAGAAATGTTTATAGAATAAAACGTCTCTCCCTTTAAATAGTTGTGTATATTCGTGCAAATGTTCTGATGAATTGAAAATGGTGGGCCCTATTGTAAACAAGTGTAATGCTTTATGGTGTCGTCCACTCACAGTTAACAGTTTTTGTATTGAGTTGTACTTGAAATGTACTGTAATTCTGCAAACTGTTTTTTGATTGATTGAAATATTTATTAACAGTTTGCAGAATTACAGTACATTTCAAGCACAAACTCAATACAAAGACTGTTAACTGTGAGTGGACGACCCAATTAAGCATTACACTTGTTTACAAGAGGGTCCACCATGTTCAATTCATCAAAATATTTAGAGACGTACAAATACGTCACAAAATCAATCAATCAATCAAAAAGCTTTCTAATCGAGACTAGAGCATTTATTCGCAGGATAGGCCTATTATGCTCAACAAAAGCAAGGTGTTATATGCTGATATGCTTATAAACATGGGAAAGAGAACTTTCATAAATAAATATTTGTTGAAATAGACCTGATTTCTTTCTCCAATGTCCACATTAGCACAGCATGTTCCATCTGAGCTTTAACATAGGCCTACTTTCTGGGAGTTAGTGAAAATGCTGCCATACATACATGTAGTCCAGATAGTTTCTTGTTAAATTAAATTGAACATCTCTTCTGGTCACCCCAGAGCTGTATAGTATTTATCATTGGGGTATTTATGGACAGGCAGAATAATGGACCCACTGTGGGTCTGGTTAAAGCAATGTCGCTGACTGATGACGTCCTCTTTTATCCGCTGTCTGTGGACGATTCGGTCGGTTTCTTTACCCTCGCATGCAATCTAGTTGATTTTAACATCATCCTTCATTAAAAATGGGCCACAGTAGTACATTTACAATGTATACTAACTGTTCTTTCATTTGCGATCTTTATTGCAGAATCTTAGGACCATCCATCATTAATCTACAATGGCCGAGGAAGGGTGAGCACGACTGTCATAATATGCGCACTATTTTACTCCCAGGGAAGTAAACGCGTGCCGTTCACAATGTTTTATAAAGTGTAATCTCTAGTGGTCGTTCTCCGGTCACCCAATATGTGGCAAATATTGTCATGTAAATGTATGAATATGTCTAGTATTTTCAATGAATTCGGATCCAGGTGCAGTTCGGCTAAACTAATGGTCAGCTAATCTGGTTAACTATTTTTATCGGCGATTGACAGAACTGCACAATAGTTGCTTTTCTGTTGTTTACGTTGACCATGTGCTCATACATGGGCAACGCAAGTGAGTGAGTTGTGACAGTTGTCTGTAGCAACATCACTTTGCTCTCAATTTAGTTTAGAATGTAACAATCCGACCACACCAGCCACTGCTACTGAGCCAGTGACGTTTAGAATCTAACTTTACTTAATGCAGTGTTTTTCAAACATGTTTCATGCCGA
Organism: Electrona antarctica; assembly: GCF_951216825.1. Taxonomy (NCBI): domain Eukaryota; kingdom Metazoa; phylum Chordata; class Actinopteri; order Myctophiformes; family Myctophidae; genus Electrona; species Electrona antarctica. The sequence continues at coordinate 3,543,956 of NC_136798.1, read as the reverse complement.
GGACCCCCCCCCCCCCCCCCCAATTAATTTAATGTGGGCTATTTAGCTTACAGAGTGTAGACCCCCATCTGACAATATACCATACACGATTTGTGGTGTTCAAATGTTTTAAAAAAACTAGATCGTTATCAAATGGCATGTATTTTTATGCTATATTAAGTTCTTTCCGGGAAACCAAGGTTGTGACAGACTGTAGTTGATTTATCACTGATGATATTTGGGGTGCATACTTAGTTTAGACTAGTCATTGGTTAGACATGGGTTATGTTTAGGTGTGCAAATGCCTTTTGTTACCCAATTTAGATGCATCAAACTAACTGTTCCATGAGTTTAGTGTTTTTTTCAATTGCACTGTTTGACTTGGGAAGAATGGACTAATGGGGATGTGAAATAAACAATAGACCCCACTTTGAGAAACACTGGTTTAGAATATAACTTAATGATTAATTTGTTTGTCCCACATATTTGATACAGATGTTTAATGATCGTTTGTGTCCTAGTGGTAGTGTTGCTGCTGGAGGTGTGATGGATGTCAACACGGCACTCCCTGAAGTGCTGAAGACCGCACTCATCCATGATGGTCTGGCTCGCGGCATCCGCGAGGCAGCCAAGGCTCTGGACAAGTATGTTAACTGCCCTTTTACGTCATTATTGCTGTTTGTTTGTTTTTTTATGGGTTTTTACATTGGTTGATGTATCACTGATGATATTTAGGCTCCCTCTACTGAAAGCACAGTGAGGACAAATGCCTTTGTTACCCAATTTCTGTCTGAGATGTGTCATGTTCTATGTGTTGTCTGGGGAGACCTGAGCTTGATCCTTGTTAATGTAGCTAATTCCTGTCCTTATTTTATTTTTTTTAGGCGCCAGGCCCATCTCTGCGTCCTTGCGGCCAACTGTGACGAGCCCATGTACGTCAAGCTGGTGGAGGCCCTCTGTGCCGAGCATCAGATCAACCTGATCAAGGTATTGATGAAGCTCTGTCCAGATGAAATTGGTATTACAAGACCATGTCTGTAATGCGACATACCAAAGCCTACATGGGTTGTGCAGTCTAAGCGCTGTGATTGACAGCCTAAACATAACCCTAACCTCAAAAACTATACCTAAACCTAACCTCAGTAAACTTAACTTGCCCAGGGGCGTGGTTATAAGCACAACCCATGTAGGAATTGGTATCTAGTGTCTGTATTGTTTTACTGTGGTGTATCGGATGAGTAACCACGTGGTGTAATGGCGTACCATGGCAGTGACTGTCTAAACATTGTTTGCGCTATTACCAAGACCATGCACATACAGGAAAAGAGAATGCATGGAAAGATGCAGACCCAGTTCAAGATATAAAGACTGACAAACTCAGCTCGGTTAAAGCTGACTCTACTGCAATCATACATGGGCTCGTTAACCCTGCCTATAAACAAATGGACTTTAAATGCACTATCCGGAATATATGGCTTCATAAGAGCCAGGATATAGGACAGGTGCATGTGTGGGATCCCCACTGTTATTCCGAGCATTAGTCCGACATGCGCTGCTCCCGTGCTTGCGGTTATGGTTGGGTTAGGGTTTGAGGTAGGCCGTTCACTTGACTTATATCACTTCAGAACAGAAGTGGGCCAGTGAAGGCATTCATTTAAATGATGGTGCCAGCGGAACAGTGGGACCCTGAGCAACACTACCCACCACTTTTATATGCATTCATTTAGATTTTACATTAGATTTTATATGTACGTCGTATGCAAATGAGAGGCAACTTTCTTTCCCTTTTACAGTAATCTAATATTTCTACACAAATTGCTACATAACCTACATATCCTCATTTTGGGGCTACACAAGGTGAAGGGTAATCTATAGGTTTGATGTAGCATGCATGTTAAAATGATGTATACCCGGGCGCCCGCTGGCTGAGTGGTCCAGGCGCATGCCACCACATAGGCTCTGGCCTGACTGTGTCGTGTGTTCGAGTCCCGTTCATGATAACGTTAGCTGCATGTCGCTCCCTCTTTCCTATCTTCACTTGAAACTATCAAAGGCAGAAAGCATACAGTAAAAACATGCAGTAGGAAGGAGCCAAACTAAACTGATGTCAAGTAAAGGCTGTGTTGCTGTATCAGTGATTACAATTTGGCTCCCTCTACTGAATACCATGAGGATATCTGACATCCGTTACCACATGTACATGTGTCTGAGATGCATGCAGCTTCAGTTAACTTTGTCTAGTAAAGGTCCTGAAAATGGCAGTTTATTTGACCTTCTGTTGTCTTCTGTTCAGGTTGATGACAACAAGAAGCTCGGTGAATGGGTTGGTCTGTGCAAGATCGACCGTGAGGGCAAACCCCGCAAGGTGGTTGGCTGCAGTTGTGTCGTGATCAAGGTAAATGGATGCTCTAAGTGTGAACTGAACATGAGGTGGGGATTGTGAGGAGATGATGATGATGATGATCATGTTTGAGATCACAAGGTTTATTCACAGCGGTGTTACCGTGACATAGGACTTATATTGAATGAAATTGTTGACCATTGTTTGGTAAAATTAATATTAATTAATTTAAGATTGTTTTAGTAAAACAAACTTACTGATCCACTGGTACGCTCTGTGCCATGCATCTTTCTGAAATAATTGCTGTACTGACTGGATATGAGTCGGTCATCTACCCAGTGATCCGGTAGTGTCTTGGTCTAGTCCAATAGTAATATGTTTTGTATTAACAAGTTTGTCATGTTCTTCACCACTTGACTGGTCTAATAATGACTTGTTTTCTCTAGGATTATGGCAAGGAGTCTCAAGCCAAGGACGTGATTGAAGAATACTTCAAAGCCAAGAAATGAGGTGTCAATAAAGATGTGGGAGTAAAGCTACTGTCTCAAGTGTTTTTCTTTTATCGTCCTATTTAATAATGACTGCATTTTGTGCTGGTCAACTCCAGTATGGGGCTGGTTTAAATGCATTCTATAACCTGTTAAGGTATTGGATATCTGACATGATGCAAGACTATGGGGAAATATCTTTATTAAGTGAGTGTACAATTTATTTTAACTGCGTCCGATAATAAAATAGGCCTATTGGTACTTTGGCTATCAGTGTGTGGCCACATACTTGTCTCTTGAAGACAAGTATTAATGTTATATAAATGTCAAGTGTAGCCACAACTATTTACCAAGTCAATTGTAATTGTACCATAGTTTTTACATGGAGGTAAAAGATTAATGCTTTTCATATTGTCAATAATTCTCAAGTTCAGCTGGGTAATGTCCAGATAAACATAAGGGATTGGGTTTTTTTTTAACTACAGATGTTTTGTTTTTTAAACAAATGGCAATTTTTTTTCCAGTCACTTCAGGACAAATGGCAACATTTTTCAAGAATATTTAAATGCCATACAAAAAACCTCAGATTTAAGATGTGTTTAAAGGTAGCAGTTCTTAATGGAAATTAGTATTGAGTTCATAATTATATTAACGTGTCCACTTAAAGTAAACTGCCTTATGACTCCTGGTCTGGGGTACAGTTCAACATTGCATTATTTTGTCAACTGTTTATTACAAATATGAAATGCACCCATATATCATGCAGTAGGCCATAAAATAGCTTCTCACTTCCCTGTCCTGCCAGCTGCATGTTGAATATTTGGTCTGTATTTATAGATTCTATCTAATACCATGTCCTTATCAACTCTTTTGTGAACCTATTTTATTGGTTTAGTAAAGAAACGTCTTGAACAAACTAATACAATTCTAGAAAAGTGAGTCCATCGACTTTACAGGATGTGTGGGTTTATACTGCCATCTAGTGATGATTCATTACTTGATTCTATTGAATCAAGTCATTCGTCTTCAGAGTTGCTCATTTTTTTTATTTGAATAACACTATTACGAAGGAAAGATTATGAAGCTGTTATGGAGTTTGATTGATTGAAAAATGTATTAACAGTTTGCAGAAATACAGTACATTTCAAGCACAAACTCAATACAAAGGCTGTTAACTGTGAGTGGACGACCCAATTAAGCATTACACTTGTTTCCAACAGGGTCCACCATGTTCAATTCATCAAAAACATTTAGAGACGTACAAATAGACACTTCTATATAGAAAAGGACAGACCGTGTATACCAGGGGTGCCCACATTTCTTTGACATGAGCTACTTTCAAAATGACTAGCTCAACAAGATCTACCCGCTGAAAGAAACATACCATTGTTGAAAATAGTACCTGAGGGGGATTTGGATTTGGAATAGCGGAGCTGGTGTATAAAACCAATGCACTTGGAATGGGATATAGTGGGAGAAATGGAAAGGGTAGGCCGATACGTTTTTCTGTATTTAATTTGTAACGTTTTTGTGCACATGCAACTCTTGAAAACAAAATATTGCATTGTGGTTTGAGCTTTTGGATGTCAGTCAAGTCACTTTAATTCAAGTGGCAGATGCAAAAAAACTACTGGTAGATCGTGATCTACATTTTGGGCACTCCTGGTGTATACTGTAGGTACAGCTCAGTTAGCCTGGTTAATAAACCAGACCGAATCAGCCGTTGGCAAAAAAATATTGCCCGCGACAGTGTTGTGTGATATTAGTCTGGCTTATTAGCCAGGCTACAGCTCAGTGGCCTTGTGGTCCGAGTGCCTGCCCTGAGACTGGGAGGTTGGACCACTGGTTGAAAACCAGGCTCTAGTAGCCTAGCCCTGGCCTATGGTATACCATACGACATCTTCTTTCAGCTAGTTCTGCATGATGTGAGAGCAGATTAGGAGCTAATTGTACTAACCAGATTCACATGTCACCAACACTAAAGATGATCTGACTGACTACTTTGAGGAGCTGATGGGATAGGAGAGCTTCACCTGTGATGTTCTCTTCTCTAGTTAGGAAAAGTTAGCGAAATGTGTGGCAAATTTGCAAAAACAATGCTTTACCTTCACAAATGTGTTCATAAAAGTGTCTTGTCTACTATCACCTATCAATTTGTGCCAACCCAACTAACTCCCTTGGGAAACTTTGTGACAGCTGCTGAAAGTTGGGGTACTATTAACCTATGTAAGGCTCTGTCTGTCCTGATGAAGGTCGAATAGACCGAAACGTTGAATAAAGAGCAACATTTCTGGCAAGTTTTCTGACAGTGTGCGGGACCCTTCTTTGTTTTTCAAAGATACCTTTTTAACCTATGTAAGGCAACATTTTCAAATTCTAAAGTTCTCAGTCCTGGGGACGGATTTCATAGGGGTCATTTAATGAGATCAGTGCAGATTTGCAAAAAATCATTTTCATAATTGGGATTTTTTTTCTTTGCTTTAAGCCCTGTGCTTTAAGTAGCATGTGACGTGTCAAACTAGGGGGGTTTTCCTATTTGGACGAAATTTAGCCCAAGGACAGGAAAAGGAAATTGTAATACATAATATGTATCATCATGGGATCATCATTTATATATAAAATGGTTAAACAGAATTGTAGACACTAATGAAAATACACATTAAACTTGGTTTATTTAAACGCACATGTCAAAAATTACACAGTGTAGGAAAATAAAAACGTGTGGCAGAGATAAGCAAAAGGAGAATGTTGCTTCTTTTTGTTTTCAGTGATACATTTCACCAGTTTGGAATGTGTTCTTCTTCCCTGCTGGACTTAAATAACTTCCATATTCAGTCACAAGATGGCACTAGAGAACAGCCAAGTCTATGGACTCAATGTTTGCTTTTAAGCAGTTTGGTTTAAGCAGTGACATCATGTGGCAGCTACAGTTGTCCCCCCCCTCACTTCACACAAGCGTGATGTTTTTTTTAAAAATAATAATGGATTTAGGTGTCTATGGCTATTAATTGTAACCCTGTTTTGACCGTGGCAGTATATATTTTTTGGTCTTTGATCAATTGGACAGTCAATAGCCATATGTGTTTGTCCATAGTCCATACCGTTTGCCCATATAGCAACTGGTTTCAATGCATGGCAAAATATAAGGCGAACGCTTCCTCACATCCACACCAGTGGTACAACTGAGCCACTTATTTTCCTTGCAGCATGTGGATGCATGCAGCAGCCATGCTGGCACCACATGCGTTGATGCGCCGCACGCACACACACACACGGCTCCGTTGTCTCAAGTTGCATTAAGTGCAACCTCTCAGTTCCACTGCTGATGCGCTCACACACACACACACACACACACACACGCACGCACGCACACACGACAACCCCAGGCTAGCTTGTGAGGAGAAAAGTCTTGTTATGCGAGCCTAACTTACAGCCCGACCACAAGAACCCTACAACACATTCATCAACAGGAATGCTACGATTCAAGTGGTTTAAAAACGCACAGTGTGGCTTCTTTCTGGCTAACAACTAAAAACCTAATAAACTCTGCTTAAAGCTGCTACAAGATAAACGGTTTGTTTGTCTACTTACAACAAATGCATGCCATGAAACAGCACCTGCATTCAGCACAGTGTAAACATTGAAAAGATAAGATAAAGGTTTGCCATAGTTCACTGTGGCAAAGTGAACCCCTTTTCCACTATTTAGTTAGTGTGGCCCAGTGAAACTCAAAGGAAAGCTGAGTGGAAGGAAAACGTGGAATGTTTCAACACTTTCAACCTGGCCCTGTCCCCATTTTCAGCATGTCTCAGAAATAATTCAAACATCTTTAAAAAACATGTTGTGAAACCTGTAGTTCTGCACTGTGCAATTTTTTTTAAATAGTGCTTAAGTGGTAAAATGCAGGGAATGATTGTAGAGTGATCTGAAGTGATGTTTGGCAACTCATTGGTATCCCAGCTGGATCATCTGAGGAGATAGAGGAGGTGGTGATGATGCAGCCTTTGTCCTCGTCTTAGGGACTGCTGGTGACACGCTGGCAGGTTGGCTAGGACTCAGAATCCTGAAGAAAGGACACACATGAAGAATATTACTCATGTTCGCACGCACGCACGCACGCACGCACGCACGCACGCACGCACGCACGCACGCAAGCGCCCCACACACACGTCACACACACACACACACACGTGAAGATTGTGGCCGTGTAGAACATAGAATTCTGAAGCATTTCCAAATAAGGAAAGGTTCAGTGAGCAAAACAATACCTCACTAAAATAAGTCTGCATGTAATCTAATCTGCATTAAACAAGTTATCCAATCAGCCTCAAGGGCAAAGACAGACAAAGGATGCGAACGAGAGAAAATCTAATGACCAGTGTCATTTACCGGTGATCCATGGAAACAAGATTCTGTGACATCATAATGTTCTGGTCATTATACTGTAAGTCAGGTTTCCTTAAAAAGCAGATGGGGCTAAACAATGAAAAATAAACAGCTACGCATAGGCCTACAGTATACTCCTTCAAAGGACAAGTATTAATTCTTGGGTAGGAGCTGCACAAGAAAATGTAGCATGCATGCATTCCTTTACAATGTTGTAGTTTCCATCCATCCATCATCTTAGCCCAAAGCACTGAGCATTACCTTTGTCCATTGGCTTATCAAGGAATACTGGTCAGGATATTGTCTTGTTATTGGACATGTATAATAAACAGCTCTCGGCTATATACGGTATGAAATGAAAGAAAGGTTTTCAAAGTGGGGCCAGTTGGAAAGGAGAAACAATAAATACATGAATGTAGTTCAAATTAAATTCAGGGGATTATTGTGCTATCTGAACCACATTCAACCTGGCATCCCTTATTTCAGGGGTGGGCAACTTTGACGATGGAGAGGGCCGCTATATTTCCACACTCACTCCCTAGGGCCATATATTAGTATCGTCGCAAAAATAGCCGATCTACAAGCTCAAAACGCGTCGCGCTGCGACACGTTTTGAGCCTGTAGATCGGCTATTTTTTGCTATATTCGAATTGAAATGTTGAATTATTTGTTGCTATTTTTGAATTGGAATCCTGAAAATTAAATTTTTTATGTAATTTCAAATGCCTTTAATTATACTTGTGTTGAAGCAATGAGCTACTAATTTAGACTGAAGTAATAACAGCGGGTCATGTTTGCATGTTGTGGAATTGTAAACAGCTGAAACCAATATTATATCAGTATTCTGACATACTAACCTGAGGGCCACATTAAGTGAAGGTGGGGGCCGCATGTGGCCCCCGGGCCGCCAGTTGCCCAGCCCTGCCTTATTTGGTAGGAGCAGTAGAAGGGCCGCAGTGAGAGGCTATTATCATGCTATTTGAGGGTCCTTGGCATGGTTACATTTGGGAACCCCCGAATAGAACGGAGGTGAGGAGATGTGACCTGTGACAAAACAGATGCACGCACGCACGATGGAGGAGGACAGTGGGTGGCTTAAGAGGGACATAAGACAAACAAACAAATTCTGACTGGCTTCCTGATTTGCTCAGCCAGTAGTGAGCGTGCATGTGTGCGTGCGTGTGAAAGTGTATACTTTTGCTTACTTTCACTGAGGGTTGGGGACTGAGCCTCAGGAAGGCAAACACAGTGTTGTCCTCCTTTGATTGAAAGAAATCCTCATAGTCCTGAAGGGAAACACCACAACATAAGAACATAGGGTACATAACCGCTATACAAGTCTGTACAATGGGTTATAAACATCAACTAAATGTGCCCTGAGGTACAAGCCCTTCCATCATCCAATGGTCGGATCATTCTGGTGTCATCAGCGAGTAGCTACTGCTGGATTACTACTACTGGGAAGACCGAGAGCGAACCAGGGCACATAATCTGTCCCATCCAGTGACTGGATTACGACAGGATTACACACAGCAACATGCAAACTCAGCAGAGGACATCAAATGGTTTTACCTTTCACAAAGTGCTCACTGATCCACGTTAATATTAATTTGCACAATCTTCTGCTACCACTATGCGGCTAATTGTTTGTCCTTTATTCTGCTTGGCATTAGCCATGAAAGATAAACTAAATAAATGATAAACACAAAATAAACTAAAAGAATAAACTGACCCACAAAATGCTTAGAAAAGTTCAAAACTGTCCCCAAACAACATTCAAGGATTTCAATAAAGTGTGAATAAAGAAATTCTATATCCACTGTTAGCTAAGGCCATACTGTCTTTATATTCTGGTGTACTAGGCTGTAAAAGGAGCCGTCTTGTGAGAAAGATTGGGTGTTATTCATCTTTGGTCTTGTCCTAACAATCTGAATGTAATTTAGAACTAAGGCGCCACTACTGCATGGTATTTATTATTTTGAGTAGACTAGAGCTTGGCTCTATGACACATGCTCCCCTCATGTGTAGAACTATGGTCTGATCCTCGCATTTAGCAGAGAACTACTTGACCACTGACCTGTGCGTTTAATGTACTTCTCCCATTGAACTACCTTTGAAATACTGAGGCATCGCCGACTTGTTTGCCATGACATTCTGATTAATGCAGAATTCCTCCACAAAAGTCAATCCCATGATGTGAAAAGATTGTCATCCTAATGTTTTTCCAAAATCAGTAATAATATACATACATGTTTTTTTATTGCAAAAGCAAAATGAATTAAAACTAAATAGAGTTGCATGTAAAATTATCTTGGTTTTAGTTACTATCGTAAAAAGAACTAAAACTGAAACACCAAGCAAAAAAAAAAGAAGAAGAAAACACAAAAAACTAATATTCCTAAACGAAGTATCATGCCCAAAATAGACTCCAGGTTGGAAATGTTTAACCACAAAGATAACGGATCGCATTACGACACATTTGGCAAAAGTATTTGGTGTAGACGGAAAAAGAAGTAGAAGCACAGTTATCCGTTTTAGTAAGAATTAGCCTGGGCAGCATTCCATTTCGGGTTTATGAACCAGTCTGGAGCGGATGATATCGCTACGTCATGTTGTAGTATTGTTTTGTAGTCATCAATCTTCCGGAACTTCCTTTTCCCTCAAACCGATTTTTCTCAATAAAAGCTACGAGAGCTTTTATTGTTATTCTTCCGGTTTGAGGGAAAAGGAAGTTCCGTTTGATTGTTCCTGCCTGATGACTAAAAAACAATACTACAACATGACGTGACGATATCATCCGTTCCAGACTGGTTCACGCGGCACTTTTGGAACAGAGACCAGGCTTTCCTCCGAGGTGGAAAGCCTGGTGAGGCGAGGTTAAGTAAGGGCTTTATTGGTAAATAATATACTCAGTTCATAGTCATACCCCACAGTAGCTTTCCTCGTTGAAGATCTGTGGTGGCACCGGGTTGCCCTTCGCTGGCTGCTTGTTCTGGGGGATGTTCCTGTTCATCCACAGCCGCTGCTCCTCCAGCATGGTGATGTCTACTTCCTCGAAGCAAATACGATTGGACTCCAGGAAGCCCACAACATCCTGCTGATGCTTCTTCACCTAAAAGGGTGTGGAGAGCAGAAAATTGAGTCATATGGAGGATAAGTGGAGGTTGATGAGGGTGGAGGAGAGAATGTGGTGAAAGAAAGGGAGGCAAATGGAGTTAATTCATGAATACATTTTCAAAACAAGGCAGGCCTAGTAGGGGCCTATAGACACTATACATACTTTGACAGTCAGGTTCTCAAACTTTTTCCATCTCAATTTGGCCATCGACCCCCATCTGAAAATATTCTGTAACCTCACAAGATTTGTGAGGTTAAATATTATGGTTAAATTAAGTGGTCAAACTAATTTTGATGCTATAGAGCACCGAAGTCTGACGTCAATATCGGTAGAGGGCGCAAATCCACGGGTTCATGTACTTTTTATTTGCATTGTAATCCCCATACTAGGCCCATAGTGGGATTTTAGATCGCCTCATATAAGAACTGTGTTTGAAAAATAAACATGTCATCCCGGCCGTTTCACTCATATTGATATGAAGAATCAACTTACTGAGAGAAAACACTATTGTTACTGCTACTGAATTAGTTACATCTTCGCTAGAAACAGACTGTATCATAATATGAGTGACTGACTGTCGCAAACGATACAGAGACACCTCCCTGACAATAATGCAGAGACAGCTTGTTTATTTTTGGACCACAATGCTTATATGAAACGATTTTAAGATGAGCCCATGATGTTATTCTCCATAGAACAAATTACTTCCGTGGGCCAGGCAGAACCAGGGGATGAGCGGATTAACTTCGGCGCTCCATATTAACTCATTTTGCGGGGGACCCTTCAATGACCTCTGGGGGTCCCCAGACCCCACTTTAATTAAGAACCACTGCTTTAAGATATCATTAACTCACAAAATCCTTTAGTTCGTTCAGCCCGACGACCTATTCCCTCTCACCCTGTACTCAATCCTGAGTGACATTGCTAAATGAACACTGCATATTTTCCTGTAAACTATGCTTTCCAATGGAGTTTGCTCATCTGTATGTGACATCCTACTGTATATTAGTCTTTGCCATGGGGTCAGATGTTTAATACACTCCTGTAATGACAGACAGTAAGCCGACACATGGGTTCACAATGCACATATACTGTGCAAAGGAACATCACGCACACACAGTGCACATTATTGATTGCATTAACTCCAGACTGTAATGTGGGCATTAATTGATTATCGGGGGAACCGTGGGTTTGAAGGCATCCTTTTCCCATTTCTTTAATCTAGTTTTAGATCAATACAAATGACTAGATTACAGGAGTGGCACATACATCCAAGATGCTTTTCAATGCTGTCATTATTTCTTTAGAAGAAGGAGAATACCAGCCCTCACGGAATAGGCACTTTATTGTTTCATCTTTAAATAGGATGGGTATGCTGCACAAGCAGCAACACAACAAACACGTTTCGGCCAACGGCCTTCGTCAGTGTTGTATAATATACAACACTGACGTTTGTTGTGTTGCTTGCTTGTGCAGCATACCCATGCTATATATATATATATATATTTTTTTTAATATTTTTTATCCCACGATTTTGTAACCCATTTTTCACCCCTGTGTCAATTATCTAATGTGATCCTGGGCGCTACACACCCTCCGCCAACCTAGTCTCCATATATGGGGGACATGGGGAGAGCAACGGACTTGAACTCATGCTTCCTTCATGCCCGAGTGTCCTTTACACCTGACAGGGGGGAGTTTTCCTGGTTGGACGTAGCACGTGGAAGGAACACGTTATTCCGACCAGTTCCTTTCCCCTCCATCAGGCGCCCCGGCTGGCCAGGGGGAGGTAGTTTAGAGACCAGGATTACTGCATGTTTTTTGTGAGGGTACCTACCCTATACCCATGCTATTTAAAGATGAAACAATACAGTGCCTATTCTGTGAGTGCTGGTATTCTCCTTCTTCTAAAGTGATTCCTGACCGTGCACCCGGTAAAATGTTCTATGAGATTGAGACAAGTTGGAGTCGTGCGTGCTTTCTTCTTTTCGAAACGTCACTATTTCTTGTCATGTATTTATCTGTACTGCATTGGACCAGTTGACAGTTAACAATATGATATGTATATTCATGTAAGACTTTTTATATTTATTTTGATTTGTTTGATTTATATTTTGCTCTATATTGTACTGTACATACAATTTGCACATGGCATGATGGGCATTGCGAACTGGGAGGCATACTATGATCCAACGGAGCATTGGTTCGAAGGAGCATTGGTCCGAGGTGCGCTGGGGGTCGGGAGAGGGTTGGGGTTAGGTTTAGGTGTGCTGCCCCGTGGGAGGTTAGGGTTAGGGTGAGGGTTGGAGGTAGGTTGTCGTTCGGACCAATGCTCCGTCGGACCAAACACATGAACCCTTGCGAACTCACTTAAAAGGTCCTGGCCTGGGACTTAAAATACTAAAAGAACTTCAAGGGGACTCTGATTTTTGGCTTGAGTTGAAATAACCAAGATTTTATTTGGGCTTTGTAAACCATCCTTTCTTAAAGTTATACAGGCCCAACAGTGTTCTTCAAGATGGTATGACAACTGTACACATAAACCATGTGTGCAGGGGAAACTGTTTGGACTTGTGTTTGTGAGTTTGAGAAATTAAGACATTCTCATATGGTGAAGTCAGGAAAGATGGAAAACTCCCACGCTACTCATGGGTTATTAAAAGATCCCCTCACACATACAGTACAGTACAGTACACACAAGGGAAACTTCCTGTGCTCTACTGAACTGAAGCCAGTGACCATGTTGAGGCCGATGGAGCAGAGTTGGTGGATCATCCCCTTATTCTCTGGAATTTAAGCATTGTGAGAAATATCCTATCCTTAATAATAAGGATAGGATAATAATTTGTGGATTCCACAAGTGTGCGTTAAATCATTCTATTTGTATGTATGTGGCAGCTTTCGCAGTGATTATGAATACATTCCAATTATTGTGACACAATTTCTACCAATTCCTCTTCTTTACCATTCACTACATCTAACTAAATTGATGATATCCTATCAAAAACTGCTCCTCTATATGAATGAAAATTGTTGCGGGTGTATGGCTGTTGTCTGTGTGTGGTATGAGCTTGTGTGTGTTTTGTTTTAAGGATGGTGCTGCCTACAATGAGGCTATTGTTCTGCCTTAAACACAAAGGACTGAGGATTAAGTTTAGAGTAGACACTCAAACTCCCAAACAATACAATAACAGCATGCCAGACATCTTCAGTATTGTGTCTTTTGTAATAGCTTATCACTATCAGTATATGGCCATGAAGCAGCAGTTGACAGACACAATAACAATCTGCAAGGGTATACTGTAGAGTCCATTTTTATATAGATAAGGTATTTTGTTCAGGTGAGAAGTTAAAACTTTACAACAATTGCTTGAGACAACACAACCAGTATCTACTGTACCTCTGTACTGTACTTTTTGTGATGAATTGAACATGGACCCTATTGTAAACAAGTGTAATGCTTTATGGTGTCGTCCACAGTTAACAGTCTTGTATTGAGTTGTGCTTGAAATTTTAATGTACTGTAATTCTCCAAATCAAACTCCAAGCTGAACGTGTGTGTAAATAATGAAAGATGTGGCCCTGGTCAGTGCTATTCTAAAAAATATATTAGCTTTTTTTCAATTCCACAAAGCATTCATCACAACAGCTCCTGTATAGGTAGAAAACGCCTGTCCTCTCCTGATTTTGTGACCACTACAAAAAGAATATCTATTGGACTATGTTAGTAGTATCACCAACATATTGGGCATCGGCCTTCGTCAGGGTGTACAGGCACACGGTCAACACAGCATAAGGCTCAAAGGAGCCACTAATCAGTCTACCGCTAGATAACAGTCTATCAGTCAACAGTCAGATCTCAACAATAACAAAATCAGAGAAACGTGCATGACATTTACCCCAGTATGGTCATGAATCTACAGTTTAGTAATACAGATTCTGAGAATTATAGTAATTTAAGGCATTAAGCAATAAGCACTGGCACTCTGGCGGTGTCACAGATCCACTTCGACACACTCCCTGAGATAAACATTGAAAGTGTTTTTGTGGTGAGTAGTGGAGGAGATGACAATGCACTTCATTCATGTGGACGGATGATTTCTTCCCCGCTAATCTGCTCTCATTAATCTGGGAACTGTGGCGCCGCATTTCGTTTGATTAGTTGTTCTCTCTCTTCACGCGCGTCTTTTTTATCTCTGCCTCTTTCACTTTGTTGTTCTCTTCCTATGCTAGCCAGACACCCCTGCCAATCCCCCAGCCACGACCACACACACACATCCACTTTGCAGGTTTTAAATCAAATGAGGAATGCCTGTCATCTCCCATATCTCCTCTTTAATGCAATTTCATCTCTAATTCAATGCAACAGAGCTGAAAATTGAATTTTCACATGAGCTCACCATCACTAACACGGAGTTGACCCGTTTCCCGGACAGCCTCCCCGAGTGTGTGAGGTGTATGTGTGTGTGTCATAGGATTAAAAATAACTCCTTTGTAAACCATAACAGATTATGTTGCCCCACTCCAGAGACAAGTGAGCATGATTAAGTAAATATATTACTCATTTGTGCCATTACCTAAGTCTTTAAGAATTCCTTCCTGAGTTTCCAGTTATAGCCTATGGGCTGAAGATAAGAGCAGGGATGGAATGTCCAACCAGGAATACACAACACTTTTGATTGCAAATAGATAACACTTTAGCCAGGCATGTGATGTGTTCCTGTGCATGTGAGATTGTGTGCATGATACATAGATCTTTTAGTAGGCCAAGCATACAATTTACAATTTAGGCATTTAGCAGACGCTCTTAATCCAGAGCGACTTACATCAAGCAATAACAAAAAGCATGGCAGTATCTATGTAAACTATACATACTATACTATATTATATATTATACATGTGTACTATAAAGTGCTATGACTACATAAAATGCAATTCTAGTGCTGTCTACATAACATGCTATAAGTCTGTTTAAAATACTATCTAAGTCTACATAAAGTGCTATAATTAAAATACTATCTAAGTCATAGAGATGTATATAGTATATACACCCCTCTAGGCAATATACAAAGAGCAAAATGGCAAATTTGTTTGTGCATAAAAGATGCACTTTGCACTGCCTGTAAAGGAAGTGATACATAAACTTAAAACAAAGCAGTAAAAATCTGTCTATAAGAGCAATGCCTGACATCTTGACTAGGTGTAACCTCATATTATTGGTCATCATAACTGATAAATGCATTATGCATGGAATAATTAAATTAATGTTATATGGTATATCCTCCCTGTGTTAAAAGAGTAGCCTTAAGAGATGCAAGTTGCTGCTTGCATCTCTTACGGCCAGACCAGTCCACATAATTTAGTACACCACCAGTCAGTGCAACTACTGCAACTACATGCATTGCAAGTATGCCAAACATTATCCCCAATGGCAGTTTGCAAGGAGTTGCATTGGTGCGACTATAGTTGCAATGGTGTGGCGGGCTGGCCTTTACCTCTCACTTTCACTCACTATCTCAAAAGCGGGTTTAACATTTACCAACACATGTGATTCAAGTAATGGCTATATATTTAATGTGTCTACTAGTAGTACTACGGTATAGTACTAGTTGGAAAAGGGGCGAGCGGTCTCGTATTCCATTGAATGAGATCTAAGTGTCATCATCGCACAGTGATTATAGTTGTTTATCTCTGCGCGCATCTCTGCACGTACATTAAACACCGTCGGTTTGTTCCAAGCCCTAGAATGGCTCTTGTTGTTTCATGGCATGCATTCTAGTCTAGTCTAGTCTAGTTTGTTCCATAAACAAGATTTTTTTTAGTAAAGATGCCCTTGTTTCACATAATGCCATATTATATAACTCAAAATAAATCGCAAACGAAGGTATGTTATCGCTAGTTGAATACTCACCGCCACAGAGCCAGATGAAGAGGTGATGTAAACCTTGATGACCATTTTAATCCTAAATCAACGCCACCACCACCCACGCAAACAAACAAACTATTTTCACCGATTCGTTCTAGTGAAACATGAGCTCCAAACACGATATGCGTTTTATTCCCTTTCACTGTCATTCAGACGGCGGTGCGTGCGGTGCGGTGCGGTGTGGTGCGCGTCTCTAACATACAATATTACTGTGCCATGATAAACAGGGAGCTCAGCGCGTTTCTGCTGCTGTCTAGTCTAGTGTACTACAGTCACTACTGAGCTTTATTTACGCTCCTCTGCTCTCACACTGTCGTCATGATCACTAGCTGCACTCTTCAAGTAGTAGTGGTGGATCCGAGGGATGATGGGAAATGTAGTTCTTTTTTTTGGCCTACATTTGTGTGTTGTTTTTTAAATCTTTTTGTGTGTATTTAATGTTTTATAAAGTAATGGTTGCTATATCATTTATTTTATATCACTTTTATGATCATTAGGGGAGAACAAAACCAAAAGGTATTTTGTATTGTATTAATATATTTCAAATGATGATGATGATAATAATAATAATGTTTTTTTATATTTATAGTTTATTTTTATATTTATAGTTTAGTTTATTTATTTTCTTTCTTTTTAACTAATTTTTTTTTCTAATAAAACTGTTGTTATTTTGTTCTGTAAAGCGACTTTGGGTACCTTGAAAAGCGCTATATAAATTGTATGTATGTATGTATGTATGTATTATTATTATTATTATTATTATTATTATTATTATTATTATTATTATTATTATTATTATTATTATTATTATTCCTTATGTTATTTCTATTTATGGAACAGTGATGTAACAGCGCCTCCCTGGTGGTGCCAACCCAGAAGTGCAGCTAGCGGCCGGTTGCCATGGAGGCGGAGCAGCGTCAGTGACAGCCAGGCAGCAGCAGCACACTGACGGGTAGGATAGGCGTGCCTTCCTGGATACTAGTGGCTACTCTTTTATCGGATAATTACAGGATCGAAAAATACCACATATTCTAAAAAAAAAAAAAAGAAAACATGGTCACGATTCAGTCGCTGAATGAATTAAGTAAAGGGAGGGCTGTGTGGGCCAGTGTGCGAATAACGTTAAAGGTAACTGCTAGTTTGCTAATTTAGCTGGCTATGCTAGCTTGTTGTTTTTGAACAGGCTATGTTAACGACCATATGTCTATGTTAACGACGGCTGGTCCAGCCAACATGCTTGCTTATTTACTAGTTTAACAAACGAAGAGGACTGTAAGGGGGAATTAATGGTCGAAGAGTGACAACGGAAAGGTTGGTGCTGGCGAACATATAAAGCTACACATTTGCACCTGTTGATGATAGCATGATAGCAGCTGCCCAGCTAGGTTCTAGTGGCAGCAGCTTACGTTTATTAGCTAGTCATAATAACACTAATAGTTCCTGTCGAAAAGCGGTTATTTGAATGTAGTTTCAATCAGCTGTATTTCAATCCACTTTTAACTAAACTTTGGAGATCTGCTACTAGTAATAACAACATAGAGACGGATTGTGTTGCTGTTGTTGACTTATTGACGTCCAGCAACGTGCCTACATGGCTGTCAGCAGCAGAAGGCGGCCCTGTTGTGTTTAATCCCATCTGTCACTGAAGTCACCAGCAACAACACAACACACGCTGCTAAAAGAAATGTTTTTGTTTTCACCATTGCATTTTTTTTAAACTGCGAGTTTAAATATGATAATCCAAGCTGGTTTAAGCTTTTGCATGATGAATACTAAGAGATTATTTAGGCATTATAGATGTTGTTATCCAGGTCAGAACCTAAACAAAGTGGAATAAATGTCATGAAGTATATATTCAGTCAACAAAAAAAACGTTTACCAAAGCTTAATTTTGAGCCAGTGCCTGCGTGCCTTGTGATTGTATTGTTGTCGAAGATAAATTAAAGGCCAGGGTGTCCATAGCAACAGAGATGGAGTACTTAACTTAGCCTTGAATTTAATGTCAAGTCTAATGTGTGCACGCCCTGTGTGCTTAGCAACAAAATGATCTGACCTCTCAATAAGTCATACGAGTGCAATCAGTGGCAGCAGAGAGGAACAGTGTTATATAATAATACATCATTCGCCCTCATGGAAAGTTCTGCTTCTCATGTTCAGTCGCTTAGTGACCAAGAGACGCACACTATAATAGCAAGCGAGCCAGTTGGCCCAGCTTCTTCAAGCGAGCCAGTTGGCCCAGCTTCTTCAAGCGAGCCAGTTGGCCCAGCTTCTTCAAGCGAGCCAGTTGGCCCAGCTTCTTCAAGCGAGCCAGTTGGCCCAGCTTCTTCAAGCGAGCCAGTTGGCCCAGCTTCTTCAAGCGAGCCAGTTGGCCCAGCTTCTTCAAGCGAGTGGCTCAAGAAAGAGGTAGTCTTGGAATCCTGAAGGTTGCAGGTCCAATCCCCGGCTCTTCCTGGCAAAGTTTCCTTGAGCAAGACACTGACGCCCCTAATACTGCTCCCGATGAGCAGGTTGGTGCCTTGCCTCTGCCATCGGTGTGTGGATGTGTTAATGTACATTGTAATGTAAAGTGCTTTGGAGAAAATGTAATTATTTTCTGAAA
This sequence comes from Electrona antarctica, assembly GCF_951216825.1. Lineage (NCBI taxonomy): Eukaryota > Metazoa > Chordata > Actinopteri > Myctophiformes > Myctophidae > Electrona > Electrona antarctica. The sequence continues at coordinate 3,525,119 of NC_136798.1, read as the reverse complement.
TAACTACTCGTCTTGGTCCAGAACAGATGATAATGATAATAATAAGATCTCAAACTTATATAGGCCTTAATATCCAGTTCTACTTAGTGGGTAACATGCCCTTGTTATTGTAATGCAAAATAGTATCTGTTGTTTGAGACGTATTTATTTTAAAATGTTTATTTGCGACATCGTGACTGATCATTTTCCTCTTTTCCCATCCATAAAGTGTTTCCAGAACAAGCCATGGAAAAAGTCAAGGAATCAGAAAACACCGCCCTCACCTACGGAGACAACCGGGATGAACAAAGTCGTCAATCCGTACGGACCACACCAGGGAAACATTCCCAAACATCGTCGTTCCAAAGTCCAAAACGTAGCAGCAGCCACCGGGACAAGAACCGGGACGCAGACGAGAAGGAGAGCTCTGCTCTGGACAGGTCCAAAACCCGCATCTGGGATCCAGACCCAGACCGGGATAGGATGTCGGATGAAGAAGAACGACGGAGAAGCAGTAGATCGTTTTATTCGGATAAATATGAGAACGAGTCTCTCTCTGAGCGCTCACTTTCACCGTACTCTCGGTCCAGGACACCGTCCCCATCTCCACCCAGAGGAGGGCAGGCCAAGAAGATATCTAACAGCCCCGGCTACAAGAAAGGTGGGTAAAGCACCGGGGTAATGCAGACACACACACACACGATCAATCAATCACAATCAATTAATGAATTATTATACCATTGTGTACATCAGTCAAACGTTTGTTTCTGAAAGTTAGTTAACTTTCCAGTAGATGGCAGCATAGCACTCATTTCCAGTATTGTGGCATGGCATCTGGGAAGAATGTGTCAACCCATATCTTACTTACAGCAGTGGTTCCCGAACTCTTTCATGTCAAGGACCCCCAAATTGACACAAAGATATGCCAAAACTGCCTCCCCCTGGCCAGCCGGGGCGCCTGATGGAGGGGAAAGGAACGGGTTGGAATAACGTGTTCCTTCCACGCGCTACGTCCAACCAGGGAAACTCTCCCCTGTCAGGTGTAAAGGAGCAACTTGGACACTCATGCATGAAGGAAGCATGAGTTCAAGTCCGTTGCTCTCCCCAGGTTGGCGGAGGGTGTGTAGAGGCCAGGATCACATTAGATAATTGACACAGGGGTGAAAAATAGGTTACAAAATCGTGGGATAAAATAAATAAAAACATATGCCAGGGAATGCCAGAAATGTTGTCTAATCTAATTACCCCGCAAAAACAAAAAAATGCATATTAATGTGCTCTGTTCTCCTGTCTCCCACCAGGGGCTGCTGTGGTACGTCGGGGTGTGCCTCGCCACCAGCGTCCTGGCGGTGGGACCCACTCCCAGCAGCATCGGTTGGGCGTGCGCTCCCAGAGCAAAGACTCCACGGCGCCCTCCAAAGACCTGGACCTGGTCACCAAGCGCCTGCTGTCGGCCCGCCTGCTGAAAATCAACGAGCTGCGAAACTCCTTCGCTGAGCTAGGGCTGCGCACCGAGGAGCTACAGAAGGAAAACCGCATCCTGAAACAGGTATAGGGTCCATTCTTTGCACTTTCAGAGTTCCATTCTGGGCGGGAACCCCTTTTGGTGTTTTAAGCATTATGTTCTACTTTCTATTAGCGGTGCCGTGCTACCGAGTGCCGCGCTACGAGCTTGTAGATCTGCTAATTTTGAAAAATTGTGAAAATGTGTTGCAAATCTTTGAATATATAATCTTTCAGAGAGAGCGTTTTTAACTCAAGTCTCTGCTTCTGGGGGGTCACTGGAACAACATATTCAGATGGGGGTCGCCGGCCAATTACATATAATTTTTGGGGGTCCTTGACATGAAAATGTTTGAGAACCACTGACATAGAAACATAGGTTTTTCAAGACATTATTTTGTGAAATCGTCTGCAGGTCTAAATGGGTTAACCTTCAGAACTTTGCTGTGTGGCTACAGTATGAGCTTTGGTGGAATGGCTGTTAAAGACCTCTCCTGCAAGAGGGGCACCATGTGCATCATTCATATAGCTGAGTTCGATTCTGTCTTGAAGACCTGTGTTCCATCCATGTCATGCCCCTCTCAGCCCTCAGTTTCCTGTCTCTTTATACTATCAGGAATTATATGTATATAGTTTATCATTAATGGGGGGGTCAGTTCAGTTCGTATAAGTGCTTGGTAAATGCTTTGATAAACAATGCACGCAGCCTCATGTAAGATGAAGCAAAATTGTGAGCTGCTGAGTGAGTATATCCTTTTTTCTTTGAGGGTGGACATGCAAACACATGCAAATCAGAGTTTATCCTAACAAAATGCTCTAAAAACACCTTATAAGGGTACAGGACTTGGCAGATTTATTTCCCTCTCTGTATAAATTCAATAATTATACATTTATTCCATGCCTGGAATAAACTAGCATTCCAGCTTTTTGATGAATTGAACATGGTGGACCCTGTTGTAAACAAGTGTAATGCTTAATTGGGTCGTCCACTCACAGTTAACAGCCTTTGTATTGAGTTTGTGCTTGAAATGTACTGTAATTCTGCAAACTGTTAATACAATTTTAAATCAATCAATCAATCAAGCTCAGACACGCACCCTCTGTAGACATTTTTAAATCTCAACTCTTGCTTTTAGTTGAGTTTTAATATCTGCATTCCTACTCTATCCTGACTGATTTGCTGCATGTTATGTTTTATTTTTATGTTTTTACGCTTTTATTTTGTTCTTTGCCATTGTTTTATCATTTTAACTATTTGCTTGTGTTTTATTGCTATTTTTATGTTCTGCCCTGTGAAGAACTTTGAGCTGCATTTATGTATGAAAGGTGCTATATAAATAAAGTTTATTATTATTTAAAACATCCTTCTCTCTTCCGACACTCCTCCAGCTCCAGGTGCGTCAGGAGAAGGCCCTGCATCGCTACGACGACACGGAGAGCGAGATCACCCAGCTGCTGTCGCGCCACAACAACGAGACGCACGCGCTGCGCGAGCGGCTGCGGCGGGCGCAGGAGCGCGAGCGGGCAGGGGAACGGCAGCTGAAGGCCAGCGACGAGCGTCTGCAGAGGAGCCAGGCGGCTGGCGCCCGGCTGAAGAAGCTGGCCGAGCAGCGGGAGCTCGGACCCCGGGAGGAGCTGAGCCGCCAGCTGGAGGAACAGAAGACGCGGACCCTGGAGGGAGAACGCAGGATAAAGGTGAGAACAACGGCCTTCTACAGCAGGGATGGGCAACTTTGACGATGGAGAGGGCCACGATATTTCCACACTCACTCCAGAGGGGCCACATTGAATATTACTGTTGTAGCAAAAATAGCCGATCTATAAGCTCAAAACGTGTCGCAGTGCGCCCGCTCGCGCTCCTGCACTATTTTTGAATTGGAATCTTGAAGTAACCTTGTTATTTAATTTCAAATGCATTTAATTATAATTATGTTAACTTTATGAACCAAATACAGCTGGTTCATAAAGTCGGTGCAAGCACCGAGTGCCGCGATACGACCTTGTGGATCTGCTATTTTTGAAAAATCGTGAAAATGTGGCGCAAATCTTTGAACGTTTTTAACTTGTATCTTTGCTTCTAGGGGGGTCCCTGGAACAACATATTTTGAGATTGGGGTCCATGGCCAATTGCTTATAATTTTGGGGGTCCTTTCCTTGACATGAGTAAGGTTTAACACCACTGACAGAAACATTTTTCAGAAAACCTGATTTTATTTTTTAAGAAGGCCTCGGCCCTAAAAGTGTTAACCTGACTCCGCCAGATTGGGGCGGTATTGAGTCACAAGTTCACAGCACAGCCATTCCATGTGCTATAATAGGGTTTCGTTTTTGATTGACTGAATACTTTATTCAACAGAAATGCAAACAACAACAGCGTACAGTCAAGCACTTGGTCCTTATTCGGGGTCTTATTTACATTTCGGGTCCTATATATCTATTCAATTCATTCATGAGTCTGTATATAATGTATGAAAGTTGAGTCATGGTTGAGAATCTATGCATGTGAAATCTCAGTTACACCAACATTGATGCAATATGTGTGTTATTAGACAGCCTTTTTTATGCCATGGCTTTGTAGGAGGCGAGGTGTTCCATCTAGAAATGGGCCTGCCTGCGTGCGTTTCCGGGGCTTAAACCTTGCCCAAATATGGATGACGGACGTCACAGTACTGATGTTGTACATGACGTGTGTGTGTGTGTGTGTGTGTGTGTGTGTGTGTGTGTGTGTGTGTGTGTGTGTGTGTGCGTGTGCGTGTGTGCGCGTGTGTGCAGGAGCTGGAGCGCAGCATGGAGCTCAGCAGCAGTAGTTACCAGCGGCAGCTCGCTACAGAGAAAAGGAAGTATGTCAACGCTCAGAACGCCATCATGGATCTACAGGAAGACCTTGCTCGACTGGGCAACAAACTCAAGGTATACACACACACACACACACACACACACACACACACACACACACACACACACACACACACACACACACACACACACACACACACACACACACACACACACACATTTCCACCTGGCTTTTAATCACAGCCTAGTTTAATTCCAATTACCAGCTCAGTGGCCTTGTGGTTAGAGTGTCCGACCTGAGACTGGGAGGTCGGGGTTCAATCCCCGGCCGGGTCATACCAAAGACTCTGAAAATGGGACCCAGTGCCTCCCTGCTTGACACTCAGCATCAAGGGTTGGATTGGGGGTAAGTCCCTGCGACATACTAGCGTCATATCCAGGGGGTGTACTTGTACATCAAGCTGCCTTGAAGAAACAGGAGATAGGCTCCTGCCCTATGGGCCTCATGGCTTGGCAAGGCTACTTACTTTGTTTAATTCCAACCTTTTACTTGATCACCTCTTATCTTAGTGTCTTATTATATCAATATGTACCTGATACTGTACTTGATATTGATGTATTGATCTTATTTGATTGTATTGTTGATGTTTTTTGACTTGTACAGCACTTTGGTCGATGACGGTCAACGTAAAGTTTGATTTGATTTGATGTCATACATAGAACTATGTGCACACAAGTAGCCTACTCACTGGCATACATCCTTGTGCGTACACAGATTCCTAGATGTGGGCTGGCTAATTCTTCATTCTAATAATAATAATATAATTTCCATCCCTTTCAGGAGAAGGAGAGAGAGCTGGATTCCAGAAACATCTATGCCAACCGCATGGTGAAACCCACCCCTAGGAAAGATAATGACAGCGACATGAAAAGTACAGGTTTGTTGCGGTGCCTAGTTGTTGGTTATGATTTGTTTGTTTATATTGTCACAGAAACTGCATCATTTCCTGGGATGCATGGTTTTGAAGGGAGTAGGGATGTTAATCGATTAATCGCCGTTAAGAAATTAATCGGTAGTCGTTAACAGTTAATAACTAATCGTAATTCATTTTAAAAAAAACCTGTATCTTCAATGGTCAAATAGATATTTGATTAAGGAATATAATATGCCTTTTGTATTATTTCTGTATATCAGCAAAATGTAGATTTGTATGTTAGGAGAAGGAGGAGAGACCCGCACACCGCCACTTGCTGGTTCAAGAGTTTTATTTTAAATAAGAGTCATAGCAACGTTTCGGCCTTTCGGCCTTCTTGAAGCAGCAAGTGGCGGTGTGCGGGTCTCTCCTCCTTCTCTAAAACGTTTGCTGCTCTGCCAGGACCTTGAAGCAGCAAGTGGCGGTGTGCGGGTCTCTCCTCCTTCTCTAAAACGTTTGCTGCTCTGCCAGGACCTTGAAGCAGCAAGTGGCGGTGTGCGGGTCTCTCCTCCTTCTCTAAAACGTTTGCTGCTCTGCCAGGACCTTGAAGCAGCAAGTGGCGGTGTGCGGGTCTCTCCTCCTTCTCTAAAACGTTTGCTGCTCTGCCAGGACCTATACGCCTATACCTGCTGTAAAATTAAACCGGGTGTGCGGAATTCATCTCTCTAATAAAGATTTGTATGTTAGACATTGAGGGAAATTAAGATTCTCAGATTTTTTACCAAAACGTTGCTTATCAACTAACCGGTTAATCGATCGATAACCTTATCAAAACATATCAATTAACTATTAATGCATGCATCGATAACTCACATCCCTAGAAGGGAGTAGTTATGGGAAATGAACACTGATGTGAACTGCATGTTTTGAAATGAGAGAATCCCAGTACATCCTCAGGGGGACATGTGTATTAAAACCAAAAGGGGCAAGGACCAACACAAAGGGTAGATAGATGTATATCTAAAATAGGGGTAGACTTGTGGAATAGCCTGGATAATGAACTAAAACTATGCACATCACTTACCAAATGTATCGAATTTAAAAAGCTATTTAAAAGTAGGGTAAACATTATCATTATTATTATCATAAGATCATTATTATTAACATTATTAAACATTAACATAAGATTATTATCATAAGTTCTAAAAAATACTAAGTTAAAAAAAATGCTTTATTTATCTTTTTCTGTTTCCTTTGTATTTTATTTATTTTCTTTGTATTAATTTTGTATTTTGTTTCTTTTCTTAAAAAAGGCTAGGCAAAATAAGCTTCGGCTTCAGCCTAGACCTTTTCGGTGCTACCTCTTTGTAAAAAACATAAATGCAAATGATGAAACTTAACATGTAAATGTAAGCACCAAAATAAACTATTCATTCATTCATTCATTCATCCCACATCCTGTAGTCTCCAGTAGGAACAGCACCAAGGCAGTGCAGACTGAAGCAGACAGGATGTCCAGTCTGGACTTCCCCACCCCTCCACCCATCACTCCCGATGCCAACAACCAGCAGGCGCCCAATGGCTACCTATCGCTCAAGGTAAAGAGTCTCTACTTCCAGGCTCCATCTTCATTCTAGAAAAAACATACTTAACACCACGAACGCCCGGGGGTATTTAGGAGTCAGGACCATTAAATCAGAGCGCCCAGAGATTTGCAGCAACGGAGCACATTTAGCGACGCACCAGGCCCCACCCCGGATGTAGCTGAAGTAGCTAGATGTAGCCAAAACACCCCCGAGGTGATCGACAACAACGGGAGGTATGATTAATTCTAACACGACTAGCGACGGGACCGCGATGGCCCTTCTAAAACATAATCTTTGATTAGAATTGGACGGAATGATTTAGATCAAGAGTTATTCACGTTTTTAGATTTTCGATCTGATCCGCTAAAATGGGGGGGGACATTTTGGATGACGTCCCAACTGGAAACTACATCGAATGTTGCCCAACAGACGCTCCCAGCCTGTGGAGCGATGCGATCGGTTTTGATATCGATAAATCTCCGTCCTTTTATTAATCTCCGTCCTGAGCGCTGGGCGTTACTATTTGATATGACGGAGAACTCCGTTTATGCCGCTCAGGGTGTTAATTGACTGTGGTCCCCCAGGGGGCTGTAGTGACGAAAAATATTCCACGGTTACGATACAACAACAACGGGGAACAGAGCGACATTACACTCCATAGACTTTGCATTGTGCCTCAATTATCCAGAAGCCCTGAGAAGCCAGGCTCAGGGATCTTTTTTTTTTTTTTTTTTTTTTTTTTTGCTTTCGCCTTTTATTTTATATATTTTATGGAGGGATAGACAGTAGGCTGACAGGAGATGGGGGGAAGACATGCAGTAAAGGCCGTCGGGATCGGGAGTCGAACCTGCGGCACACTGCCAGACTGGATTGCCAGCCAAGGTGCCTGGACCACTGAGCCATGGCCCAGGCCGGCTCAGGGATTTATTTTCCGGTCACGTGATCCAAATGTGGGACGTATCCTAGAGGGAAAATTCTTGTGATCAAAAACTGCGAATTCAACAATGGCAACATAACTCATGTAACTTGTGTTTGGGAGGGAAAGAGGTCTTTATCAATCAACTCGTGAAGGGGAGTCAATGTGTTAATTAATAATTCAAACTGATTTCGAGCTTCCAAATACAGATTTTTATTTTTTTGCAGATATCTGCACCAAAGACACTTTTTAACAAAACATAAAGATTGGGAGAAAGCAATGAAACCCATTCCAATTGAAGAGAGAGATGTATGCATTTTTAATTTGATGAGGATAGGAAGGTAATTGATTTTAACAAATCTTCTTGGACATGTGCCCTAACAGCTCATTGTATATAAAGGAGAGATTAGAAGCTGAAATGGGTATAGATAAACATATCACCAGATACATGGAAAGAAATATACATGAAGCACACCTTGTACCTAATTCAAACACATGGAGGGAATTCAAATGGAAAGTGATGACTAGATTTTTTCAGGACACCAGAAATAGGGGCCAAAATGGGACCAACTCATTCGAAGAGATGTTGAAGGGCTGTGGGTCACATATCGGGAACCACAATCGTATATTCTGGGCCTGTCCCAAATTAAGACTGTTCTGGAGGGAGATATCTCTGAAGCACTAAAATACGTTTTTGTCAGAATATCACAGAGGATCCCATGGAGATGTTGCTGGGACTCTGGGAGTGGTGCCGGAGGGGATAGAGGGCAGAGCCAAAAAAACACCTACTCCATACTACTCACAGCGGCCGTAAAATGAAACCAGATCCATGACATAGAATATGTGGACTGAAAAAGTATGGGAAATGTATCATGTTTTTGACTAATTAGTTGCTGCGAGAGTGAGGTCTAGCACTAGCATGACTGAAGTAAAATGAGACACAAGTAGCATGTGCTTAAATTCATATTTAGAAAAAAATTCAGATGTCAAAGATTTCTGAGATGATAGAATGGTGATGGATGATGATGGTCATGGAAGGGTTAACCTTCTGAAAGCTCCATGGGCAAAGATAATCAACTTCAAAATCTTAAAAAAACGGTCAAAATGACCTCTCAGACATGGTAGTGCTAGCCAATAACAACTCAGGATTCCTGGATCGCTGCCCTCCACAATTTCCTATCCAACATCAGGTTCTTGAGCTCTGCAGTGTTGTCGACAAGCTGTCGTTCCGCAGCACGTCTACATAGGTGGTACGCTTCTTTCCCCTCCTGGCTTTGCTCTGGGTTGGCTCCCATAGGGTCAATTTTTCTTGCCTCATTGTCACGCTGTCATTGTCATAAATGTTCTATCCATGTATGTTGATTTATGTTTTTTTATTCTTCTAAAACATGATTTGTAAACAGCTGAAGAACGGGGGGGGAAAAGAAGAAAAACAAACAGTTGTAAAAAGTTGACAAAACTGAAATAAAAACAAAGTAAAAAAAGACAGTTTAGCTACATAACCCGCTTTCCATGCTATTTAATGCATGTTTCTCCCATGCGTAATACGCTAAACCCGCTATTTGTTTTATGTGTTTAATTTGCCGTTATTTAATAATTTAAAAAAAATAGCGGATTTGTCGTGGACCTGGTGACGAGGCCGTCGCGTACTTGCGTTATGATGACGAAACCAGAAATCGACCCGTGCTCTGGGCTGCAAGGGCTTCTGGGAAAATGAGTTCAATGCAAGTGAAACGTAGTTTCAACTGGACTCCAGCAGCCTTCACTGCTTGTCTCGCATCGCGGCGGTGGAATATTTTTCGGTTTGACAACAAGCCATGGAACTATTTTCAGGGGGATTTTCATGGATCAAAGGAGCAAATACTTCGGCGTTATGCTCCAAAGGTAATGAAACAATCTCGGCAGCCTCGGTATATGTCACCTTTTAATCTAAAGCCGTCAATGTGTTAACTACATTGATTCATCTCACTCTGCCCCCCTCTCGATTACTTTCCTCTCTTCAGGAACTTGACGAGGTGGACAGAAAACGGAGTGAAATGGAGGAAAGGAAGGCTCTAGAGCGGGAACAGCAGAGGAGGAAAGACGTGGAATTGGACAATGGCAAGGAAAGAAAGCGAGAGAAAGACAAGAAACGGCCACTAGACAGGGAACTGAACGCCTTGGAGGCAAAAGCCAGGACTCTAAGAGACGGTAAGCTTGTACAAGCACCATGTTTTTGTTCAGGTCCGTCATGCCCTGACTTAACTTGCCCTGTCGGTACGACAGATGGTTTTTTAGCAAAAGGCCGATGCACCCCTCAGAAGGCTAGCGACAGGTGCGTAGGGCAATAGAGCATACATTATAAAGGGTATCTTTGAAAAGGTCCCGCACACTGTCAGACAATGTTGCTCTTAATTGGGTCGACGTTCCGGTCGATTAGACCTTCATCGGGACAGACAAGTACAGCAGGTCAACTTTAATGTCTTTATTCCTTGACAATGTAAAGAGTGTACAGTATGTCATCAGTGAGGTTCAGGACACTGCTTAAGCCCAACGTTTATTTGGTTGATAAAGATGTTTCGTTGACTGATATGTTGTAAAGATTTCTTATTAAACATGAATTAAACACAGCGCTCTTCCCACAGGCCGGCAGAAAGAGAAGGAGGAGGGTGGAAACGCTTTGAACCGAAAGGACGTAGAGAACGGGAAGCACGGCCGCAAGCCTCTATGCAGTCCGCATGTGGCAGAGGAGGAACCGTGTAAGAAAGAGCAGCCTCTGGAGAGTCCGCATGCTGTGGCAGAGGAGGAACAGTGTAAGAAAGAGCAGCTCCTGGCCAGGATGCATGAGATAGACTGTCAGAACAAGCCCCTGCAGCACCCCGTGTCCACTGAAACCGATTCCACCCTTTCCCATTCCGGTGTTGTTGGTACTAGTGGTACCGCAGTCCGTTCCCCACCTCCTCGCTTTACCGAATCAAGGAACCAGAACCCCGCCATCTTCCGCTTCACGGAGACAACAGAGGAGTCGAATAATTTGCGCGTGGGCGCCGGGAGCCGGGAAGGGGGGGGTAGGAGAAGTGTGGCCATAGACGCTGGAGCGGGAACATTGGGGGTTGGGAGGAGAGGCACCCGCGTGCCCCAAGCCTCCAACGAGGACATGGCGTTTGGAAGCTACGCCCCGTCTTTCGGACGTGCGGCCGCTCGAAGCTCCTCCTCCGGCTTCCCTCCACCTCCGCCTCCGCCCAGAGAGGACAGGGACTCCACCTTCGAGGCGACAGGGCCCAGCGGTATCGGACGGATGGAGAAAGACAGGGACTCCACCTTCGAGGCGATAGGGAAAGACAGGGACTCTACCTTCGAGGCTATAGGGCTCAGAGGGACGGAGAAAGACAGGGACTCTACCTTCGAGGCTATAGGGCTCAGAGGGACGGAGAAAGACAGGGACTCTACCTTCGAGGCAATAGGGCTCAGAGGGACGGAGAAAGACAAAAGGGACAGCGGGTCGGGGAAGGACAGGAAGTCTAACCTGATGCAGCAGCTGTTTGGAGCCCTGGCCACGCCCGTCACCTACGACGCCACCTCCAATAAGATGGAGGTTCTCAGTAACCCTCCCACCACCAATGGGATACGCACGAGAAGGGAGGGACTGTTAAACTTCAACTCACCTGCCCCCACCGGCACCCCCCCAACCCCCGTGCTGGGCGCCCTGCACGTGGCCGAGAGCAAGCCCGTGGTCCGCGCCATCGCCTCGTTCGATGACGACATCGAGGAGCTCACTTTGTGAATCTGCTCTGATTGGACGTTTGAGTACGGCTGTCTGCGGGGTGATGTTGTGATTCGCTGTGATTGTACGTGGAGGTTGTCATTGCTTCTGATGAAGCTAAACTTAATACAGCACCAATGGATGTGAGTTTCATTTATATTCACTGTAATAGAGCGCCGAACGGATTTATGGCTCTTTGAAGGGAGCCGGATCTCTGGGATCCGTTCCTTTCAGAGAGTCGTTCAAAAGACTGGCTCTTTTGAATGATGTTCCCGATGGGTGCGGGGGGGGGGGGGGGGGGGGGGGGGGGAACTCTGTCTGCCCAGTGTCCCCCCAGTACCTCCCCAGGGCCTCCCTAGTGACTCCCCAGTGCCTGCCCAGTGTCCCCCCCAGTGTATCCTGCTTAGGGCGCCAGCTTGCTCATGAACGGCCCTGGTTGAAACCTCCCTGCCCCCCTCCTCCCCTCCTCCTCTAAAAAGGAACGGCTCCCTACTGTGAACCGGATCCCATCGTTCCTTTCAAAGAGCCGTTCAAATGATCCGACTCGTTCACGAACGTCACATCTCTACGCCGAAGTCCATACGTCACTCGCTCATCCCCTCGATTCCCGGAAGTAATTTCTCTATGGAGAATAACATCGGTTCATCTTAAAATCGTCTCATATAAGCGTTGTGGTCCAAAAATAAACAAGCTGTCTCTGCGTTATTGTCAGGGAGGTGTCTCTGTATCGTTTGCGACAGTCAGTCACTCGCATATGATACAGTCTGTTTCTAGCGACAATGTAACAAATTCCGTAGCAGTAACAATAGCGTTTTCTCTCAGTCAGTTGATTCTTCATATCCATATGAGTGAAACGGCCGGGATGACATATTTTTCAAACACAGTTCTTATATGAGGCGATCTAAAATCCCCCTATGGGGAATACAATGCAAATAAAAAGTACATGAACCCGTGGATTTGCGCCCTCTACCGATATTGACGTCAGACTTCGGTGCTCTATGACTTCAACATTATTATTATGTATCTCAGACCCATATGGTGTATGTGAAACCGATATAATCCATATGAAGAAAATTCAGAATGATAAAAAATCAATATGGTTGCCATATCTATATGTACTCAGGTAAAAGAGGTGTGTACATTCATGTAATGTGCATTGTGTGTGAACGACTAAGTAATATGACTTAGAGTAATGTATTTAGTTTTGATATCTTTAGATCGGTTTATGGGTATGAAATACATTGAGTTGTGGTCACTGCATGCAGACTCTTACTAAGGAAGTGTATAATGAGTTAACCCATGCAGGCCTGACGTAAAAACAAAATCCAAATCATGACAATTTTCTGAAAGATTTGAGGCACATTTTAACGATTTTTCAAAAATAGCAGACCTGCAAGTTCATAGTGGCGCGCTATGAGCTTGTAGATCTGCTATTTTTCAATAGCTAAATTATAACAATGTTTAAAACACCAAAAGGGGTTCCCGTCCAGAATGGGTTAATATTTACTATTTTCAAAAGTGATAATATTACTTTAAAAAGTATGTTATTCATTTTATTTTTTATATTACTTTTACCCCACTCCTACTGAAACATGTATGTATACAATAGGCTACAACCTGTTTAGCACTTTAGTGGAACGATAGTAGTTCAATACCGTAGTTCCACATCCTCACAGGAGGAGTCACCAATGAGCCAAATATTGCACACATTGCTTTCTTTGACACACACACACACACACACACACACACACAGGTACTTTGATGAATAACTGTAATATAATTACTGTTTTGACAATTGTAGTCCCTTAAACTATACTTATTACTGGGGAAAGTATTACAGTAATACATTACATAGTAATATTACTGCCCCACATTTTCTGGGAGTGAATTACCTTATAAAACCTGTGATTTGGTGTAATGTTTCTTTGTAACTACAGTATAACTATCAATTTACTGTATATTTATTTTTATTTAAATTATTACAATTATTTTAACTTTTAATTTTTTTGATGCTTTTTTTGATGTAGAATCATGAATACAGTTATCTTCATGATGGAGAGACTTGGGGCCCTATTTTCGCCAGTGCCTCCAATTTGTGCCTCCAATTTTGAAAACTAGCTGATCTGCATCGACACGTGAGTTTATTTTAGATTATTGGCTGTTTGAACTATTCAAAGGTTTTCAAAATAGTAAAAAAAAATCAGACCCGTCTGAATTGAGTGGTACTGTACTGTACTGTACAAGCCCTCCCTGTCCCGTGTGTGTGGACGGGGACAGACCCAGGGACACAGCCAGGGACACAGGGACAGACCCAGGGACACAGCCACACACATAGCTGTCTATAGGAGTGGTTGCACCATTATTATTTTTTGGGCTACAATACAGCCATGATGCTTACATTAGCTTGCACCACTCAACAATATAAAATAAAGTTTAGGGAAATAGGGGTAAGGCGAAAATAGGAGCCTTGGAGTGGCTACCACTACATGTGGTATGGTATAGCCTACAATACATGTAGGCTATAATGAGCATTTTTTTATTATTTTGTTTACATTAGGGCTTATAGGACAACATTATGTTGAGAACGGAACACATTCTGTTGTTTTAGACCGAAGGACTGAAAGGGCTTGTTTTATCCCCACATATAGCCTATATCTCTTTGTTTCTGTTAAAACCTAATAAATAAAATCCATCTCTAGTTTCTTAATCTCTCAAGAACAGATTTTGTGCTGGAAACAAACAGCAGAGGGTGCTGTTTTTTCTTTTCATTTTTTGCCGATGGGTTCCCAGATTGCTAAATTCTTAACAGTTGAAATAAAATATGTTTGCCATGATATGGAAAAAGGTAATGCTCTGCCAAATGTGGAAAAATGATTAAAGAACAGAGTAGGCCTATAGGAGTTCAATGTTGTACAATCACATTTGTGTGTAACAGGAATGTAATGTGTAGCTCTGGTCCATAGCTCTAAATGCAACGCATTAGAGCTATGGACCAGAGCTAAGGAATGTGCAGACAATATTGTTTGTGTTAATAGTGTGATAATAGTGTAATGTTGATATCAGTATAGCCTACCCTTTGCTCCTGATTGTGATTTCAGACAATCAAAAACAAACTGCAAACCTTTTCAGTTTCAAGTTTTCAATGACTTGTTAAGTTGTTGAAATGGATTAGTCAGTTGGAAAAAAAAATTAATTTATATTTTATTGGCCCCCAGGTGATTAATGTGGACGAAATGTGTGTTCCGCAACCCACCTTTTATTTATGTTATTTTGTTTCTATAATTAAACATCGCATATAGAATGTGGGGCCAAATGGAAACTTTTTTTCTTTTTTCTTTTTTTTGGAATTGTGGATATTTTTTGTTTTGTGTTTGTTTGTTTGTTTTTACATTTTGTATAACTATAGCATCGTTATTTCTTTATAATGAACGATTAAACATAATTAAGTGAAAGCGTTGCCTGATGATGATTATCAGAGCGTGGCGCAATTGCAGCAATATCATTAGCACAGGGAGTCTGTTCTGGTAGGGATTCCTGCGACGTCTCCAAGCAACCATAACCTGACGCAACCTTACTGCCCCTCCTCCGGTCCCTGTGTGTTCAAAAACAAGTGGACCGACCCGACAGACAGCCGGACTGGAGCGGTGGAGCGGGAATGTGCAGGAGAGGAGAGAGAAAGAGGGGAACAGAACGGGATCATATTCATATCATCATGGCTAGGAGGAGGTAGCGCAGCTTCCACATCTTTCCCCGGCGGTGACGGTGAGTCACACAGGCTAGAAGAAGTTCGACTGCGCAACACTAGGAATTCTGACTGCAGGTAATACAGTTACGAAACGCCGTTTGCATGATCGCAATTAACCAATTTACAGATTATTCAATGGCAAACCTTGAAATAATATCTTGAAATCCAGAGTATCATATGTTTAATGTAAATGTCCATTAGCATAGAAGTACAACAGATGTGGCATACATGCGCCACATGTAGTTTTTGGGTGATGATGTGTCAGCCAGCCTTCTTTCTACCACATGCTATTTCGTTAAGTTAACCACTCCAATAAATTGCATGGTATGGTCTTTGGGCTACAGTACAGCCATGATGCTTACATTAGCTATTTCCTGACGAGCCCCAAAAAATAGACACATGGTGTGTATAGAATAAACTGACTGACTTGACTACTGCGAGACTAATTCCTTTTTCTTTGCATATGCAAATGAGCTTTGAGTGAATGATAGGCTCTTTATGTATATCCATTAAAAAAACAAAATCAGTTAAGACTGAGTAAACGCAGTAGGCTACACCAGGATGGGTTACTGGGAAGATAACTTTATTGACCGACTTATATCATAGCCAGTAGCCACAGTTTGTTTAGCTCGATCTGGTCCATAGCTCTAATGCGTTTCATTAACGCATTAGAGCTATGGACCAGAGCTACAGTTTGTTATGCTCATTCAGGGTTTTGGGATGTTGCTGTAGTCTTTCCATAAACACAGTTTTCAAAGGAATTTGGTGTTTTTTTAGGCTACATAGTGCCTAAGGCGGCCTATATGTAGCCTAATATGTCTGCTCAAGATAGAATAACTTGATGTGTTCAAATAGAACATGACATGAGTAAAAGAATAATGGCTCTTGTGACTTTTGAAAGTAGGCTACAGTATTTGACTGTGCCGTAAAGGCTTGTCTAAAAAGAAAAAACAAAGAGGGGGGAGTTTCAGTTTCTTATCTTTGCATCTGGCACATAAATGCACAAAGTGTTTCCTCATCCTTTGAATAACCTTGACTCTTCCAAAGAACACCTGTTGGCACTGAAGAACCATGCATTGCTTCTTTCTGCTGTGAATGGTTTAGGTTACAGGTTCAAAGGGGAGGGTGGGGGACTTACTTAACTAAATAGAACACTCACTGAAGCCTGTTTTATAACAAAAAAGTTGTGTGATGGTGTCATGTATCTGTGTTGTGCTGCTGCAACACATTGCAAACTTGTACATCTGCAATTTCCTGTGAGCATAACCAAGTCTAACTCTAGTCTTTAAAACCCATTTTGGGCGGGAACCCCTGTTGGTGTTTTAAGCATTATGTTATACTTTAGCTATTGAAAAATAGCAGATCTACAAGCTCATAGCGCGGCACCGAGTGCCGCACTACGAGCTTGTAGGTCTGCTATTTTTGAAAAATCGTGAAAATGTGGCCCAAATGTTTGAATATATTCTTTCAGAGTGAACGTTTTTAACTGAAATCTTTGTTTCTGGTGAGGTCCCTGGAACAACATATTTTCAGATGGGGGTCGGCGGCCAATTACATATATTTTTGGGAGTCCTTCACAAGAAAATGTTGACTGACATAGAAACATGGGTTTTTCAGAAAACTGTCAAGATTTAAAAGGCATTTGTAGAATCGTCCTCAGGTCTAAATGGGTTAAGTCTCTCAGTCAGTTGTATGTATGGTGAATGCATGTGACTGTAATGCAATACGATGGGAATCCCACATGCTGTATGTATGAGATGCTTATTTTCCATAGTGGGAATTCGATTGCTAATTGAATGTGATACTGAGTGCATAATAAACGCTGCAGTATGAAAAGCACCTCTCAATAATCGAGCCCCAGAGAAAAGTTATGTTGTCGACTCATCAGAGGATATGGAAAGATACACACACAGTGAGTCTACAGCCATTACAATGCGGTCATGTTTGTTATGCTGACTACATGTCCTAGATAGAAATAGACCCAGACATTGTAAGTCAAAACAGATATTTGGCATGTCCATATAAGTCCAAAACTCACCAATATATTATATTTTTATTGGTGTGGCCAACCAAGGAAACTGGACGTTGCCAAGCAATCCAGTTCTGCAGTCAGCTCCATGAAATCCTTGGAATGTTATGGTGGAAGATGGTTGATTCGGATGTTAGATTCATAATACCCATAAATGGTCTTTCATGCCATTGACCTATTACTGTCATTATTGGGCCCAAATTGCTATTTGATATTCAGGATGCAAACTTTGGCTTAATAAACAAATTAAGATTTCCTGCTGGTCTATTTATCTATCTTAGTGCTTGCTGCCAATGGCACAAGAAGTGGATTTTAACCACCAAAATATGTCATTTACAGTATGTAATGTTATGTGATGGAATATACTTTAGATGTCTTGGCATTAAACTGCTTCTGATCTGATCCTTTCCATTTTGACAGCACAAGATTCACGATTATGATTATATCCTGCCTGACATACACTATATTCTACACATAATAGTAACATTCCCCTCTCCTCATATCTTTACTCTGCAGTTCCTGTTTACCAACAAAATCACTTCCTTCCTGTACACACGTATGTCCATTTAGTTCATACAATGTCTTTAAACCATTTTGGGCGGGAACCCCTTTTGGTGTTAGCATTATGTTATGCTTTAGCTATTGAAAAATAGCAGATCTACAAGCTCATAGTGCGCCACCGAGTGGCGCACTACGAGCTTGTAGGTCTGCTATTTTTTTTAAATCGAGGAACGACTGACATAGAAACATAGCTTTTTCAGAAAACTGTCAGGATGTAGAAGATATTTTTAGAATCTGATCTCAGGTCAAAATGGGTTAAAAATGCATGTGCCATGCCCATGGATCTTTCCTCTAATGCTTCCCTACAACAAGGCAGCCTCCAGAGGAGCATCGATTCCCGTAGAGAATAAATGCGAGGAGCCCTTCCCTAATCATTATTTTATAATAAGTCTGTCAGCTACTCGGCACAGTCAGCGAGAGAGAGGTTCTACTTTACCTTAGAAAACAGCCAAGCCTATCATTAGATACAAGGGCGATGACTTCACTACTTGTCTGCTGCGCCCATTATGGAAGAACTGAGCCCTATAACCACATACTGTAGTGAGTGGTTGAAAAGTTGGTGAGAGGAACAGAAGCCGATTCAATGTTTTTGCGCTGCATGCCGCTGTCATGGTTGCCACAGAATGGCTTAGTTTTCAGTTTTCCTTTTTCATCCCCCTATTTCATCTAAGAGGACGTTTATAGTCTAGTCAAGTCAAATTTATATTTATAAAGCACATTTAAAGACAACTCTCGTTGACCAAAGTGTTGTAAAGACCCGTCCAGGAGGTATAGTTAAAATCACAAATACAACAAGACATACAGCTCAAAGGAATGAATAAACTATCATCAATAAAAGAAAACAGGAAAAGAAAACAGGAAAAAGTCAGACCTGAGGAACCTGGAAGTAGTAGGAAGGGGTTCAAAGGTCAGCGATATAGGTGGGCGCAGAGCCATAGAGTATAGACAGAGTTACGCAAACTCTGTTCACTTCATGGGGCCAGTCCAGTTCTACATAGACTCCTATTGGTTTGTCCCTATTTGAAGGCTTCAAATAGGGACAACTGTAAGTTTACGGAATGCATTGGAGTCCATGGGCTCGCGCGAGTACATGACCCACGTGACCGGGCTGTTTTCTGCCCCCTCAATATCGCAACTCTTCTATTAGATGGCTCTGGGTGGGGGCCAACCGATTTAGATGTTAATAAACATGCGGTAATCCTGGTCTCTATACTGCCTCCCCCTGGTCAGCCGTCAGGAACATCAGGAGAATCTTAAAATCGTATTTAATTTAAACCATTCTAGCAGCCTTTGGGGGGGTAGGATAGGGGTAAATTGTTCCCTCTTCCCGGTACCCGTCGAGGGTGTTTTGGACCATTTGCAGGCAGGACAGGGTCGACTAGTCACAGAGTGTTAACAGGGAATTGCAATCCAAGAGGGCGTGGTGGATGACTCCCCAGGGTCTTGACTTGAACAGAGAGAGAAATGGCTTGATTTGGCCACAGCCCAGATGTGGAAAGAAACTGGGTTTTGCTCCTCCATGTACCTGCTTGTCAAACTAACCGTAAAGGCGGAAAGGAAAGATCACACAAAAGATTTGCACACAGGGTTTAACAAGCGTGGGCAGGCTGCCAAGACCATTCACTCTTTATTTTTGATTCAACTACGGAAGTTTTGTGCCATCCAACTCTTATGTCTCAAGGCAGTTCATGATGAGCGTGACTAGTTTAGACTAGTTGTTTGGTTTCTGGGATGAGATAAAGCTGAGTATCGTTGGTTTTTACTAGATCCCCCTTTCAAAGTTTCAAGTACGACATATAGCTCCACGCATAAGATAATAATTATTGAGTTTGTCAGTCTAGGACTACTATTGATTGATTCATTGATTTCCCCCCTTCATAATGCCCAGAAAATGCGTCACATTACGTTGCCCTTATTATTATTAATTTGACCCATTCAGGGCGGGAACACCTTTTGGTGTTTTAAGCATTATGTTATACTTTAGCTATTGAAAAATAGCAGATCTTCAAGCTCGTGGCGCGGCTGTAGATCTGCTATTTTTGAAAAATCGTGGAAATGTGGCGCAAATCTTTTAATATATATATTCTTTCAGATCTTTGCTTCTGAGCGGTCCCTGGAAAAACATATTTTCAGATGGGGGTTTCATGTCCTTGACATGAAAAAGGTTGAGCACCAGCACTGACATACATAGAAACATAGTTTTTTCAGAAAACTGTTAGGATATATACTGTAAATGGGTTACCGGCGTGGAGGTGGTCCGGGGAGGGCATCCTATGAGGCTGCAATGCCAGTCTGATAGCATCCTATAGGCTGCAATGCCAGTCCGATAGCATCCTATAGGCTGCAATGCCAGTCCGACAGAATCCTATAGGCTGCAATGCCAGTCTGATAGCATCCTATATGCTGCAATGCCAGTCCGACAGCATCCTATAGGCTGCAATGCCAGTCCGACAGCATCCTATAGGCTGCAATGCCAGTCCGACAGCATCCTATATGCTGCAATGCCAGTCCGACAGCATCCTATAGGCTGCAATGCCAGTCCGATAGCATCCTATAGGCCCGATAACATCCTATAGGCTGCAATGCCAGTCCGATAGCATCCTATAGGCGGCAATGCCAGTCTGACAGCATCCTATAGAGCGTCGCAGTCCCGCCCCCTACCAGGGCCCAGGAAATGATTCTCCGTTCATTTTCCTCATAGACATTTCAAAAAGTATTTATTTAAAGACGTTTACGCCGCGGACAAAGCCAACTCGAGTCGTGACAACTCATGACAACAAACACATATTTTTGTCCGAACAAATAATTAGAAAGAACACTTTTTTGTTGTTTTTCTTCTTTGTAATTATTTGTTTGGTCCAAAATATTGTGTTTGTTGTCATGAGTTGTCACGACTCGAGTTGGCTTTGTCCGCGGCGTAACCGTCTTTAAATAAATACATTTTGAAATGTCTATGGGAAAAATGCATTGGGAATCATTTCCTGGGCCTGGCGTCGTCATGAAAGGGGGCGGGACTGCGACGCAGTGCCAGTCTGATAGCATCCTATAGGCTGCAATGCCAGTAAAGGCATAAAAAAGGCATACAAAAATAAATCTTTAAAAAGCATGGTAGTGTCACAGGCTTTAGTCTAGCTTTTAGTTTACAAGGAAGGATTCATTTATAACTGTGAATCATGTACCACCAATCAGTCCACAGTCAGTATTCTGCCGTTGTCATTGTAGGCTGTTGAAGTCTATAAGCCCTGAGGAATGGGAGGCAGAAAAGAATGCTGACTCATTTTCCGTGCGTGTGTGTGTGTGCGTGCATGCGTGTGTGCATGCGTGCGTGCGTGCACGGGTTGTTGCTATAGAAACGACTTCTTCCATACCAGAGGCGTGTTCCTCAGCGAGGTCCTTTTACACAATGACAGGTGTTAACAATGAATGAATAGCGAGCTGTCTCAGAAGATGCAGTGTATTATGCACTTGTAGTGTCTTGTAAGCTATAAGCTTGCATTGTAAGTATAATACTGTACATTCAGTACTATGGTGACCTAATGATACAGACTAACTGCGTTGATGAGATTAGATGCATCACATCATAGACCGCCGCATTTCGTTCTGGACACGTATCTTGTGAACAACAAGCCTTTATTAGGTCCAGCATTTTTGTCAGATATGCCTCATTTTGTTATGCACCCATTTTGGGGTGGGAACCCCTTTTGGTGTTAGCATTATGTTATGCTTTAGCTATTGAAAAATAGCAGATCTACAAGCTCATAGCGCGCCACCGAGTGGCGCGCTACGAGCTTGTAGGTCTGCTATTTTTGAAAAATCGAAGAACGACTGACATGGAAACATAGCTTTTTCAGAAAACTGTCAGGATGTAGAAGACATTTTTAGAATCTGATCTCAGGTCAAAATGGGTTAACTATATATGCTCCGAAAACATTAAAACATCCCATGTTTTCTTTCTTTCTGTTACAGGTCCAAATGATGAGCTGTACACTCCAAAGGGACACATTGCAAAACGTTTGGAGAGGGATTCCTTAATTAATAATCTTTGGGCTTCGTCAGTATCCACTAAGGTACTAAGATATAGGAAATCGGAACAACACAACTGAAGCCTAGCTTATGATCAGATTTGTCAAGGACTTGTGGAATCCATGAAGAACATTATACCACTTGATCATTCTTCTTGACCCAGTCAGACTTTTCGAGGTGGTGTGTGTTTATTTTTGCAGTTTAACGATGGAGGCAACCTCAGTTCCTCACATCGCTGTGGACAGTGTCGTTGATCCGGGAGAAGAAGACGAAGAATTAGCTGAAGATGACCATCTGAAGAGCTTGAAGGCCCTGACGGAAAAGCTACGACTGGAGACCAGGAGACCCTCTTATGTGGAGTGGAAAGCCCGTGTTGATAGCCCTACATTCCGAGATCCTGCAGCTAAACAAGTCCAGCTCCAGACGGAGGAGGGATCGAGACCTATGGAGCAGTCTGACGAAGACGAAGAGGCTCGGAGGAGCTCTGGAGTCATTCAGTGCAAGCTGCCATCAGGAGTCCTGAAGGCATTCGGGAACATCGATGAAGCTCTCAGCTGGCTAAGGAAGGAACTGGTAAGTGAGTAGGAAAAAGACACACACAAAGAAATACAGAAAAAACGATCAGTATCAATTATAATAATCAATTAGTTGAACTGTTGCCATTTGTCGGCGATAGACAACACTCAGTCAGCTTGTAAAGTTTAGTGTTGATTACAATGCAGATTCTAGCTGTGAGGCTACCGACTGCGCCATGCACCGTGCCCCTCTCACCTTTATACTTTATGCATAATTAATTTTATTTATTTACTCGAATTGTTACAGACTCCTCTCTACCTGGTGTAAACTCGATGTGACTAAAGTTGTTATTGGTTATTGAAACGCGGAGAGAAAATTACTTCCTGCTCATTAGCCAATTAGGATGGAACAATGGAGACAACAGCCAGCGTGTTATGGCTGTGAAAAGAATGCTATTCAAGTTCAAGTGAGTGTGAGTGACTGGTGCAGGAATAAGGGCTCCTATTCATCTTCATAAACAGCTCTATTCATCTTCATAAACAGCTCCTGTGAGTGTTAACCCATTTTGGGCGGGAACCCCTTTTGGTGTTTTCTATTGAAAAATAGCAGATCTACAAGCTCATAGCGCGGCACCGAGTGCCGCGCTATCAACTTGTAGGTCTGATATTTTTTTGAAAAATGCCCTCAAATCTTTGAATATATATTATTACAGAGGGAACATTTTAACTCAAATCTTTGCTTCTGGGGAGGTCCCTGGAACAACATATTTTCAGATGGGGGGCGGAGGCATATATAATATTTGGGGTCCTTGACATGAAATATTGAGCACCACTGATACAGAAACATAAGAAAATGTTCAGAAAACTGTCAGGATTTTGAAGACTTTTTTTTATTTATTTTGACGTCAGGCCTAAATGGGTTAATTACTTGTACTCTGCAGCTATGTGGCACATTCATCCAGAGTTTGCATGCTTGGATTAACGATGTCGACCTTGAACATGCGAGGACTACAGTATATTCTCAGTATATTCGAATGTAATTATACCCATATTGACTACAAATATTTGCACACACACACACACACACACACACACACACACACATATAGCATGAACTTTCTCTCAACCCGGAACCTATAAAGCTGACTCATTTTGTGTTACGTACAGTAATTATTGATAATTTGTGAAATAAAGCTACAAGATGAAAAAGCAAGCAATCCTTTCTGGAAAAACAGCTTAGAGTATACTGTAAACTAGAAAGGTCGCAATTTAAAAAAATTGCAAAGTGTGGTTGCCGCAGTGGCTTACATATGCCCCTCCCACTGATATTGCCAGCCAATTACAATGTCGCGTCACCCCTGCGATCATGCGTAAGTAATTCGGAGGGGAAAATCATGTTTTTGCTTTTGGTACTTGGTTGATTGAACCACCCGCGACATGTGATTCAAATTTGGGATGGATTGGACATTCCGTTCGTGATTTATGGCATTTTTTGTAAAATAGGCCCCTCCTACTATCTTCGGACGACGATTACGGCCGAACGATACGCACTACCAAAGTTCTGCCGATGGTGATTTAATCGGAAAGGTCCAGAGATCATGTGTACCAATTTTTGTGAGATTTGGACAAAATCTGTAGGAGGAGGAGCAAAAAGTGTGTTTTGGAGAAAATTCAAAATGGCGGAAAATCTATCATGGCGCAAATGGGTGTGGCCTATATGAGGAGAGTCATGAACTAAGGAAGTCAGGGAAAACATAATTTTGATTTTACGACCTACGGTTCAAGAGTTATAAGCCAAAATGTAAAGTGGGCTGTTATAGCGCCACCATGAGGCCGACCGATAACATTATAAGTTGATTCATTTTAGTAATTATTATGAACCTACCCTCCAAGTTTTGTAACTATAGTGCTTACAGTCTCTGAGGAAAAAATACTTGAATGTGAGAAAATGCGAAAAATCGCATTTTCCCATTCATGTCAATGGGGAAATTTAATTCACTAATAAATTAATATCAATTAAACTATACAACATTTCTCTTCAAAAAATACAAGCACATCCTTCCCTTGAGATATGGCTCAAGTGCGTACAGTCAAAACTGTGGGAGGAGTAGTGCGTCAAACAAAAGGTTACTCTAGTGGAATAATAATAAAGTGTTCCAATTACAATAGTCTGGTTGCCCTTTGGGCAACCACACTAATTAGGGTACATTCCAGGAAATGTACATTATTAGCGGGCTGGATGGTAAGTGGAATGGCCAGTCACCGTTAAACTCCATGCAGATAAAATTATATGATGAAATGATTGCGGAGGAAACCATGCAAGGCACCAACCTGCACATCAGGAGCAGTTAGGGGTTCAGCGTCTTGCTCAAGGACACTTAGGCCTCTTTTAGACGGCGACCATCTCCAGATAAAACGGCAAAGTCCCGTTGCGTTCTCATTTTTTATTGACCCTTTACACAAGAACGCACACTTTATGAAAACGCTATAATGTTGCTACAGTAGGTGGAGGTAACGGGCTGCCAAATAGGGGGGGGGGACAGGCTGACAGGCAGCCCAGAGCATGCAGGCAGAGCGCGCCACGGGATGGTTATATATTTTATAATACATTAGGCTACATAAACGCTGCTGCCGCGGCTGCTGCCTATCACAATTAAGGCATTTTATTTACATCATGGTTTTACATTCATGAGCAGCGCTTTGTAGGCGAGGAGGAGGGAGGCTTGTTCAGGAACTCCATTATATCATATATGGCTCTGCATCAATGTAATAAACATATGCGCTGTGAGCCAACGTGAGCCATGATGTCATAAGTTTTGCGGATTCACCGTTTGGCCTGTTTACACTGAGAAGGGATAAAACGGCGTTCTCAAAGATTTCCACTCTGGAAGGTGGTTTCACTTTGTCCTGAAAACACCGTTCTCGTCTAAAGGGACACCAGCAAACGATACTTTATTTAGCCGTTTTCTATGAACACCCTTCTCGTCTAAAGACCACCTTAGACACTAACTCTGGGGAAGTCCGGGATCTACCCGTATTGCGCCGAATATAAGACGACTCTGATTATGAGACGACCTCCATTTTTCAAGACTCATTTGTGGAAAAAGAACATTTAATGTCAAATAGTCTACTCCCCGATTATAATACGACCCCGTCTTATATTCTGGCCAATAGGGTAATTGGGTTCCCATCCGGCCACTCTGCTCCTGAGCTAATGACGCCCACAAATACTCAAGGAAACATAACTTCCAATAAACCGAACACACCTTACTTAACAATGCACCGGGTACCTCCTCACCACACTCTACTTAGACCTATATCTATGTCAGGTGCACTGGGCCCTGAGTCCTGACCCACTAAGATACTGAAGATAGTTAGCTGCATAGTAACCCCAACTCTACCTGCTCACACCAACACAGTGAGGGGGATTTCTATCATACATTGCACTTGAAAAAAAAAAAGGAGGACACACTAACAAACCAAACACAATTCAGATTTGACTGGAACACTAGTCTACAAGTACAGTTTGCCTTACTAATACAGGAAGCTATAATTTGTATATCGCTAGCCTGGGCACCATTTCATTTCGGGTATATGATCCGGTTCGGGAGCAGATGATATCGTTACGTCATGTTGTAGTATTGTTTTGTAGTCGACAGGCAGGAACAATCAAACAGAACTTCCTTTTACCTCAAACCGATTTTTCTCAATAAAAGCTGCAGGCTACGAGAGCTTTTATTGTTATTCTTCCGGTTTGAGGGAAAAGGAAGTTCCGTTTGATTGTTCCTGCCTGTCGAAAACAATACTACAACATGACGTAACGATATCATCCTGATTACTACAAAACAATACTACAACATGACGTAACGATATCATCCTGATGACTACAAAACAATACTACAACATGACGTAACGATATCATCCTGATGACTACAAAACAATACTACAACATGACGTAATGATATCATCCTGATGACTACAAAACAATACTACAACATGACGTAACGATATCATCCTGATGACTACAAAACAATACTACAACATGACGTAATGATATCATCCTGATGACTACAAAACAATGACTACAACATGACGTAACGATATCATCCTGATGAATACAAAACAATACTACAACATGACGTAACGATATCATCCTGATGACTACAAAACAATACTACAACATGACGTAACGATATCATCCGCTCCCGAACCGGATCATACAGACTTTTGAAACAGAGACCAGGCTTTCCTCCGAGGTGGAAAGACTGGTGAGGCGAGGTTAGTATATCTCCATTTCCCTCTGCATGTCATTGTGCTATATTCTCTCTGTCAGTGCTTTCTCTCTCTTCTCTCACTCTCTTAGTAAGAGAAATCTATGAAAATCTGGGAACTAAATCGTTACCAAGAAATGTCTTCACCAATGTGTTTCTAAAGGTGTCTAATAACATGTACTAAAAGTTTGAAATTCAACTCCCGTGGGAAATTGAGTTATTAGCATAATATGTGACCATACCCATAACATCCTATATAAGGCAAGTATCCTATATAAGTCCAAATTTCATCATTCTTTAAGTAGCATGTGACATATGTAACTAGGGGGTTTTCATGATTCTGAATCCATTCCAAGCATTAGTTTTGCACAAAAAACACTCCTTGGGAGGAAAACGGCCTCACAAACGTGATGAGGTCAGCACATTTGGTCAAGTGGATATGGCCTAATTTAGCCCAAGGAGTGTTTTTTGTGCAAAACTAATGCTTGGAATGGATTCAGAATCATGAAAACCCCCTAGTTTCATATGTCACATGCTACTTAAAGAATGATGAAATTTGGACTTTTTTGCCTTATATAGGATGTTAAGGGTATGGTCACATATTATGCTAATAAACTCAATTTCCCACAGGAGTTGAATTTCAAACTTTTAGTATATGTTATTAGACACCTTTAGAAACACATTGGTGAAGACATTTCTTGGTAACGATTTAGTTTCCACATTGGTCAAAAATACCTGATAAAATGCCCTTACTCTCTCTTCGCAGAAAGACATGCGCCTGCAGGACCAACACTTGGCCAGGCAGCTCATGCAACTCCGCAACGACATCAACAAGCTGAAGATCGAACAGGCGTGCCAGCTGCACCGTCGCATGCTCAACGACGCCACCTTTGTCCTGGAGGAGCGGGACGAGCTGTCGGATCTGCTGTGCGAGTGTCCCGTCACCCCGGGCCTCTCCGCCCCGCTGCGTCTCATCGGCGTCACCAAGATGAACATCAACTCCAGACGCTTCTCACTCTGCTAGCAGCGCCGTGCAGTCACTCCTCTCCTGTCTAGACCAGTTGGTTCTTAAATTTAGACCTTCTAAATCCTGACAGTTTTCTGAAAAACCCTATGTTTCTATGTCAGTGGTTCTGAAACATTTTCATGTCAAGGACCCCCAGAATTATATGTATTTGGCCGCCGACCCCCATCTGATAATATGTAGTTCCAGGGACCCTCCAGAAGCAAAGATTTGAGTTGAAAACGTTCGCTCTGACAGAATATATATTCAAAGATTTGAGTTGAAAACGTTCGCTCTGACAGAATATATATTCAAAGATTTGCGGCACATTTTCACTATTTTTGAAAAAATTGCAGATCTACAAGCTCGTAGCGCGCCACCGAGTGCCACGCTATAAGCTTGTAGATCTGCTCATTTTCAATAGTTAAAGTATAACAAAATGCTTAAATCACCAAAAGGGGTTCCCGTCCAGAATGGGTTAATTGGCGAAACACTAATATTTTAATGATAATATAACATTTATATTTTTGGATGAGTATGAGCATGGCAAAACTTAAACATGAAATATAATTGTAAAATCCCTAAAATGACTAAAACAAGAACCGTAGGCCTATGTAATGTTGCTTTTAGATGTATTACTTGAGCACATTTAAAATTCCGTAGCTTTGATGTTTAACCACTTTCACCGTGACGTCCCTGTTCTAGGCATACCGGTGTGTTAATTCACTGTGACGTCCCTGTTCTAGGTATACCGGTGTGTTAATTCACCGTGACGTCCCTGTTCTAGGCATACCGGTGTGTTAATTCACCGTGACGTCCCTGTTCTAGGCATACCGGTGTGTTAATTCACTGTGACGTCCCTGTTCTAGGTATACCGGTGTGTTAATTCACCGTGACGTCCCTGTTCTAGGCATACCGGTGTGTTAATTCACCGTGACGTCCCTGTTCTAGGCATACCGGTGTGTTAATTCACCGTGACGTCCCTGTTCTAGGCATACCGGTGTGTTAATTCACCGTGACGTCCCTGTTCTAGGCATACCGGTGTGTTAAAATGTTTTTGAGTAGGGCTTAAGTGGATGATTCAGATAAAAGGCAGCTCTTGTAGACTTCTCTATTTTAAAAGTTGTAGCAGCTGCGCTCTAAAGAGATCTTTATAGGCTACCATGATCTGATATTTTTAACAAACCATATCTTATTTCTTACTACGGTATATTATGTTTTCAAGCTCCATATTCATGCTGTGTAGACATTCATCACTTCACACATTTTCATCCATCCATCCATCCATCTTCAACCGCTTATCCGTAGTCGGGTCGTGGGGGCAACAGCTCCACCAGAGAGCTCCAGACTTTCCTCTCCAGAGCAACATTAGTGACTTCCTCCTGGCGGATCCCGAGACGTTCCAAGGCCAGTGAGTCGATGTGTTTCCTCCAACTGCGCCTTGGGTCTGCCCCGGAGTCTCCTCCCAGTGGGACGTGCCTCGAGGACCTCCCTATAGGGAGATGGCAATGAAGGACCGGGAAGTCTGGCGTAATATTGTGAAATCCACGATCTCGACCGTGGTCGAAAAATGATGATGATGATAGGGAGACGCCCGAGAGGCATCCTAGCCAGATGCCCAAACCACCTGAGCTGGCTCCTTTCCAGACACATTGTCATGCTTGGCTTGATTTTGTAAAGCAGTTTCCCAACGAGGCACAAAGTCTTTTTTAATGGATTTGGATATACATTATGTATACATTATGTGTACCGTTTTTACATGTAATGTCTTCATATGTTGTCATTGTTGTTTTGTGTTGTTTTTATATGTAAGAGATGCCTTAATTTTAATCTATAAAGCCATTGTGCATTTTAACTGACAAGTAGCAAGACGTGCAGTGGGGAATAGTGATATAGCTCCACTGAATCTGTCTATTCAAATTCCATAATGAATCCATCTGCAGTAATAAGTAGCAATTCAGGTAAATCAGTCCTGCCTTTTGTAAGAATACATTTTTTGTGATGATGCAAATGTTTTACTTCAATCAATGTCTACCAATAATGATTAAATCACAGTAATTGTTCAACTGCAGTTTCTCCGGGTTATACTGGGCACTGAAATGTGGGTCATTTTGTTAGGAAATAAACAAACTGCTGAGAAATTGCCTTATAGTCTGGTTTAATTGGAAAACATGTATCTCATCTAGCTGCAACTCGCTGTCTACCCAAAACTAGATGGACAAGCTTACATAGAGCTAGTGCACAGGACCTTTTTCTTATTCCTGGCGTTTCAATATAATTGCATGTTCTTTCCTCGACTATAAGTAGGCCAGTTTAAATTATTATAGGGTACGGTGGAGTGGAGGTGGATGGTTAATGCATTTAGACTTGAGGACGATTCTACAAATGACTTCTACATCCTGACAGTTTTCTGGAAAAACCTCATGTTTCTATGTCAGTGGTGCTCAAACTATTTCATGTCAAGGACCACAACAATTATATGTAATTGCCCGCCGACCCCAATCTGAAAATATGTAGTTCCACTAGGGACCTCCCAGAAGCAAAGATTTGAGTTAAAAACGTTCGCTCTGAAAGAATATATATTCAATGGTTTGTGCCACATTTTCACGGTTTAAAAAAAATAGCAGATCTACAAGCTCGTAGCGCGGCACTCGGTGCTGCGCTATGAGCTTGTAGATCTGCTGTTTTTCAATAGCTAAAGTATAACAATGCTTAAAACACCAAAAGGGGTTCCCGCCCGAAATGGGTTAATGCGTTTGTGAAAGTAGTGGAGATCTGGGTCAGTCTGTATACTAGAAGAAGACACAGACAGGGCTGGACTGGGTCAATCTGTGTATACTAGAAGAAGACACAGACAGGGCTGGACTGGGTCAAACATTCTGCCCTGATATTTGGCCCAGAGTGACCAGTGTTGATGTCGTCGACTAAAACTAAGACGAAAAATGTTCGTCGACTACCTTTTCCCACTGATGAAAACGACATGGAAACTAAATGAAAACTAAGCTATATGATGACTAAAACTAAGACTAAATATACTAGACTAAAATGTTAGGAAGGGACTAGTGGACAAGAGATCCATCCAGTATAAGTCATTTTACAATTAGTTGCATGCTGAAAATAGCCGATCTACAAGCTCACAACGTGTTGCGCTGCGACGCGTTGTGAGCTTGCAGATCGGCTATTTTCAGCAAGTATAAAAGCAGTCATTACAACGGCATCAAGGCCCGCCAAATCACATTTTGTTCGACTAAATCAATTACTGTAGATTTAGTCGACTAAAATCGCATGACATTTAGTCGACTAAAACTAACACTAAAACGTTCCAGGTGACTAAAATGTGACTAAATTAAAACTATTCAAGAGACTAAAATCAAAATCTACTGCCAAAAACAACACTGGCCCAGACTGGCCCTGCACCACAACCGGCACGCAAATGTCAGATGCTCTACTGCCCCAATCCAATCCGTCGAGGCACGACAAACAAACTAATAATACCACCACTTTTACTGAAAAACATCCCTCCATTTAATGACAATTACCATAATGATCTGGGAAAACGGTATACTGTACTGTTGGACATTCAACAAAGAAAAGAGCTGTTCCAGGAATCTAGACAGTACAGGGATCTTTTCAGGTCATCACTCCTATTCCTCCCAAGTGAAAAAACATTGTTCTAATTTGTACCTGACCATGGCAGTACAGATTGAGATAAAACCGGTGTGTGTGCGTGCGTGCGTGCGTGCGTGCGTGCGTGCGTGCGTGCGTGCGTGCGTGCGGTCAGAGTACCACCAGCAACTGGAAGATTAGGTTTCTCTAGCGACACAATGATAGGCTTTTGTCTCGTCCCTTGGGGACATGTGGCCCAATGTGTCTAGGTTAGGTACAGCACCCACCCAGCCAGTGAACCAACTTCAGCCTGTTCTTGAATTACTAAGCTTGTAATGGAAGTAAACATGTGTCTATAGAACCAAGAATGGTTATTAAGATAGATCAATGGTGAGGTTGGAAATCACAGTGACATGGAGTGGGCTAAGTGTGTGTAAGCATAGAGTAGGTGTAATGTTAGTCTACTGACTATAGTGTGAGTGTTGAGTGTAGTGTGAGTGGGAGAGTCTGTCTTGTATGTAAGGGTTAGGTTTAATGTTGCCAACTTTCAGTTTTAAAATACCTATAATATTTGTATTATACATATATTTTTGGAAAACAAATGAGGCCAATGATTTGGTTAAAATATCACTGTGCATTTGTGCAGTGCAGTCCTTTATAATGTACAGATAATTTGCCAGCACCCCAAATTATAGGAAGTATAAGCCCTATATTTCCTTTTCATTCCTGTGAATTTCCACATAGTATTCCCTTTAATTCCCATGGAAAATGTCCATTGTCCACCATTGAATACAATCCAAATGTTACAAGCCAAAATGTGATTACATTTGTTAACAATGTCCCAGCCTTTGCAGTCAAGTGCTACATTCAAGGCTGAATAACAAACAAGCTCTCTTCTGGGAGTGCTAGGAATCGTATACTCCCAAAAAATAAAAGTCTTTAAAAACATGAAAAATATCCTGGACACACAACACAAGTCATGTCTGCACTTTATCACAGACAATTCAGTCTCCCAAACTTTATGAAGAAAATGTCAACACAGGAAACACATACTGTAGATAGGACCCCATGGTCAATTGCTTTGATATGTTCTTCAGCAATAATCCACTGGTGAATGATCACTGTCACCTCCTTTCTGAAAATAGGCCCCATCATTTTGGTCTTGCAAATCTATTGCGCATGCAGCCATCTCCGCAGTTCTGGGGACGGGGCCGTGGTAAATATGTATGGGACTATGAACATGAGTGACTACTTGTGCACTGCATCCTGATACCCGTGTCACTGTGGCATGTCATGAATGACTTTGTTGAAGCTATGATTTTCATGCATGAGCTCCAGCTTTGTGTGAGCTCAGCTCATCCTTGTTGAAACCAGAGCCCTAGTGAGCATAATGTATTGGTATTCCTACCAATCACTGGTGAGCATTGCATTGTGGCTGGTGTGAACTTCAGTGATAGTAGTCAAAATGGTGTAAACAGATTTACAGATGGCGTGTGGGCCTATCCTCAGGGGCCGGCCTGTGCAGGGCAACCCGCTGGGGGCCCTTAGGCTCCCTGTACGGGTGCTATAAGTGGACATAGCCTTGGTAACCAATCAACCTGAGCCATGTGGCCCACAGGGCCGGAGCCTATCTCCTGTTTCTGTAGCATGAGGCGACTGGATGGGTGCACAGTGTAATGCACCCTGGCAGAGCATAGATACATTGGCCAGGATGTCAGGCAACGCAAGGCACTGGGCAGTGTACAGTCTAGGCACTGGGCAGTGTACAGTCTAGGCACTGGGCAGTGTACAGTCTAGGCTTGTATCTGAATGGGCACAGCGGTCTTCAGGATCATCACCAACAAGTAGACAAAATTACTTGTTGATGTGACTATGGGATTTGCTGAGA
Organism: Electrona antarctica; assembly: GCF_951216825.1. Classification (NCBI taxonomy): domain Eukaryota; kingdom Metazoa; phylum Chordata; class Actinopteri; order Myctophiformes; family Myctophidae; genus Electrona; species Electrona antarctica. The sequence goes on along the minus strand of NC_136798.1, from coordinate 3,492,042 downwards.
GGGGAAAAAATACATGTAGAGATTATAACTACATTTGAATGCCACTTTGATAAGTTGCCATTTCAATGTGTAACCTTGGACTTGTGATACATGTGTGTGTAGCCAGTTGGGAAATGTCCCTCGTGGGCTACTGTTGAGATACAGGCCAGAGCTCCTCCCACTTCCTGCTTCCTAAATGTTTGGCCCACTATAAAAGTGGGCCAAACATCAATTCAATACTAGTTGTGACAATGTGACAGGTTCTCTGACTGTGCAATGCCCTGGGCCTTGCTCCTCTGAGTGAAAAAAAAAATCCCTTTCTGGCCAAAAAGTACATTTTATATGGTGTGGTGGGGGCTCAGAAATGGAAAAGAAATGGTGCATTTATATAGCGCCTTTATCCAAGGAACTTTACATAGATTGTTCAGCCATTACATTCACCCATTCACACACCGATTGCAGTGGAAGCCTGCATGCAAGGTACCAACCAGCACATCGGGAGCAATTTGGGGTTCAGTGTCTTGCCCAAGGACACTTTGACATGTAGACAGGAGGAGCTGGGATTCGAACCACCGACTCATGGATCATTGGACGACCTGCTCTACCTCTTGAGCCACAGTCGCCCCGCTCAGAGTGCGTCCACTTACTCCACTAAGGGAAGTAGGCTTTCTAATAACACAAGACGCCTTGTTATTGGTGAGTAGGTAAAACATTCCTTATATTTCTGCAACAGAGGAGAGGCTGGTCTGCATTTCATGCGATTGCGGGAAGACGTACAGTCCCATAGCTCTAATGAAGGCATTAGAGCTATGGACCAGTGACTGGTCCCTGTGACTGGTCCCTGTGTTGGCCTTCCACATGGGTTGTGTTCAATACTCAGACAGAGGAAAATGTCATGTTTGTTTTATACTGTGTATGATTTGATTCTTTTGTAGACACTGACTGCCACTGCTGTTTTGTTGGTTTGGTTTTGTTGATTTATATTGATTTCAGTTATTGTCTCCACCAGGCCGAAGGCATGGGGAGAGAGTAGCTCTGGTCCATAGCTCTAATGCGTAATGCAATGCATTAGAGCTATGGACCAGAGCTAGGGAGAGAGTATGTGTTTGCACTCCGTCCGTCCGTCCGTCTGTGTGTCCGTCTGGGGACAGCTAATCTCTGGCACCGTTGCCTTGAATCTACAAGCTTACAACACATGCAAGCTTGTACTGTAGATCTGCTATTTTTGAAAAATGTTTGAAAATGTATGGACATTTATCAACATGGAAACAACTCTCTAAATGTATGGACATTTATCACCATGGAAACAACTCTCTAAATGTATGGACATTTATCAACATGGAAACAACTCTCTAAATGTATGGACATTTATCAACATGGAAACAACTCTCTAAATGTATGGACATTTATCACCATGGAAACAACTCTCTAAATGTATGGACATTTATCAACATGGAAACAACTCTCTAAATGTATGGACATTTATCACCATGGAAACAACTCTCTAAATGTATGGACATTTATCAACATGGAAACAACTCTCTAAATGTATGGACATTTATCACCATGGAAACAACTCTCTAAATGTATGGACATTTATCAACATGGAAACAACTCTCTAAATGTATGGACATTTATCAACATGGAAACAACTCTCTAAATGTATGGACATTTATCACCATGGAAACAACTCTCTAAATGTATGGACATTTATCAACATGGAAACAACTCTCTAAATGTATGGACATTTATCAACATGGAAACAACTCTCTAAATGTATGGACATTTATCAACATGGAAACAACTCTCTAAATGTATGGACATTTATCAACATGGAAACAACTCTCTAAATGTATGGACATTTATCAACATGGAAACAACTCTCTAAATGTATGGACATTTATCACCATGGAAACAACTCTCTAAATGTATGGACATTTATCAACATGGAAACAACTCTCTAAATGTATGGACATTTATCAACATGGAAACAACTCTCTAAATGTATGGACATTTATCAACATGGAAACAACTCTCTAAATGTATGGACATTTATCAACATGGAAACAACTCTCTAAATGTATGGACATTTATCAACATGGAAACAACTCTCTAAATGTATGGACATTTATCAACATGGAAACAACTCTCTAAATGTATGGACATTTATCAACATGGAAACAACTCTCTAAATGTATGGACATTTATCAACATGGAAACAACTCTCTAAATGTATGGACATTTATCAACATGGAAACAACTCTCTAAATGTATGGACATTTATCACCATGGAAACAACTCTCTAAATGTATGGACATTTATCAACATGGAAACAACTCTCTAAATGTATGGACATTTATCAACATGGAAACAACTCTCTAAATGTATGGACATTTATCAACATGGAAACAACTCTCTAAATGTATGGACATTTATCAACATGGAAACAACTCTCTAAATGTATGGACATTTATCAACATGGAAACAACTCTCTAAATGTATGGACATTTATCAACATGGAAACAACTCTCTAAATGTATGGACATTTATCAACATGGAAACAACTCTCTAAATGTATGGACATTTATCAACATGGAAACAACTCTCTAAATGTATGGACATTTATCAACATGGAAACAACTCTCTAAATGTATGGACATTTATCAACATGGAAACAACTCTCTAAATGTATGGACATTTATCAACATGGAAACAACTATCTAAATGTATGGACATTTATCAACATGGAAACAACTATCTAAATGTATGGACATTTATCAACATGGAAACAACTCTCTAAATGTATGGACATTTATCAACATGGAAACAACTCTCTAAATGTATGGACATTTATCAACATGGAAACTACTATCTAAATGTATGGACATTTATCAACATGGAAACAACTCTCTAAATGTATGGACATTTATCAACATGGAAACAACTCTCTAAATGTATGGACATTTATCAACATGGAAACAACTCTCTAAATGTATGGACATTTATCAACATGGAAACAACTCTCTAAATGTATGGACATTTATCAACATGGAAACAACTCTCTAAATGTATGGACATTTATCAACATGGAAACAACTCTCTAAATGTATGGACATTTATCAACATGGAAACAACTCTCTAAATGTATGGACATTTATCAACATGGAAACAACTCTCTAAATGTATGGACATTTATCAACATGGAAACAACTCTCTAAATGTATGGACATTTATCAACATGGAAACAACTCTCTAAATGTATGGACATTTATCAACATGGAAACAACTCTCTAAATGTATGGACATTTATCACCATGGAAACAACTCTCTAAATGTATGGACATTTATCAACATGGAAACAACTCTCTAAATGTATGGACATTTATCAACATGGAAACAACTCTCTAAATGTATGGACATTTATCAACATGGAAACAACTCTCTAAATGTATGGACATTTATCAACATGGAAACAACTCTCTAAATGTATGGACATTTATCAACATGGAAACAACTCTCTAAATGTATGGACATTTATCAACATGGAAACAACTATCTAAATGTATGGACATTTATCAACATGGAAACAACTATCTAAATGTATGGACATTTATCAACATGGAAACAACTCTCTAAATGTATGGACATTTATCAACATGGAAACAACTCTCTAAATGTATGGACATTTATCAACATGGAAACAACTCTCTAAATGTATGGACATTTATCAACATGGAAACAACTCTCTAAATGTATGGACATTTATCAACATGGAAACAACTCTCTAAATGTATGGACATTTATCAACATGGAAACAACTATCTAAATGTATGGACATTTATCAACATGGAAACAACTATCTAAATGTATGGACATTTATCAACATGGAAACAACTCTCTAAATGTATGGACATTTATCAACATGGAAACAACTCTCTAAATGTATGGACATTTATCACCATGGAAACAACTATCTAAATGTATGGACATTTATCACCATGGAAACAACTATCTAAATGTATGGACATTTATCACCATGGAAACAACTATCTAAATGTATGGACATTTATCACCATGGAAACAACTATCTCAAATGTATGGACATTTATCAACATGGAAACAACTATCTCAAATGTATGGACATTTATCAACATGGAAACAACTATCTAAATGTATGGACATTTATCACCATGGAAACAACTATCTAAATGTATGGACATTTATCAACATGGAAACAACTATCTAAATGTATGGACATTTATCAACATGGAAACAACTATCTAAATGTATGGACATTTATCAACATGGAAACAACTATCTAAATGTATGGACATTTATCAACATGGAAACAACTATCTAAATGTATGGACATTTATCAACATGGAAACAACTCTCTAAATGTATGGACATTTATCAACATGGAAACAACTCTCTAAATGTATGGACATTTATCAACATGGAAACAACTATCTAAATGTATGGACATTTATCAACATGGAAACAACTATCTAAATGTATGGACATTTATCAACATGGAAACAACTCTCTAAATGTATGGACATTTATCAACATGGAAACAACTCTCTAAATGTATGGACATTTATCAACATGGAAACAACTATCTAAATGTATGGACATTTATCAACATGGAAACAACTATCTAAATGTATGGACATTTATCAACATGGAAACAACTATCTAAATGTATGGACATTTATCAACATGGAAACAACTATCTAAATGTATGGACATTTATCAACATGGAAACAACTATCTAAATGTATGGACATTTATCAACATGGAAACAACTATCTAAATGTATGGACATTTATCAACATGGAAACTACTATCTAAATGTATGGACATTTATCAACATGGAAACAACTATCTAAATGTATGGACATTTATCAACATGGAAACAACTATCTAAATGTATGGACATTTATCAACATGGAAACAACTCTCTAAATGTATGGACATTTATCACCATGGAAACAACTCTCTAAATGTATGGACATTTATCAACATGGAAACAACTCTCTAAATGTATGGACATTTATCAACATGGAAACTACTATCTAAATGTATGGACATTTATCAACATGGAAACAACTATCTAAATGTATGGACATTTATCAACATGGAAACAACTATCTAAATGTATGGACATTTATCAACATGGAAACAACTCTCTAAATGTATGGACATTTATCACCATGGAAACAACTCTCTAAATGTATGGACATTTATCAACATGGAAACAACTCTCTAAATGTATGGACATTTATCAACATGGAAACAACTATCTAAATGTATGGACATTTATCAACATGGAAACAACTATCTAAATGTATGGACATTTATCAACATGGAAACAACTCTCTAAATGTATGGACATTTATCACCATGGAAACAACTCTCTAAATGTATGGACATTTATCAACATGGAAACAACTCTCTAAATGTATGGACATTTATCAACATGGAAACAACTCTCTAAATGTATGGACATTTATCAACATGGAAACAACTATCTAAATGTATGGACATTTATCAACATGGAAACAACTCTCTAAATGTATGGACATTTATCAACATGGAAACAACTCTCTAAATGTATGGACATTTATCAACATGGAAACAACTCTCTAAATGTATGGACATTTATCAACATGGAAACAACTATCTAAATGTATGGACATTTATCAACATGGAAACAACTATCTAAATGTATGGACATTTATCACCATGGAAACAACTCTCTAAATGTATGGACATTTATCAACATGGAAACTACTCTCTAAATGTATGGACATTTATCACCATGGAAACTACTATCTCAAATACCGGTCATTGCGATTAGGTGATTATGTAATAATTGTGACAGATCTAGTAACCACTTTATTAGCATAAAACCGTACCCCTTTATAAATGTAACTTCCTTTAAAGGTATATTCAGTGATTTGACTTAATTCAAATATCACTTATTTTTTCTTTTTTTCTGGATAATCCTCCCTACTATAGAGTGTGCTGACCATATAAGGAAATCCTCCCTGTCCCCAGTGAGCCCCTGGGGTCAAAAAACCCTAGTTTCCCTAGCCTTGGTGCACATGCTGTTGGCCTGTTCCACTTTAGAGCGTGCATGTGCACATTTTGTTACCGGGCGGACTGGGTGGTTTTCCAAATCACTGAATGCTCCTTTAAAAAAAAATGTATTCATTCATTTCTAATCAGAATGATATCAAGAACTAACCTACTGGTACAAACCTCATTACTACAGAATATAAAACTGCTACAAACGATCCAAAAGGAAATCTGACACTGATAAACTATAGAACTAGATTATTTTAATTGCTCAGTCTAAAACCAAAATGAAACCTGTTGCACCGGTCTGTTCTCTCAGTCTGGTATGCCATCCTCAAAGATAACCAGCATTCTATCACAGTTGCTTTATAGTCTGTCAACATCAGAATTAAAAATCCAGTCTGTATTGTTTGCTATAGCCTGGCTAGGACATACAGTATCTCACATGACAACAAATATTATATGTTGCCTAAAGGATGGTAGGAGAAGCTTAGAGACTTAATATATGCTGGAGTCACTTGCTAGATAAAAGATAATTTCAAGCATTATGCTGTTTTTCTGCTTGAAAATCTGTTATTTTCAGTGGGCTGCAGTAACGTACAGAGAGTAGCCCAAATTAAGCTTTAATCTGCACCACTCCAGGACATGGCACGTACTAGTATGCACAGAGAAAGGCAGTGTTCCAAGAGTCAATAGTATCTGTAGTTTCCTTGACCTGTGTGGGCCACTTTTATCTGGCATAGCTGTCTGTCATTCTGGTCCAGGAATCTAAAAAGGCAAAGCTATGTACAAGCCAGTCTCACCACATGATGTGCCTTGACATGTGAACCCAAGCATTAAAAGGCTTGTAGAACACCTTCACGGAGGTGTGCCACGTGGAAAGGTTGGCCATCTGGCGAGAGTCCCAGAGTGTGTACAGTATCACACGCTTTGCTCAGAACATGTCCTCATCAGGGATTAACTGTATCTTGTCGGAGACATTTAAAGAGCAGCGTGCCATCGTCCAGCCAAGAACACATTTAGGTTCACCTGTGGGCTGTTTCTATCATTCCCTTACATAATCATACTACTACATATCACACTATACGACACTAATATAATGTGCTATTTTCACCAAATGATTCGCATATCTGTCCGTTTGCCTAGTGTGCCAAGTTGCCTAGGGTTCATGTGGTTAAGCACTGTTTAAAGGTGGATGTTTTCCTCTTTTCTTGTGAAATAAACTAAAACATATATAAAAAGTGGGTTGATTTGCCTGTGAATCACGTTTTAAAGCACTAAAAGGCCATTTAATGTGTGGTTTATATATAAATAATTACAATACCCATCTAACTATAAATGCACCAAGTGCGGACGTCTGTACGTCTGTAATCCACGTAACTCGAGAACCCTTCGCCCCACCGACTTCAAATTCGTCACACGCGTTCCACACCACCAACCACGGTTGTCCAGAAGAACCACCCCAAAAAGGCCTCTGCCCGGGCTCTCAACCGGGCCCCTGCCCAGGGTCCATATATGGAGCTGGCCTGTTCTGACCTCACAATCTGACATCATTCTGACGTCGGGCATAAGAGGGACACAGACATAATATCTGGGTGGGGCATCCATTTCCAACTTGCATCATTCCAAGTAGGCCAGTGCCCAACAGGCACCTCCGTAGTGGCACCACAGGCACCTCTCTAGTTTCAATCAATTCACCATATTAAATACAGGCAGAAAAAGACCCCAAAATATTAAAAAAAATAAGTATAGGTATAAATGACTTTAAAAAATACTTTTGGAAATATTTTCATGATGGAATTTCATGGAAACAAAAGGGTTTAAAACTTGAAATCAAACAGGATTAACATATAAATACACGTGACCGGGTGCATGAATACCCACCTTATCTTGATGACACAACTCTGTCTTCAGCTCACAGGCACAGTGTAAGTGTAGCATGTTGAATTCTTCTTATGGGCACCTAGCTGCCACGTCTATTAATGATAGGGAAATGTTTTTCTTACTGATGACACAGCTATTTTTATCGCGTGGAACCATGCGCTGAACCAACTATTTCATATTTGAGAGGTAATGTGCAACACAGACCATTATGGTTTCAAGTTTAGCCACAAGATTAAGCCCCTGCAGTGTCAAAACACTGACTATGACTATGATTTGTTTTGGATTCTTGGGGAAGACAAAATATATTAAACAAAAACAACTAAGGAAAACATAGGCCTGGTTCCTAGACAAGAATTAGATTTGTCCAGTACCAAAAAATAGCTTTCAATGGATATTGTTTTGATCTCTCTTTGGCTTGAAATTAATTTTCCATTTGATGACGAGGCTTTGGATTTTTGGAGAAACTGTTCCATTGCCTGCATTTCTAAAACTGGGATTTCTGAAGAAATAAAGGTCATTGGCTTTAAGATACATTCATGATTTCAAATTAGTAGTAAGTACATTTCAGGTTCAGAAGTCTCTTTCCATACAGTAGATTATGTTCATAGCCAGTAGTTTGCCACTAACTACCAACTAGCTGAAAGTTGGGCTCCATAACAGCTGCATGTATCTGGCTAATGCATTGTTGATCTTAAAATAATATATCTTTCAATATTGTATAATCAAAGTTATCTAAAATGAGGGAGCATACGGTCTACATTTCTCAAACATTGTCCAAACGGCTCACCAGGAGTTGAGGTTTCCTGCTCAGTGCAAGTTGTGCAACACCACCACATCCACCAGTAATCGACTCCTACATTTAAACCATTTACAATTCTGCCCAATGTTTCAAAATTTGTTGATCAATGAAGTTGTTCTTTGAAACGGCACTTATTAACCAAACAACCATTAACACCTATCTCATAATGAGGCAAGACAATTACACATAATACAAGTTGGCAATCTGGGTAATATACCCATTGGCAAAGGACACCTTTACTGTTGACTAACGCAAATTCAAAGGAAAGGAGGACTTCTTTCCTTTGAATTTGCGTTAGTCAACAGTAACACATGCACAGTCTTGTCTCGAGTGCCTCCACTCATCCACAGGACAATTCACTTTGTAAAAACACAGTATGTATGGGCAATTTTAACAACTTAATTAAGCCATGTAGCGTTACAGTAAGTAATTGGTGTAATTGCTTGTTCCCACTAAGATTGGATTAATGTGAATTTACAGGAAACCAATTGGAGTACTTCATGTAGCGTGAGAAAGCAGGCGTTGGTCCATTACTCATGTCATGAACCCGCAATCGCACACTCTTTGCCTCTACCAAAACAATGATGCAACCTTGTGACGAATGTAGCTTTGGATGTGAAATGACAAAGTATCCGTCCTGATTCTCTCTCTCATCCTTTTGTTCCTAGTAATCAGTACCTCATGGCAAAGTGGATGTTTAACATTTAGACCTGAGGCCAATTCTAAAAAAATGTCTTCTAAGTCTTAACAGTTTTCTGAAAACCCTATGTTTCTATGTCAGTGGTGCTCAACCCTATGTTTCTATGTCAGTGGTGCTCAACCCTATGTTTCTATGTCAGTGGTGCTCAACCCTATGTTTCTATGTCAGTGGTGCTCAACCCTATGTTTCTATGTCAGTGGTGCTCAACCCTATGTTTCTATGTCAGTGGTGCTCAACCCTATGTTTCTATGTCAGTGGTGCTCAACCCTTTTCATGTCAGGGACCCCCAGAATGATCTGTATTTGGCCGCGGACCCACATCTGAAAATATGTACTGTACGTTCCAGGGACCCCCCAGAAGCAAAAATAGCTACATTTTAAAATAATGGTTAAAACACCAAAAGGGGTTCCCGTCCAGAATAGGTTAAGCCTAGGTGTAGCCTCCCACTCCATGAATGTAATCCTTCCCGACAACTCAACTTGCCGGAGTCCTGCTACAGAGTCCTGTCTACACAGACGCATCCTTACAGTGGATCTGTGAAGGAAGGACGGGTGGAAGGTACAATTTTGTCACCGTCGGTCGGGCATATTTCATGTTTTTTTTTTTTTTTTCCTCCGTAAATTAATGTCTGGCAAAGGTAGCAGAAATAACCTGTCAACTATCACAACACATTGTGTTCGTGTAGATCTGCTGTTTGAAAACACATGCCAGTGTGTGTGCATTTTCAAATTATTTAAGCAAATGCAAAGTTTTAACAAGATCGTGGGTCTAAATAACCACATTGGAGCAGTTATTTTTTTCCTGAAACATTTAGAAAACGGTTTCATTTGAACATACAGTACATGGTTTCAGGATTGGAATGTGCCCTGCTGCTGTTGTCGTGCCAGAGTGGGACAACTAATCCCAGACTCTGAGGACATTCAGTAACATCGTCCAACAGCAGCCTTCCTTTGATGAATCTGAAGGCTTAGGTGCATCCAACCAAGTGACCACTCAAAATGGATAACCATCACAAGTCTGAGACCTTTATATTCATCAGCCTTTGTTCAGCTTGCTGCGACTGGCCTTTTACGCAGTCTATCCCGCTAGAAATGTGAGAAATCTCTGCGTGCGTGTCTGCAGTTCAGGTACCTTCGCGAAACATCCGCCCAACTGACTTTAAACTCAACCGAGGACCCAAGGGAGTGCGATGCACTTGAGTTAGTCTTATAGGCAGCTGTCCAGAACCGCCAATCTGACCCATATGCCCATATACAGTATATAGGCAATATGCATATTATTATGGACATCCGGTTGGCCACGGAACTCCCAAAAATATGCATATTATGGACATCCGGTTGGCCACGGAACTCCCAAAAATATGCATATTATGGACATCCGGTTGGCCACGGAACTCCCAAAAATATGCATATTATGGACATCCGGTTGGCCACGGAACTCCCAAAAATATGCATATTATGGACATCCGGTTGGCCACGGAACTCCCAAAAATATGCATATTATGGACATCCGGTTGGCCACGGAACTCCCAAAAATATAGATAAAACCACAACTATTTGAGCATGCCTGACAAGGAACTCTACATGGGAATAAAAGGGACACAGAGACAGATCTCTAAGAGTCTCCCCAAATCACACCTTAGAAAGCTATTTAGTGTTTTTTGACTGGGGGGGAGGAATTGCCTGTCATAATTTGACCCCCCAGTATTAGGATGTATACTACCTGTGAGTGGGGAGTGTTGGCTGGGAGGAGGAGTAGGACTAAGGCCCTGTACGTCCTCTCTGGGGGGGGGGGGGGGGGGGGATACTACCTGTGAGTGGGGAGTGTTGGCTATACGTCCTCTCTGGGGGGGGGGGGGGGGGGGGGGGGGTACTACCTGTGAGTGGAGAGTGTTGGCTGAAAGACCAAGGAACAGATTGGGGGGGGGGGGGGGGGGGATCCCCCATGAGGAAGTTGCTAATGTTGCTCTGGATAGGGAAGTCTGGGACTTCGGATAAGAAGATGGATGGATGCCGTCTGTAACAATTTGAAGCACATGCCACATTGATTGCCAACAAACACTGGCATTGTAACATCTCACAACCATTGTGAAGCGTTAGCAAAAAATCACACCCGTGTGAACTGAGTGGTGCAGTGACGTCACACACTGACCATAGCAACCATGCGTGGGGCCACGTACAGGTACACACATACACAGGTACATACAGACAAAGCTGGTTGTTGGAGTGGTTTGCACCACTCAAAAAATAATGTGTCATTTGACACAAAGACAATACACATGAATCAATGTAAAGTAACTGTTATTTAATAACCATTATTCATTCAACTGTACAGATACAGTTTATAATTCAAGCGTGTCCAAACGGACACTTGGCAGCAATACTGCAGTGTGACGCTCGATCCATGCTCCGTCGTACATACAACGGTGTCGCCGCGTGCTGAAAATAGCACATCTACAAGCTCACAGTGGGCCGGATCTGCAACACGCTGTGGGCTTGTAGATCTGATATATTTTTTTGGGGTGTGTGACACCATCGTATGGCGAAGCAATAAATCGGAGCTTAAAGGCACAAGCTTCATGGGGACGACTGTACAGTGATGTCGTAACGACATAACACGATGACCTGCATGAGAACCAAACGACAAACTCTGACCAATATTCTCCGTCAGCCAACTGGCTTAATTTGTCAGAATGAGGCCTCCTCGTTCAACTGCCTGAACAGGAGGGAGGCCAAATGTTCACTTTTACAGCATTTTCCCTGGTTGAGTTTAACAACGCAACATTATATCAATGAATACAAATGGATAACAAGTGATAGTGTAAAACAAATGGGTAGACAAATATGAAAATATATATATATATTGCCAAGTTACACACACTCACTGCAACACACAAATGTGAATAAAGAACATCTTGATGGATGAATCCGATTGACCTTCTTAGAGTAATACAAACAGTACAGCCTCCTACTGTACATATATCATGGACATTATACTGTAGTCCTTTTGTGTATTTCAAGATGGACTCATGAAAGTGAATTTGCTACATCGCTGACAGCAGTGGCAGATACTGCCAATAAATGAGTACAAAAAAAAATCAAAATAACCATAATGTATGTGCTGGTGAGATGAGGCGCGGCGTAGCATCTACAGGCGTCGGTGGGTGTTGTAGGCTAAAGCGTTATTCAATATTTTCGGTGGTGATGTGACCACCGAACTAAAACATGATGTCACCGGTGAAGAGCAAACCACCACTCTCCCCAGCCCTTCTCTCTGTTTTTACTCACCACCGATCCACGTTATTCCAGCTCCGGTGGTCACTTCACCACCGGAGCGGTGGTCACCTCACCACCGCAGCGGTGGTCACCTCAACACCGAAAGTCCAGACTATGAATAGTGTGGTCTGTGTGTGGCTTCATCTTTGTGCAGTGGAGGCCTAATCGGAACCTAAAATCCCCCATAGGGTTGAAGTCGGAGCTCTTCAAGTGCTCACTCACTGGAAAGAGATCATCCTCTCGATAATTAAGAGGAAGAACCAAAACCAAACGGAAAAAAGGTAAATATTAATCTAAGATCAGCCGCCCAGGATCAACTTCACCTGATCCTACTGGCTGTGACAGCATCCTGAATATTTAGAGGAGAATTCCATGCTAGAAGACTTTCTTACCTTTTATTTGTAGTTGTTACGTCCCCACCAAAGAGGTCCAGGTGTTATTTTGTGCAAAAGCGCAATGAATTAAATTGAATGAATTGAATTGAATGGAATGAGGCATTGGGGTGGGGTATTGTGCTAATTTGCTTATTTCCATCGCTCAAAAATATTTTTTTTTGTATATATCCTCTCTTCATAATATAAATAGTATCCCAAGCGGCACACTTTACTACTTATTTCGATGGAAATAAGCAAATTAGCACAAAAACCCCATTGAGGGCTTATATTAGGGGAAATAGCCAATAATGCACTTTTGCACAAAATAACACCTGACCTCTTTGGTGGGGACGTAACAACTACAAATAAACGTAAGAAAGCCTTCTATTCTAATTCTCCTTTAACCGCTAAATAAATCCATCTCCTCTGCTCTTCGGAAACAGTAGCTCCCTTTATCCCCCCCTGCTGGTCATGGAGTCACCCCCTCCTGGTCCATGCTGCAACCCAGAGCTTCTATGTCATTGCTGATGTCGGTTATCATTCGGTCCCACTCGTCGCCCTCCGAGGCCTCCTGACCGCCGTCGGAGCCTCCGCTGTCTCCGCCCCCTCCTCCCCCCGCCCCCCCGCCGCCGCCGTTGCCGTTGGCGGTGGAGTCGGAGGCGGAGCTGGCCGCGCGGCGGTAGCGGCCGAAGCTGTCCGTGATGATGCCGCGGCCGTCCTTCACGCCGATGGTCTCCAGGAAGTTCTCAAAGTGCTGGCTGTCCTTCTCTGGGATGAAAGGACGCAGGCCTGTGGGGGATAGAGGAGGGTCTTAGATGGGTCTGGAGGAAAGTATGTCCGTTAGCAATGAAGAACGTCTTTTAAACCAAATAGTATTTGAAGGGCTCATCAGATGAGAGAATTGTTGATTTGTGGGTGGGTGTGGGGGGGGGGGGGGGCATCATGGTTCAAATCTACCCGACGTGTGCAACAATTAGCTCTCTGCCTACTTATGACAATGACGTTTAACCCAAGGCACTCACACTACCCGACCATTTGTCTGACAGTATACATATTTGATTTTGTACCGTAGACCAGTGGTTCTCAAAGTGGGGCCAGGGACCCCCAAGGGTTCTAGGGGTCCCAGGCTAAATAAGTTAAAATACCATAAAAAAATTGTTTTACCGCTTTGAGTCAATTGTATGCTTCCGCTATTCAGAAATAGTCGATCCGGAAGCTCAACGTATTGCATCACAAGTATTTATTTGTACTCATTGTTGAACAAAACGCATGCAGGCGTGAAGACGGGTCGTACCCAGTAGAAGGAACTTCCTGCTGTCTCCGTACAGCTGTCTCAGGTTGATGCAGAACTCGTGGATGGACGCTCCGTTACGATACTCGTGCAGCAGAGTGGCAAACTGCTGGATCTCCTGAGAGGACAGCTTGGTGCGCAACTGCAACAAACAAAGGTTAAGACGTTAAAACGTTTTTAACTCAAATCTTTGCTTCTGGGGGGGGGGAGAGTACCTGGAACAACATATTTTCAGATGGGGGTCGGTGGCCAATTCCATATCATTTTTGGGGGTCCTTGAAAACCACTGATACAGAAAACATAAGGTTTTTCAGAAAAGTGTCACGATTTTAGAAGACATTTTGTAGAATCTGGTCTCGGATCTAAATGGGTTAACATTTTCATAATTAATGACATAATGAGCCAGGGGTGGGCAACTTTGACGATGGTGAGGGCCAATATATTTCCACACTCACTCCAGAGGGCCACAGTGCATATTGCTGTCGTAGCAAAAATAGCCGATCTACAAGCTCAAAACGCGTCGCAATGCGACGCGTTTTGAGCTTGTAGATCAGCTATTTTTGCTATATTTTAATTGAAAACCTGAATATTTTTTTGCTATTTTTTTATTTTCAAATGCATTTAGTTATGGTTATGTTAACTTTATGAACTGTTGACATAACTACATTGGTCACAAAAAGACAAATAACATTTTAATACTAGTCATTAAGTACTAGTCATTTAAAGTCATGAAGTAATTAAAGCGGGGTTTGGAATTGTAACAGCTGAAATCAATAATATATCAGTATTCTGATATTAACATGCGGGCCGCATTAAGTGAGGGTGGGGGCCGCATGCGGCCCGCCAGTTGTCCATGTATGTAATGAGGTATTATTCCACCCACCCACCCAGGCCACTATCCATCTGCTGGTAACCACTTAAATATACTTTGATGACCGAGGTCCCCCCAGGAATCTATCTTTAGCCCCCCCTAATACTCTCTGCTGGAAATAGGCCATCGCAGCATGTCACGGACGGTGCGTTTGGGAGGCTTGCTATGTTCGCCCAAATGTTTGCATATTATGACTTGACCAGAAGAGGGACGCTATGGGTTCAAGTGGTTAGTTAATCTTTGTGGCCCCAACCTGCCCTAGCTACCAATTAAACTGCAGCGTGTACACACACACACACACACACACACACACACACACACACACACACACACACACACACACACACACACACACACACACACACACACACACACACACACACATTTTTACTAGTTGACTAGTTGCTTAGTTTACTAGTTGTTTAACTAGGCCTACCAATTATGTAAAAAAAAAAGTAACGTTTTTAAAAAAAAATAATATTTGTACATTTAAAAACTGTACATTGGTGACTAAAACTATAATCTATCTGATCTTGAGGCCTAGTCAACTAGTACCAGCAAGGTCAACTAGTGGATTTACTGTACTAGTCGACTAGTTCAGGGGTTCTCAACCCGTGGGTCGCGACCCCTCGGGGGGTCGCCAAATTATAAAAAAAAAGAAAAAAAAAGATTTTTTTTTTTTTTTTTTTTTAATTTTTTTCACGATTTTTCAAAAATAGCAGACCTACAAGCTCGTAGCGCGCCAAAAGGGGTTCCCGCCCAAAATGGTTTAAGGTTATTGTAGCAGTCAATTTATATTGGGGGTCGGGAGGGGGCGGGGCGGGGGTCCCGAGACATTGCCAAAGCATTTCCGGGGGTTCCCGGCCAAAAACGTTGAGAACCCATGGACTAGTTGAATAGTCGACTAGTTGCTTAAAGCCCACACACACACACACACACACACACGCACACACCGTGGTCATGTAGTCCTGTAGCAGCTCTGCAGCGGTGGTGCTGAGCTCCCCCTCGCTGGCAGTCTTGGTCTGAGGTGAGGCCGGGGTGGACGCCGAGAGGGGAGAGTTACCTCCCGTCTCCAGAGAACCCTGGAATGAACTGAGGGAAGAAAATAAAATAAGAGTCATGTGGAGGATGTGTTGCTTACTGAGGCATGTATTGTAAACATAATAACTGCTCAGTTAATGGTTCCCCCGAAATCATCAGGTGGCCCAAATGGAATCTGCACTCTGCAGGCACTTTTATTTTCTGCATTTTCTGGCTGTCAACTGATGGAAATTCTGAGTTCTGAGGACATTGTGAATTCCGGATTTGAAAATATCTTTTTTTTTAAAAATGTGGAAATGAAAGCAAATCGTTTAAGGAGTAAGTGTTTCCATTTAGTTTTGGCCATGAGGCATATGAGAGGGTATTACAAAAATGACATGCTAATTCTGAGATGTCAAGTGTTTAGGCTGTGGAGACAGATGGCAAAGAAAATATCTTCCTGAGATATGTTGGCCTGGGGACCAGAGACGAATCAAATAAATGCCCTCGGCTGATTGTGATATAGTCTGAGCACGCGAGGCTAGAGAAGATATGTGGCAATCTTCCCTGGCCACATAACAATGGAAGCATAATAACCAACCAATGGACTGAGTACTTACAAGGTGCTATCCTCTGCTTCAAAAGTGTCCTTGTTCACTTTACTCGAGGAGTCATCTGTAGAATTACAGAAGTACATGTAATGTAACGTTCCATGGTGCAATATGTAAAGTTGTGAAACTTCACAAGACGAGACAAAGCTCAAGAGTGATTTGAATGTAGTAATTAAGTCCCTGCTTAGCAACCAACCCCCTTGAAAACAACGTGACCCACTGTATGAAACCAATGTTTGCACCGTGGCCAGTGGCGTGCACAGATAGACACTAGGTGGTGCTAGAGCACCTCTTACCACTGTATAGTGAAAGGTGCCTGGTAGGTGTAGTGGCTCCATCGAAAATGGCTCTGTCCAGGAAGTCGATGGTGGACTCGGTGTAAACAATCTGAAAGACCTGGCTGAGCAGGAGACAAAGCTCCTCCGCTGCTGCCTGCAGACCCAGACATTAGATTAATTTAACACATAACGATCATAACATGCATGTGCTGAAATCTTCTCCTGAAGACTAACTGAGAACGACACAGATTTTATGGAAAACGTTGTTCTCCTCATGGTGTCAGCATTATCTTCAGGGCCTGACCAGAGCCATATAGAGTAAGACAGAGTTACGACATTGAGGGGGCAGAAAACAGCCTGGTCATGTACTCGCGTGAGCCCATAGACTCCCATGCATTCCGATTGTCCCTTTTCAATAGAAGTTTATGTAAAAGAGCCTGGCCCCATGAAGTGAATGGAGTTGTCGTAACCCTGTCGTACTCGATGGCTCTGGACCTGACAATAGGGACAGAAAATAAGTACTAATAACTACTAATCTAATCTACTCAACCAACTAATCTCTCAACCAAGAACCATGTACCGCCAATGCCATGTGTTAGACTTGAGTTGACTACAATTAGTGAAAAAACATTATCATATGCCACAGTTTTGTTGCAGACGTACAGAACTGAACATCTTAGGGTGCGGTCACAACAAACTTTCAACTTTGCCTATGCGGCGGATTCTGCCAATGCTTTTCAATGGGAACACAGACTGTTCCCATTGAAAAGCATTGGTAGAATGAATCCGCCACATAGTTCGGTGTGGCCACATCCTTAAGCATTTGAACCCCAGCATCCATATTCTGGAGAAACATTAGCCAAAAATGGTAATGATACGCTTACTGTTTCAAATCATGTGCCAAAAGACAAAACTATCATCAATCCCGTAGTTCAAACATGGAGATATTTTAGTGGTGAAATTTTTAAAACAAAAAAGGCAGTTGAATTTATGTTGTTGACCTTAAAACCGTTTTGTTGCAAGGAGTTGCATTGATGTGGTTGACCTTAGAACCGTTTTGTTGCAAGGAGTTGCATTGATGTTGCTGACCTTAAAACAGTTTTGTTGCAAAGAGTTGCATTGATGTGGTTGACCTTAAAACCGTTTTGTTGCAAGGAGTTGCATCAATGTGGTTGACCTTAGAACTGTTTTGTTGCAAGGAGTTGCGACTAGTTGCAAGGAGTTACAACTGGTATGGTTTGGACTCTATACTATACATACCGTAGGCAATACAACGTAAGACTGCATCCTACCTTGTTCTCAACAGCCAGCACAAGTAGACAGCAGACCTCAACTAAGACTGCCCCGCTCTCCGATAGAGAGCTGAGTGTCTGAGATTTGTTGAGATCCGGACATGAGCTTGGACAGGGCGAGCCCCCGGACTCCTGGGCTAAAATACAAACGATAAACATAGACCGTCAAATCAGCTGATAACAGTTTCTATTAACTCTGTTCTTTGAGTAGCGTTACTTACTGCATATCCTTTTTGAGTAAGGTCCAATTCAAAAGCACGAATACTAGTTTGTAAGCGTTGCATGTCAGTCAGTCAAACATACTACAGCATGACACAGACATAATTTCAGCAACAGGCAGAGAACTCTGATGCTTCAGACAAGCTGGAGGCATGGTTTCAGCACCAGTGTTTTCGTCGGCTAAAACTATGACGAAAAATGACAAACTAAATGGAAACTAAATGAACACTAAGCTATGATGACTAAAACTAAGAATAAATATATGGACAATTTCGTCAACAGATAAAAACTAGACTCAAATGTTAGGAAGGGACTAGTGGACAAGAGATCCAGTATGAGTCATTTTACACTTGCATGCTGAAAATAGCAGATCTACAAGCTCACAACGTCTTGTAGAGGCGAATAGCTTGTAGATTGGCTATTTTCAGCAAGTGTAAGATGAGTCATTAGGCCCGACAAAATACATTTAGTCGACTAAAATCTTGTGATATTTAGTCGACTAAAACTAGACTAACTAAAACATTCCAGGTGACTAAAATGTGACTAAAATTGCTGCCAAAAACAACACTGTTTCAGCACCCGTTTCAAAGCAGCAAATGGGAAAGGGTTGGTTTGGTTTAGGAAACTCTGTTTGGCAGCAGTACCTGTTTTGAGGACCACCAGGTGTAAGGAGTCGTCCCTGATGTAGGAGACGGCAGCGATGTCGTGAATGGGCACTCTGAGGATGATGTCCTCCCCGTCGCGCCACACCAGCTTGACGTTGTACGCCGATAGGCTGACGACTGCATCCTGCTCCGACGTCAGCTGGCCTGCCAGCTGATGAGATTTCTGAGGGACATCGAGGGTGTTCAGCGATAGGACTTTCACTGCTAGTGATTTTGACAAGTTGACTAGTTGCCTAGTATTTTTCTTTTTTAATGACATTTGTACATTTAAAAACTGTGTACATTGGTGACTATAATCTAGCATTCTAGCTGATCTTGAGGCCTACAAAAACGGGAGAAAAACAAAGAAAAAAAAACGCCTTTTTTTATCAACTAGTCAACTAGTACCAGCAAGGTCGACTAGTGGATTTACTAGTGGATTTACTAGTGGATTTACTAGTCGACTAGTTGAATAGTCGACTAGTTGCTTAAAGCCCTATTCAGCGATCCATGTTATAATTACAGAAACACATAAATACCATAGCACCCCCATATCTTGCAAGTCTGATTGAACCCTACAAACCCCCCCCGCACACTAAGATCAGCCAACGCAGGGAAGCTGGAAGTACCTTCACTAGTAAAAACGCCGGGACAATGCTCCACACGTCTCAAACTCTTCTCCCTTCTGCCTCCACATCTATGGAATTCACTTCCCATTGCAATCAGAACTGCAGACTCACTCCCAATCTTCCACTGTAGTATCAAAACCCACCTCTTCAGACTCCATCTTGGCCCGTAGCACTTGCCCTAGCCGTGACGACCTTACAGGCGTATGCAAAGGCTCAACTTATGTAACTTAGATAGCAGCTTATGTAGACATAGCACTATATTCTATCATTATATAGATATTCCACTGTTATGTTATTAGCTTACGTGTGATTCATGATAATTATTTTTTTATGTATATGATTTATTGCCATGTTTTTTTGTTCTTGCTTAAAGCTGCTATAAGCAACATAAGTCAACATTTGAATTACTTTTTTTGGTATTCAGACAGCCAAAAAACGCTTGGTAAAACGCTCTCAAAAAAGATTTAGTCTCTGTGACACATGATAGGGGCCACAATCTGCATTCAAATATTTTCCTAGAAGCGATTTGCTTGTCTACTACTAATGCCAAAGCTTCTAGGAATTCTAGGTCATTAAACTTTTGACATAATATTGCTTATAGCAGCTTTAATGTAAGTCCCTCTGGAGCGTCTGCTAAATGCCTAAATTGTTATAGCATCTGCTGACTGTGATATTCCAACAGCCACCAGATTGTGTGAAGTGAACACGTCGTACGCCAAATCCACACCAGCAGCTGTACTGTATTATACACTGTTGGTGTGACTGTGAATTCAGTGTTAGCCATTTTGTTTCTGTTTTCATACCACTAACTAAGTCGTATTCGGTGAGATGTGTGGAGGTTGAATCCTGGTCATCAGATGCTTACCCTTGCATTGTCAATGAGCTGCAGGACCTCTGTCCTACTCGAGGGGTTCAAGTATCCAGGTACTGATGTCAGCTGCCCCAAGTACTGAACAAAACAAACCAAAACATGGGACTCATCATCACCCCTCACGACAAATAGTAGTATGCAATTAACCAATCACAACCTAATATGCTGTAGGTCAGGGGTTCTCAACGTTTTTTGGCCGGGGACCCCCGGAAATGCTTTAACAATGTCTCGGGACCCCCACCCCGCCCCCTCCCGACCCCCAATATAAATTGACTGCTACAATAACCTTAAACCATTTTGGGTGGGAACCCCTTTTGGTGTTTTAAGCATTGTTATAATTTAGCTATTGAAAAATAGCAGCTTGTAGGTCTGCTATTTTTGATATTATTTTTTTTTAATAATTTGGGGACCCCCTAAAATAATTTGGCGACCCCCCGAGGGGTCGCGACCCACGGGTTGAGAACCCCTGCTGTAGGTGATATAGGGAAAAGGTCTAGTAATATTTCCTCCCCGTCTAATCCTTAGTAATTGATGGTAAGTTACTATCGAATCTTTGAATAGATATTCTTTCACAGCAAACATTTTTAACTCTCTTCTGGGGGGTCCATGGAACAACATATTTTCAGATGGGGGTCTGCGGCCAAATACAGATAATTCTGAGGGTCCTCCTTGATGTGAAAAAGGTTGAACACCACTGACATAGAAACATGAGGTTTTTCAGAAAACTGTTAGGATTTAGGCCCGATTCATACTCCTATTTTAGAGCCGAATAAAAGTCGGTTCGGCTCTGTAGAGCCTACAATGTGACGTCATTTGAGGTTCGGGGGGGCGGGTACTGTCCTAAAGTCGGCTCTTCGGTGCTACTGAAAATTTCTGACGAGCCGTAAATCATTTCGGCACTACAGCGCCGAAACAGCGGTAAAATAGGAGTATGAATCGGCCCTTAGAAGCCTTTTTTTTAAAGAATCTGCCTCAGGTCTAGATGGGTTCATTTAAATACTGTAACTGTACACAAACATGGTCTCTAGGGAGGCTAAGCAGAACGATGCCAGGTGCATGGCGACAGACATCACACTCACTTTGACCTCCTTCTCGATGTAGTCGTTGAGCAGGATGTCCGGGTCAATGCGGTGGTCGGGCAGGGAGAGGGCGAAGGTGTGCAGGGCCCTGCGCTCAGTGGCCTTCTCCTGGGCCTTCTTGTCCCTGCCCTTCTCTCCTTTCAGGAAGACACGCTTGAACGGAGACACGATACCAGGCTGATGGCAGGACAGAGGGGGAGACGGAGAGAGAGACACATGTTGAGATACCAGGCTAATGGCAGGACAGAGGGAGAGACGGAGAAAGAGACACATGTTGAGATACCAGGCTGATGGCGGGACAGAGGGAGAGACGGAGAAAGAGACACATGTTGAGAAGCACGTGATAGTTTTGTTACACAGCAAAAGCCCCATGTGTTCATTTAAGCATTTGTAACTCTGACAGTACGTCTTACCAGCGGGCGACAGACAGACGAATTTTATTTGTCTATGGGACCCGGCGATTACCGGCGATAGCAGGCGAACGGTCGAAAAGTGGGCGGGGCAACGTCGCCCGAAAATAATTCATCTTTTTGGGGGCGATTGGGCGATGTGTCGGCTGATGCTCGCCTGCTGTTAAAACGTACTGTGAGTTTTTCTGGGTACGGTTGTGGACGTCCAACAACCTCGGTCAGTCTTCTGCCAGGGGGGTCTCTACTCTCTAGTCTAGACTAGAGAATGAAAACATTTTGAGAGCCTGCTGCAACATTTGGTAGCTTTGTGTGGCTTTTCTAAAACATATAAATCACAGGCCGGGCGGCCCTCCTGATCCTCTGCAACAGCATATCATTAGTTCATCATTACATGATTCCCTTCATGTACCATAAAAACACAGATGACGCAGAACGTAACGAGAATGGGGGCAGAAAACCAAATATATGGCAGCAAAACAAGGTTAACCAAAAAGAACAAGAAAAACCTCTTTGCTCTGCCAATTTGCCCTGGATGACAGACCTCAATATCCAGCCTTTGCAATTCTGCTTACTCTGCTTTCCCTTTCCCTGCCTCTGCTGATTGCTACAATGCGAGACATGGCTGCTCACATCACAGTGCAGTCTGAAGTACACTTGGTTGCGTGCCGCTGTTGCGCACTTGAAAATAGTTGCACTATTCTGCAAGATTGTAGATCTGTTATTTTCAGTGCACTTTAGGCACGAGCGAGACGATACGTAGCCATCTTTGTTACTGAATGCCTGTTGTCCAAATAAACGAAAACTAAATGAATCGCTTTAGGGTTGGGTATGGTTTAGCTACACATCATGTATGTATATTACATTTAGCCAAGAATATAGTTAAGACTTTAAAAGCCGGCCTGGGCCGTGGCTCAGCGGTCCAGGCACCTTGGCTGGTAATCAAGTCTGGCAGTGTGCCGCGGGTTCGACTCCTGATCCCGACGGCCTTTACTGCATGTCACCCCCCCCCCCATCTCTCTCCCCATCTCCTGTCAGCATACTGTCTGTCCCTCCATAAAAAATATAAAATAAAGGCGAAAGCCACAAAAAAAATACTTTAAAAGCCTTGTTATACTTTGTTGAGCATTGTGTCTCACTCTTAACTAGACAGATCCACAAGCTCAACTCACAACGCGTCACGCTGCGATGTGTTGTGAGCTTGTAGATCAGCTGTTTTTGGTGAGATACAGTACAATGGACAACTGTGTAACAACAATGTAAATAGGTTTTCAATGTAATGAGTCCCGGGATGCAGGGATGGTCTTTTAGATGAGTCCCAGGGACATTTTATGAGTCCCACTTCAACAACGTTAGGAGTCATATTTTGTCATTTTTACAAATTGCAGCATTTAACTCCCATTTCATTTTATATGCGGTTATAATGTGGTTATATTCATGTAGAAAACAGAAGAAGAAATTATTATTACAACTAAAGCTAGCAAAATAAACTAGAATAAAAAACAGTACAGTAGTACAGTAGTGCATCCCATGGATGCAGAGGACGTTGTTTTATTGCGTCCCTTAACTATAAACTGCATTTTGCACCCTATTTTACTAAAACTAATTAGTACTATAAATCACACGAACAACAGCGAATCCACAATTCCAAGGCAACGAAGCATTGTACGAGTGTCCTACCTCATACTCCATGGACTCGCGCTTAAAACTACACTACGTAGTCGCCAATGCAACGGCAAGCAGACACCGGGTGCTACCGTGCTACAGCTCAATCAGCAGCGGCCGTTTCTTCCTTACACTAAGCACGCTTCCCTTGGACAGAGAGAGTACACTTGTCACCTGTTGTCTTCAGTCCAACAACAAGAGAGTCTGCAGTGACAGTTGCCAACTGGGGAGTGACATGCAGTCTCCTTGTGCATGTGTGCACGCACACACGCACGCGCTAGCGCATGTGTTGTGTGTGCGTGTGTGTGTGTGTGTGTGTGTGTGTGTGTGGGCCGGGTGTGTCACCCACAAAGGAAAAGGAGCGTCTCACTCTCTATGCAGACACACGAGAACAGGAAGAGGACCAACCACGACTTCCTGGTGACACGTATTCATACTTTGAAAAACTGCAACTGTACATCATGGCCTCTGTGTTAACTACTCTTTTGTTTTGAACATTGTAATAATTAACAACATTCAGGTCAAAAGACCGAAACGTTGCATTATTGTGGACATTAAATAAAAAGCTCTTGAACCAGCAAGTGGCAGTGTACGGGTCTCCCTCCTTCTCCTATGTGTCTGCAGTCTGCTGTGTTGTCGCCGATGCACCTGCTTTTATTAGTAAGTCGAGTGTGCGGAAGTCTCCCCTCAATAACATTGTAATAATGACATTCATCTCAGGAGGCCATCTGATTTCTTACTGTATGTTTTTATTGCCAATAGGTTCATTCAGCATTCAGGTTCCCTGAATCAGTCTGTCTCCTCTTTAGTGTAAATAACGAGGGCCTAATAGTATATATATACTTACTGTAGTTGAGCGGGAGACCCCAGGGATCTATAATAGGCTTGGCTCCTTTCTCTCTACACCAAATCATCTTCACGGAAAATAGCAGATCTACAGTACAAGACAAGCTCACAATGTGTTGAGTTGCAACACACTGTAGAATAGAATAGGGAATATGCTAGGATTAGTGTGGTTAAACCATACCTATCTTGCCTGTAATGTTATGTGGCTGTTTCTGGACATCCAGTCTTGACATATAAACCCTCGGATCAGACCGTATGGAACAGCACGGTCTATAGGGCAGTGCATTATTTAACAGTGCGTAGCAGCAGCACCATGCAGGCCACTGTCTGCTACAGTACGGGAGCATTAACATTTCATAAGCCGTCACCTGTCCTGTGAAATGTGAGATAAAGGCTCCCGCAGGTGACCCCTACTAGCCATCTTGGTGGTACATAGGAATGGGTTCAACACGAATGAGAGTCGTGTTGCCATATTCGGCAAGAGCTTTTCGGCTTATTCGGAGCAACAGAGTGGATGAAAAAAGCTGCCAGTAACTTTAGGAAGGGAATTGAAACTTTACACTGATCAAGGAAACAGGCAGCTGCAAAATCATTCCTCGCTGAAGAACACCAAGATGGGGATTATTATTTGAGTGTGTGGACCTGTGCTTAAGCAAAGGAGAGCCAAGGCAAGTACTCCACAAGATAATTTCATAGTCATCTGATCTTCTAAGTAAAACAATTCTGGTGTGCAGGTGGATGGTAATAAAATATATTTTTTTACTAAACACTGGGAGAAACTGGGAGTTTCTCAAATGAAGCAAGTAGGCTTATCGTTATTATACACCTTCCTTGTCCTTATTCCTATGACTGCAGCAGCCCTAGGCTTATCGTGTCCTGTAAATATGTATGTATCATCAGTTAATGAAAGAGGTGTACCAGGCAGCCAGTCTCCGTACAGTACACGCATGGTGCATCACAACTAGTCTTCCATGAAGTGAATACAAAACATAATTCAGACAAACAAAATGTTATTCAATGACACCACCAAGTGGAACAAGACAGAACTGTGTGTGCAGCCAACATAACAGCTATTCTAAGCAATGCATAAAGTCAAAGTCAATACATTTAATTAAATAATACATTCGATTAGGTTGTTTTATTGGTGGTCAGCACTGGTCACTAAAAAGCAACTGTGGGGCAGTGCCGCATTTGACATGTAAATTGCAGTTGGCGGTGGCCTGCATGATAATTAATTGTATTAAATCATACATACTACTTCGGCCACTTTTTTTTTTGTAAAACTGTGATGTGACATTGTGACAATAAAGTTCTGATTTCTGATTCTTCTGTTGTCCTATTCTTACTTTTGTGGAAAGGTGAAGATATTTGACAAAAAGCACATTTTCTGCCAGAACTTTCAAGTGGATCTGATACTAGGGGCTCCATTTCCGTCACCACTAAACCCCTTATCCCTAAACTTCTTTGCCTTTTTTTTTTTTTTTTTTTTTACTATTTTGATAAACATTTTTGAATAGTTAATATAGCCAATCTACAAGCTCACAATGTGTCCAAGTAGATCGGCTACTTCAACTAATCAAAACTTATTTTCAAAATGGTAAAGGCAAAATAGTTTAGGGATAAGGGGTTTAGCATGGATGAAAATGTAGCCCTAGATCTATAGATGCTAGAGCTGTAGGTGGAAATCCTGGTGATGTGAGGTTACTAGAGCTGAGTTGAGGTTGAGTATTTTGATTACATTTTAGCTTCTCTTCTTCTGTTTTATGACCTTTTAATTATTTCGTACAATAAAGTGTTGCTTTTATTATTGATGAATTACTTAATAAACTATTGTAATCTTGGGGGAAATCCTTGTTGCTGTCCCATTTTTTTTACTGTCACTTTTGTATTTAGAACCTGTTAAGTGTTAGATTGATGTAAAGCTTTAAATGGTCTAGTGAATTCATACTATAAATCAAACCCCGGGCCACCGGCCACATTCTTCCAGTTCGAACCCGCGCTCCCCCAGAGTTGGTGTCGAAGTGTCCTTGAGCAAGACGCTGAACAACCCATAACTGCTCCTGATGTGCTGGTTGGTGCCTTGCATGGTTTCCGTCGCCATCGGTGTATGAATGTGTGTGTATGAATGTGTGTGTGAAGGGGTGAATGTAATGCACAATCTATGTAAAGCGCCTTGGATAAAGGCGCTATATAAATGCATCATTACCATTAGAGCTGAGTTGGGTGACTAGTACTAGCGAGAACTACAGACAGACAGAATGAGGGAAGTTCCATCACCGTGGCAATTACAGCGGTCATAAAAACAGAAGAAGAGATAAAACAATACATGCAATATATGGAATATCGGCTATTCTAGATCTAGGACTCCCCCATCATGAGTGACACTGCTGTGCTGACCACTGCCCAGTGCCCATGACAGCTGGGTGGGCAGTCTGGGCAGTGGGCGCACAGCCCTCCAGACACCCTAACAAAGACAGTACAGACTACATGACGCCTGGGGTGGAGACATAATAATTGTTATGATGCCATATTAATTTGTGATAACAAAGTTAAACAACCACAATGGGGGCTGTTCATAAATACTGTTATTACATTCCATTCAAATGCATCTTCAGATAATCAACATCTGCAAGATTTAAAGTTGATGGCGAGACTGTCTATGATCTGAGAAATGATATAAATAAAATAAAAACAGTTGAGTTTAGAGGTGGCTGAACAAGGACTCTGTGATTGACTGGAGTTCAGGTTAACTTAATTAGGCTAACTAACTTTAACCAACTGTGTTAATGAGAAAATTAACTATCACTATCACTATCTGATGAAGGTCTGAATTAAATGTATCATCGTTAGCCAAACTTGGCAAAAGCATTTAAGATTTAATTGAAACTGAAGTGAACAGACTAGAGCTCTGTTAGCAACAGGGCAGGTAGTAGTTAGTAAGGTAGTAGTAACTGCTACGTTAATAAAAGCATCAATAAGTTACCCCCCATTTGCCAAACTTACCTTTTTCACTTTTTTCACATCATCGTCCATTTCTATAAGTAAAGGTCTTCCTCTTCATATTCAGTTCAGCTGCGTGTGGCATTTATTTGGGATACAAAAAACACAGCTGGCGACATTATGGCTAATATAAACGTTAGCTGCTCTGCCTCTGTCTGCCTGTGGAGTTAGCCTAGCTTGTAGCTTAGCATCCTGGGGAGGGATGCTGATAAGAAAACAACACCATCCCGACTTTTAGTCATAAGCATTATTCAGGTTATTCTAACACTACAGCGACATAAAAACAACGGCAGAGAGGACCTCCGCCCGTGTCTTCTTACAGGTATGCTTACTGTGTAATTTAACCGGCGACGTATATTGTTATACATACAAAAAGCAACTCAGAAAAAAACAGCACAAACTTTTCAATCCTGCCGCCATTTTGGGCGTTAAACTGTAGTCCAAAATAAGTCCATCATGCCTTGCACTGACTACAGTAGCACAACAGCTGTGTGTGTGTGTGTGTGTGTGTGTGTGTGTGTGTGTGTGCGTGTGTAAGTCAAATATTGTTGTTATTACACACACACTATACTGTCTATATATGACAACTGTATACAGACTCAAGTGTAAAACGTGCATGTGAACACATTTACTGCTAATAGGTTTCACTTTCAAAGACTATATTTATTTTTTTTCTCTTCTGGGAGGAACAGTCTGATATATTAATCTACAGTAATAAGGCTTGACATTACATTTTTCAGCATAATATTTCTCTTTTCATCTAAAAACCAAAACATGATACAAAAAGAACTTTAGCACCATATGTTATTAATAATAATATTCATATTGTTCCCAAAAAATAGGGGTTTTAGTACAATACTGGACATCAGTTTGTTTTTTTCTTTTTTCTTTTTAAGAACGGGGATATTCCATGAAACAATTTACTTACATTTTTATATTTAACAACAACAAATAAATCATTCTTTATATTATATTATGCTCTCATAGTCACAACATAGGTTGTATGAGTACACTTTCAAAGAGAGATGCTACAGTACTGTAGCAATTAGTTTGCTTTTACTGACATTTGTGCCAACAATTTATATATACCCCCAGATAAATCATAGCTTAGAGAGTATCCTGATAAATTTGTGAAATACATCAACAAGCTAACACAATCTAGAAATTGATTGAATATTTAACAAAGCAATATTCCCCCCAACACCATCAAAAAATCAGCAGCAATTAATATGACAACCATAGTCGCTTCATTGGAATATCAAATCCATTTTTTTAAAACAAAAATATTACAGCCAATTCTACAGTAAACAACAAAAGTAGATACACACAGGTTAAGGACATAGAGATGACAGGAATTTACAACACGGCAATCACATTCTATACTTTTTTTTTTTAATACCCAAATTCAGTTTTCAGAAGTACGCTTGTGCTTCTGGTCAATGTGCCAAAATGATGCATTTTTGTCATTTGCTTGTTTCGTTCTCTCAGGAAAAAACAAAGTCCTAGAAGTGCAGATCTAATCATAGTAAACAAAATCAATGAAATCAATTCTGAAACTATCATGATAAACATTACATGAAAAGAGAATAAACTGTTGTTTTTTGTGCAGATTGAAAATCATAAAGTGGCACCATTGAGAGTTGAGTTCTACTGTAAACTGTTGTACAATTGAGGTGCTATAGTTCCCGAGCATTGTTGTGAGTCTGCAAGTTTTTGGAGTCTTTCTGTCAACCGGAAGGCCATCGACGCGCCATGCTCTTTAGAAAGCCACAAAGCGGACTTCAGCAGTCCACGGATTTGTGGTAGCACCTTTTTCAGATGGGTTTATTCAGCACCAGGTTATAAAGAAAGAAAAAAAAAACTATGCACCGTTTTATCGTCTGAGCCTACCGCGCCAAATGGGCAAACAGATGGTCATGATGACGTGAACGTAGAGACCTAAGTCAATCACTACAATGGCCTGCTGCTACACATGAATGCAGAAAACAGAGGGGTCGTTGTGCAATAAGAATAGAGAGCACGTACATGCTAAATGTTAAGGGTCACCTCACAATGAGTTCTAAAGGCATGCTCGGAGGTGTTTGGAAGAAAAAGAATCAGGAAATGAGTTGATCCAAGAGCGAATCAGTGATTAGCCCTGTTTCAAATTAGGCTTGAGGAACTTCTTATCCATAAGAAGATACAACGGAACTCTTTAAGCATTTTGTGTCATCTCTGACCTCTTCCTATATGCCTCCCCCCTAACACACACACACACGCACACACGCACGCACGCACTCGCGCACGCACGCACGCACGCACGCACGCACGCACACACACACACACACACACTCTACTGGCATTATTCATTTGGCTAGAAGATGTATTGTTCACACAAGACATGAAACGACACAGAAATTGTACGTCTTGGCACTACAAATTATTCATCTTTGCAAGACAGAAGATGCTTACCACTTAAACCCTAATTATACTGGGGGGGGGGGGGGGGGGGGGGGGGGGGGGGGGTACTCCAGGGCTCAGTACAATTGAAGACCCGCTCTTATTTTCTACACTAAATTGCTTTGCTGAAAATAGCCGGTCTACAAGCCCACAAACGTGTCATGTAGATATGCTATTTTCTCTGAATGTTCCCCAGAATAGGGACACTAGGGTTCATGTGGTTAATTTATACTCCATCATACGACAAAGTATAAATCAGTCTAAGTTAACAATCATGATTCTGTATCATCGTGGCTGCTGTCTAACAAGACTATCAACTAAACCAAATCGTTTGGTTATTCTGAACTTCTAATTTAAACTTCAAGTGAGGGGGAGGTTCTGATTTAATGTTGTTGTTGTTGTTGTTGTTGTTCAAACAAAAGCAACATGGAACACTATTCTTTTCTTTCACACCTGTTAAAGAACCAGTGTCTGGATTGTACACAATGATAAACAATTGTTCTGTAATACTGTAATTAGCTTAAATATTGTTACTTAGCCTGCCTTAGACTTAATTAACCTGCAATCCTTAGATAGTTTGTGTTAGTAGTACTATTTGATTGAGGTCTAATAGATGTAATCCAGAACTTGGCGTGATCTGTGTTGGCTGTTGGGGAGACAGACTCTTTACATTGTTTGTTTGGTGTTGTCATATTGGTTGGTTAGTGTGTGCTGGCACATGAAAAGAAAAAAGAAAAACACTGACATTGTTGTTTTTGCGGACCTGGCTGCCATGGCTGGATTGAAGCACCCAAAGAAACAAGGCACAACAAGAAGGAAGAAGCAACTTATGCTTTGCTGTTCAAGCGCTCTTGCTGTGCGTCGTCATGGCTGTCGAGGGATGTGGAATAATTGACAAACTGAATACGTCTGCCACATTTTCGTGTTCTTGTTGAACCCTATGTATAGAACAATTTGGACAAAATAATTGTAATAAAATATGAAAGCAATGACTAGTGTATTAAAAAATAATGCTCTCGCGATCTAGCGTTCAGCTTACATGTGTTACTGTAGACATACTGTACTGTACGTGTCAAAATGATGATTGTATTGTGTAAATGTATAATGTATTAGGTTGTCGAGCTCGTTTCTGGACTGAGTTGAGTTGAAATCAATACATTTAATAATTAATACGGTTTCAGGAGAGCATGAGTGCTCTGAATATCATGTAAAGTTACTAGATTATGCACAATGTAGTAATACAAGATCTGGGCGTAATATGTCATATACAAAAATCATAAAAAAAGAATGAATCACAGTGTATCTGCACCTGATTTTGACATGAATCCATGTCTGGAAAAAGTCAATGGTCTCACCGTCTATAGAAAGGATGCAGAATGCCAGGCAGCCAACTACCACAAAAAACCTGCACCCCAAGAATAATACAGAATATCTATATACCGGTATATATATCTATATATACACATACTATATATAGAGAGAGATATAGATTAATACATATAACAATGAATTATCTCTCACAAACAAAA
This sequence comes from Electrona antarctica, assembly GCF_951216825.1. NCBI lineage: Eukaryota > Metazoa > Chordata > Actinopteri > Myctophiformes > Myctophidae > Electrona > Electrona antarctica. The sequence goes on along the minus strand of NC_136798.1, from coordinate 3,460,256 downwards.
TATATCGCACAAACAAAAACTGATGATGCTATCCCCGCAGACAAGTCGTGGTCCAGGATGCAATAATTATGTGAAAGACAAAATGGAGACCCTTGAGGACATGCCTGGGAATAAGAACTGCATTGAGACACCCCTGAGTCAGCTGGTTTCAGTGGTATTATGTATTGGTCCTGAGGAACCCCTGTATTGGCTGTTTTGTTTAGTTTAACACTTTTTTTTTTTTTTGTAATAAAGTTATTGACTGACTTACTATGTGGGTGGCTTGTTCATTCACTACGACAGAGCCAGGAACTATATGTATGGCTAGCATAGTGAAAGTGAAGACATTTGTCATTGCATAATGGACAGGAAGGTATATTTATACAGATGTGTGTATGTTGTGCATGTGATGCTTGTTCCACTCAAGCTGACCCAACAGTTCTCAATTACTCAGGGCTGAACATCGCTATCAAAGCTAGCTAAAAAGGGGCGGGCGGAACCCCCTGGATGTTGAAGCTCTTGGATATGGCAGTGTGTACCTCATTGCATGTTCTCATTGTCAGGATCTCCAGTTGTTCAGCCTCAACCCTCTTTCATTTTCTATATAACCAGAACATGAGTGGTTGCAACGTCGGGGGATATACCCAACAAGCCCAGCATGGTAGAGGCGGGTGAGAGGACGGAGCAGCAACCAGGGATAGGAGCCGAAACATCAGCCAGAGAACAGAGCCGTGTGAGAAGGCCCAGAGAGGGACCCGGAACCCCGCAGACAAATAAAACCAAAACAACAGGTCAAATAATAAAAGACATTCTCGCACACAGACCCGCATGCCAGGAGACACTCTTGTATACATGATCAATTCACCAATTTATGTACACAATAAAGTGTAAAAATGTCACCAAATGGGACCTTTAAGGGTCCTTTTTGGTATGTGTACACTACGTGTGTTATATAAATGGATGGAAGTAACATAATAGCATGTTCTCGTACATTACAAACACACTGCAGGAACACATACGCAACTCTGCTTTAATATAGCCTTTCACAGGGTCTGTCTGTGCTCATGTTCTTTTTCCAACCCCTGGCAAATAAAACCCTCACCCATTTAAAACCTGGATCCACGTGGTCGCTGCAAATGTACAGTACGAAGCTATAGCATGCCTGTTGGGACACAGCTGAGCAGATGGCCAGTGATCCAGGAGAAAAAAGAACCTCCATTTTGTGTGGGCTCTTCTTGGGTATCCCCTTGTCGAGTGCATTTATTTGTACTAATGCCTCATACGTACTAAAGTCATGCCATTACACTACAATGTAAAAAAAACACACATTATATATTCAAATGAATCATTGAGTATACATAGATAAAACATGTAGTATGAAATGCATTCACTTTTTTTCCCCCCATTAAATTGTGCAGTAGCCCTCTCTGTAAATCGTAGTCAAGCTACAAGAAGAAGAAGCTTGACTACAAGAAGCTTGACATAGAAGGCTTTTTGTCATGGGTGAATAATACAGTGGCCAACTCCATCCACACAGTAGAGTCCTGGATGTTAACTCTGAGGGTGTATTGCATTCTCTCAGAGTTAAAATTATCACTCAGGATTTTTACTGTGCTCTCGTGGATAGACTCCACGGATTCTGGAGTGAACTGAACTGTACGGCACATATAATAATTGTAAAATAGCTGTTTACAGCATGGCCAACGCGTTGGCATGCCTCTTTGCATTGCCTCATTCAAGTGACTGAAGGGGGCGAAACAATTAGGAAAGACAGTACTTTTTTTAATGCCCAAATTATGCTCCATCGTATGACAAAGTATAAATCTGGCTTAAGACGTGATTTTGGCTTTGCTGTAACTTAACTGCACTAGCAAGTTGCCAGAACAGATGTCCTTATTTAGTGTGCCCATGTAAAGAATATAGCCTCTTAGGGCGGACTAAAATTGGAGAGGAATACCTTTTAACACGCAATATGTTTTTCTCTTTCTTTTCTTATGTAAAAAAAAGTACGCTCTTGCAAAAAATATTCATGTCAAATGAATACAGATGAGGGACACAAAGGATTAAACATTTAAGTATAATACAATAGCATACAAATATCTTCTAAGTTTTGTGATTTTTGTTTTTCTCAACATCTCATGACAACTCTTTGCACCCGTTATTTAATTAAGCATGTGGTACTAAACCTTAAACCTTCTGTCCAAAAAGAATAGGGCAGGTGAAGAAGGAGGACAGGATAGTGGTGCTTTTCACTTTGTAGAATTCAAGAAGGGAATGGTGGAGGATTTCATAAAAGGCCGTCTTTGCGCACTACTCGTTTTTTTTGTTTTCTTCTGTGCAAGTCACTTAGTTAGATTTATGCGGACTCCCACCCATCCCTTTGCTAAATCCATATACAATCTTTAAAAAAAATGACTGGAATGTGTTTTTTGTTTTTTATTGTGTCAAGTTTTATTTTATTTATTTATTTATTTATTCACCCCCAATACAAATTCAAAAATAATTGTGCTCCTGAATTGGTGGTTCTACCATAATTCATTCTATACACCCAATTTAATCTGTAACTTATTTCAATGAATATATATAGGCTAATATATATGAAATATAACTAGCGCACCTGCAGCGGTTGAAGGTGGTCTCTCTATACTCTTCCATTGCGACATTTAGATTCTGGTGCCGGGGAGGACAACTACTGGTTGACAAGTAGCCATGCCTGAAGCCTATAAGCCCAATATCTCCACTGTCTCAAGATGGGGAGACAAGTATTCGAATCCCGGGGTGTCACCATTGCAATCACCTTTCTCTATCAGAAAAAGACCTAACAATAACATAGGGCTCCATTTTCGTCACCGCTAAACCCCTTATCCCTAAACTTCTTTGCCTTTTTTTTACTATTTTGAAAAACATTTTTGAATAGTTCAACTAGCCAATCTACATTTCCATGCCACAGCAAAGTGGGGTATTTCCCAAATTAGGCAGACTATTTATTACAGCTTGCTGCCACAAGAGGGCAGTCTTTGTAGTGAATTTTGGATAATATAATATGATGAGAGGAACTGACTTGTGTGTGCTTATCTTCCCTCTAGAATTAATGATTTAGGATTTGGAACAGAAAAAAGTAGGCTGCAGCTAATTAGAACACAGCTCATAAGCAAAGTGCCAAGATATGGATGGACATCCCATTTTGGAACCGTCTCTCTCTCTCGCTGATAACTGTGATTATGTTGCTCGTTCAACTTACAGCATATCTTCATGTGCTTCTCTAAAATACGTGTAATGTTTGTCCCTTAGGTTCTGATTGGTTAAGGACATAGTAAACAGTATTAATAATACATTTCTCAACGACTTTACGTAAGGAATGGCAGTTCATGTTGGGATGTGCAAAGACCCGCCACATATCTGGGACTCTCCTCCATCATTCCCATCAGGCTTAGCAACGGCGCCATTATTATATCATGCCTTGATTTATACTCCGTCGTACGACAGTGTTGTGCACCAGTGCTGTTTTTGGCAGCAAATTTCTATTTTAGTCGACTACGTCAGCGGTTCCCAAAGTGGGGTCCGGGGACCCCCAGGGGTACTTGAGGGAGTTCCAGGGGGGACCCAGCTAAATGATAGTTTGCAACCAAATGGACCATTATGGGTGTACAAATGGAACCAAATGGACCCTAGTGGGTCCATTTGGTTCCATTTGTACACTCTCAGAGTTAAATTAACAGTGGTTTTACAATATAAATTGGGGTACCAGAGATAGAAATGCCATTAAATCGGGGGTCCGTAGTATAATGCGTGTGAAACTGGAGGTCCATGAAATTAATATGTTTCGGAATCACTGCTAGAGCCGTAAAACCCTCCCTTATCGGGGTCACTGGCATATGTTTTCAAATGGGGGGTCCGTGGCCTAATAAATGTTGATTTGGGGGTACTTGACACAAAAAGGTTTGGGAACCACTGGACTACGTCATCTACAGTTGAAAGATGTGTTTTGGCGGGCCTTGATGCCGTCGTAATGACTGATTTTACACTTGCTGAAAATAGCCCGATCTACAAGCTCACAACGCGTCGCGCTGCGACGCGACGCGTTGTGAGCTTGTAGATCGGCTATTTTCAGCATGCAACCAAGTGTAAAATGACTTATACTGGATCTCTTGTCCACTAGTCCCTTCCTAACATTTTAGTCTAGTTTTTATTTGTTGACAAAATCGACAGTATATTATTTAGTCATCATGGCTTAGTTTTCATTTAGTTTTCATTTAGTTTTTGTCAGTGAAAAAAAGGTAGTCGACGAGCATTTTCCGTCATAGTATTAGTCGACGAAAACAACACTGTTGTGCACTGAAAACAGCAGATCTACAAGCATACAGCTTGTAGCGTGGCTATTCTTCTTTGCCATGCGACATCATCGTACGACGAACAATCAATCGGGGCTTCACAGGGACATAAAATATGCCCTTAATTCACAAGTATTCACAGGTTGAATCACCAATACAGTATAATGTGTTAAACACATTTCATAATGATGAACACATTCATACATTATCTACACACTCATACGGAACCCTCCTCTATGAATTTAGAAGGGTTTTTATATTTAGACTTTTTGTAATTATGTCACATAAAGATACGATTCGTTATTTTTACTCTGTACTGCATGTTTTTTTGCCAAAAATAAATCATGACTGTATATGTTCATACTGAGTTTGAGTCTCGGTAAAGACGGCACGGCCCACACAGCACCGCTCCTGCAGGGACAACGGGACGATCGCGGGAACGAGAGGGAATCGAGCGAGGTTACCGAATGGGACGAGATCGTACTCCAGGTTGAGAGAGAAAGAGAAGATGAGATGTGTTGCTTTTTCTTCTTTTTTTTGAGTGGGGGGGAAGTAGTGACAGAGCCATGGATGGGAGAGACTTCTAATTCCTTTCTTCAGAGAGAGGACTCGTACTGCAGGAGTTCGTACAGGAGCGGGCCGTCTCTATACCTGATGCCCACTGCGTTGGGGCTTATGTACTGCAGCACGTTTATGGTCCTGCGCAGGCGTCGGTCCACAAAGTGCGCGTCCCAGGCGGGGTACCGCTTCCTGGGCATGTCTATCTTGATCAGAGGCCCCTCGGGCTTGATGGGCCTGCCGGCCGCGTCCACGGGCTCCGTAGACCTCACCTGGAAAACGGGAAGGCAGCTGTCCGCGGCCGTCTCGTCGGACTCCACGTATTCCCCCGCCGAGGCCCGCGTGGGCGTGGCCTGAGAGCCGCCGCCGCGAGGGCCCGGCGTCGGCGCCATGGGCTCGGCCTCGGGGGGCAGCGGGAGCCCCCACAGGAGCTCGGCGCAGCAGGAGCTGGCCAGCACCCTCAAGCGGGGGCCCATGGGGTGCAGCACCCCGTAGTAGAGGACCATGCAGGCCACGCCCGAGGCGAAGCACAGGAACACGCCGCACAGGGCGGAGGAGGCGTAGGCGTCGGTGGTGGCCGGGTCGCGGTACGCGTACCACAAGGAGCTGAGGACGGCGTTCTCCAGCAGCACCACCGTGTAATAGGCCACCATCCTGTAACGGGTCCGCCCCTCGCGCACGTTGAACCAGCAGAAGACGTAGACCACGCCCACCACCATGTTGAAGAGCACCTCCTCCCACTTGGACATGCAGAAGTCCGTGCCGCCGTGGATCACCCAGAAGGCCATGGCGCACCAGTGGAGCACCACGAAGATGCCAAAGTAGATGTGGAACACGGAGGCGAAGAGGGCGAAGGAGAGCACCCGCGAGGAGATGGTGAAGAGGCGCCAGAACAGGTGCACCAGGGCTCCCCGGTAGCTCATGCTCTTCTTGTCGTCGCGCGAGTCGCGCAGGAGCTTGTGGTAGGAGGCTAGCACCCACGCCAGGGACAGGAGGGAGGCCATGGCAGACACACCTAGAGACGAGAGAGCGAGAGACGAGAGAGATACGAGAGAGATACGAGAGAGATACGAGAGAGAGACGAGAGAGAGAGAGAGAGAGAGAGAGAATGGCAGAGAGGAAAACAAATGCTAAAATTATACTCCGTCGCACGACAGTGTCGCTTGCCAACCAGAACTGAGGTAACTGATCGTTTCCTTAAAGATCGGTTATTTTCGGCAAGTGACACCATGCATGCAACAACATGCAAATGAAAATATGAGCAATTGCTGTATAACAGTATAAAAATCGGTATCGGCCCTTATTTGTCATATCGGGTCATATTGGTATCGGCAAATATGCCATTCTAACCGCACCGATCCGACACAGGGGTAAGGGGTTGACACTATGGCAGGTAAATAAAATGTTGGGGCATGTGGAGTTTGCTTTGGAGTTGCCCAAACTGCAAGTGCACATTTGAGTGAGGAGTCTGCTATAAACACAACATGAGATATATAGCTAGATAGCTATATAAACACAACATGAGATGTATAGCTAGATAGCTATAAACACAACATGAGATCACAACACCGGTATTCGGTATCGGTATCGGCTCATTTGGTTCCATTTGTACACTCAGAGTTAAATTAACATTGATTTTAAATTAGGGGTCCCAGTCTCCCAGAGATAGAAATGCCATTAAATGGGGGTCCGTAGACTAATGCATGTCAAACTGGGGGTCCTTGAAATTAAATAATCTCTCGTTGAGAATCTCTGCTAGAGCCGTAAAACTCTTCTCTTATGGGGGGCGACTGCAGGCATATCTTTTCAAACGGGGGTCCGTGGGCTACATTAATTAGTGTCAATTTGGGGGTCCTTGACATATGAAAAAGGTTTGGGAACCACTGCCTTCTTAGGGAACCTCTTACACTGCAGTCGATCGGCCCTGTTGCTCTGGATCATGATGCAGAGCTGCAGCACCAGCTGAGGTGCGCTCTCCAGGAAGGTCTCCAGTAACCGCAGCATGTTCACGTCAGCATACTCGTACATCATGGCCCAGTAGAAGCGACGCTGGTTCTCCTTCTGCCGATGGCTCTGTATGCCAAGGTACATGGTTCGTATGTATCTGAAAAGAGAGAAAGACAGACACATGGGCGGGTTACTTTAATAGACAGATCGAGCAACGTTGGGATCAGTGTTGATTTTCGTTTCGGACTAAAACTAAGATGAAAAATGTTCGTCGACTACCTTTTTTCACTGACGAAAACTAAATGGAAACTAAACGAAAACGAAGCTATGGTGATTAAAACTAAGACTAAATATATTGACAATTTTGTCAACAAATAAAAACTAGACTAAAATGTTAGGAAGGGACTAGTGGACAAAAGATCCAGTATAAGTCAATTTACACTTGGTTTGAATGCTGAAAATAGCTGATATACAAGCTTGTAGATCGGCTATTTTCAGCAAGTGTAAAATCAGCCATTACGACGGCATCAAGTCCCACCAAAACACATTTTAGTCGACTAAATCAACTGTAGATGTAGTCGACTAAAATCTTATGATATCTCGTCGACTAAAACTAGACTAACACTAAAACATTCCAGGTGACTAATATGTGACTAAAACTAAATTAAGTTTCATTCCAAATACTATGACTAGACTAAAATAGAAATTTGCTGCCAAAAACAACACCGGGATCACTCTGTTCTCATAATTTAATTTAATTTAATTAATTAATTATTATTTTTTTGTTATTCATGTCCTCACTGTATTGCATTACTGCTCTTGTTTTTTTTAATGTTTATGCCTTGCTTTTCTTTTTTTCCCCTCCATTGCTCTGTAAATCACTTTGAGCTGCATTTCATGTCATGAAAGGTGCTATACAAATACAGTTTTATTATTATTATTATTATTATTATTATTATTATTATTATTATTATAATGCAGTGGCATAATGCGGGCGGCGGCGGCGGCGGTGGCTCAGGGGTAGAGAGTGGCTGGATGGTAAACCGCAAGGTTGACAGTTCAAACCCGGGCTACTCCCCCAGAGTTAGTGTCGAAGTGTCCTTGAGCAAGACTCTGAACCCCTAATTGCTCCTGATGTGCTGGTTGGTGCCTTGCATGGTTTCCACTGCCATCGGTGTATGAATGTGTGTGTGAATGGGTGAATGTAATGCATATCTATGTAAAGTGCCTTGGATAAAGGCTATTATATAAATGCACCATTTTATAATGGGGCATATGCTGGTGCAGTTTTCAGGGAATGATGGTGCATTTTTATTTTTATGAACGGAAGACAGAGTGGTCTGTGTGACATCAACATTCAAACTGAAAGGTTTCCTGTTCTGTTCGTTCGTGGACACAATAATACGTTGTTCAGCACACCACCTACTGTATGTGTAATTACAATTTCAAAACACTAGGGGGCATTCTTAGCCTCAGTGTTGCATACTCTAGTCTAGACGCTACACTACAGCATGGAATTGTGGACAACATCTTATTCAAAAACAGAATATTCTAAGACAAGTTTTGTTTCTGAGAAATGTCATCAAATGGGGGTCCGTGGCTTAAATGCAGAATAAATAATTTACCTTAATTGACAGGATTGAAAACCACTTCCCTAGAATGTAGACACTCCCCTGAACACTAAGCAGGCTTCAAGCCTCTTTAAAATCCTCCGTAGCCACGCCCCTCCCCCCTCCACACACACACCTGCTGGCTGCTGCAAACAGACAGAGCTCCCTAGCAAAAAGAGTGAAATAAACAACGTATAATGTAACTTTACACCTCATGGAAGTTGAGTGGAGTAGTCTGGGTTGTTAGGAAGCGAAAAGTGCTCAGTCACACAAGTGTGTGACAGTTTGAATTGAAAGAGAAGTTAATTCAACTTCATAACAAACTGCTTGGTCGATTTGTTTTTATTCTGCATGGTGAGTTAGCTACCTAATATGCTACCTGCATTAACCCATTTAGAGCTGAGACCAGATTCTACAAATGTCTTCTAAATCATGACAGTTCTCTGATAAACCCATGTTTCACATGTCAGTGGTTCTCAAACATTTTGGCTTCTGTGGCCCTAATAATACATGGAATGACCTGCAAACGACATTGAAACTGACCACATTGGTACCCTTGACTGCCTTGAGTCGTTTTAAAACCTTGGTGAGCATACAGACCCCCACACTATGTAGCCTAACTGTTTTTAGATTGTTTTGAAATTTGTCTTAGCTTTTTATTTGTAAACGTATATAATTCACATGTATACCTTTTTTGTTTTTCTTTTCCTGATCTTCTGATGTATTGTGATGTTGTTTTTCTATTAGCCCCTCTCGGAACCCTCGTAAAAGGTTTCTGACATTTGGATGTTTACCTTTTACGGAGGGTTCCTTCTCAGTTGTCGCCCGCAACATGGCGATTCTGGGATGGGATACACACGGACTTAGCCTCGCATATGTTCTTGCTGCGCTATTTGAGTGATGGTTATATGTCTCTAAAGAAGCATATATCGGCAATAGGAGACAGCGGAGACAACGGAAACCTCAGCGAACGGCGCAGAAGCCGTTAAGTATTTTGAATCTTTGTTAGACCGTTTTGGCAGCTCTGAAATTCTCTCTTCCTCACTTCCCATGTCCCACCTCCCGAGCGGTGGCTGGCTAGCTGTTACTGCCTCTGATTGGCCGACCGCATACATGCAGGATGTTTTTCAGAGCTGCCAAAACGGTCTAACAAAGATTAAAAATACTTAACGGCTTCTGCACCGTTCGCTGAGGTTTCCGTTGTCTCCGTTGTCTCCTATTGCCGATATATGCTTCTTTAGAGACATATAACCATCACTCAAATAGCGCAGCAAGAACATATGCGAGGCTAAGTCCGTGTGTATCCCATCCCAGAATCGCCATGTTGCGGGCGACAACTGAGAAGGGACCCTCCGTAAAAGGTAAACATCCAAATGTCAGAAACCTTTTACGAGGGTTCCGAGAGGGGATATTTTTCTATATGATATTGTATTACTCGATGACACTGAAAATTAGTTTGATTACTCAGTGTAATTTCGAGAATAAACAAAACTTGAATGTCAAGGACCCCCAAAAATATAGCTGTGATTTGCAACTCTAGATTTGTTTTATAATGGGATGAATCTAGAGTTGCAATACCCTTAAACTCACCAACATTGCAGATCTAGGCCAAGCTTGAATTATCCTCTTTCAATCTGCCAAGCTTTTGTTTCATAAAAATGCAGGTGATTCTTTTTCTAAGTTTTGGAGTTTGGAAACAATTGTCGAAGTCACTGAACGGCCCTGCGTACCACCTATTTCGAATTTGCACATAATGCACCAAAAAAATATTTTCATCCAAATATGTGGTCTTGGTCACCTCACTTTCTTTCTTTCTACTTTTCTTACTTATACTCAAAGCTCATGGTCTCTCTCTCTCTCTCTCTCTCTCTCTCTCTCTCTCTCTCTCTCTCTCTCTCTCTCTCTCTCTCTCTCTCTCTCTCTCTCTCTCTCTCTCTCTCTCTCTCTATGAAGATGACTGGAGACGCCACTGGAGGGCTCATCATGAACTAGAGAGAGTTTGACCCTGGCATCAGAAGTCTTCTAAGGCCCCATTTACACTGGCAGACAAATCTAGCCTGAATCAGATCTGTGCCACATCAAGATTGAAATCCGATTGGTTTAAAATTCAGGGGTGCCCACACTTTTTGACTTGAGAGCTACTTTCAAAATGACCAGCTCGGCAAGATCTACCCACCAAATCAATTATTATACCATTGCTGAAAATAGTTTAAATATGTACCTGAGGGGGCTTCGGAATAGTAGAGTTTGTGTTACATTCTGTACAGTATAAGACAAATGCACATGGAATGAGAAATAGAGGGGGAGGAATGTTTTTTTTTCTTTTTTATCGTTTTTTTTCTTCAATATATTTAAATGAAATACTCTTTAGGGGCATGTCATGTGATCTACCTGCACAGCCTTTGTGATCTACTGGTAGATCACGATCTACCTTTTGGGCACCCCTGGTTTAAATGGTCACATGACTCATTTAAACAAATCCCTGTCAAGTAGAAGACGGTTCAAGGTAAGAACTTAGTTTTTTGCTGCTGCGCTGCTTGTGTTGTATGCTGTGTGTGTACTAGCGTGATTCAAGCTGTGTGTATTATTACCCAATGAATGAAACATGTTCAGTAACTGCGGCTCTGGAATTGAATGCTGATGTGAATCTACAGTTTGTATGTTGTGTTGTATCTGCCGTTGAAGGTATGTGAGTTAGTTGTAGGCCTAACAGGGAACAGTATGTGTATGTGGCTCTTCTTGATCACTATATCCTTTCGGTTCGAGCTAGAGGTTTTGGGCTTTGACACAATAGCCAAAAATGTCAATTGAAGACTGATAAGCAGTAGGTTGTGTCTTGTGTTGTTGTTGCTGAGGTTCGTTGTGCGTTATTGTGACAGGGTGGCTGTATTGGTGCGTTATTGTGACAGAGTGGCTGTATTGGTGCATGGTGGCAAATAATGGCTCTTTCTTTGGATTTCCCATTTGGTCCAGGGGAAAATACTTAAATAGGGGCGGCGGTGGCTCAGGGGTAGAGTTTCTGGATGGTAACCGCAAGGTCGCCAGGTCGAACCCGGGCTCCCCCAGAGTTAGTGTCGAAGTGTCCTTGAGCAAGACACTGAACCCCTAATTGCTCCTGATGTGCTGGTTGGTGCCTTGCATGGTTTCTTCCTCCATCAGTGTATGAATGTGTGTGTGAATGGGTGAATGTAATGCACAATCTATGTAAAGCGCCTTGGATAAAGGCGCTATATAAATGCACCATTTACCATTTACCATTTTAGTTGAGCCTGTATCCAACAAAGACGTTGTGCCTTTTTTGTTTTGTCCAGCTCATGAATGTAGCCTGTGATTAGTGAGTAACAAGGGGGAGAGACAGGGATGGATTAAGCCCCACGAGGCGGGCCCCTGGGCCAGTACGTTTTACAGGGCCCCCATAGCGCGCGCATGCGTGCAGCATTTCCATGTTTTTATCATCTTTTTGACCTAAATTTAACAAAATCAATGGCCAATGAAGGTCCCAGGAGCCCTTTTCAGGGCGTCAAACCTAGTACCGCGCGGTCCAATTTCCCCAAAGGGAGAGAGTCCCAGATTGGGCAAAAAAACGAACACATTCTTCTAGCCTACACTCACACATGCTGCCACAGCTCCAAAAGTATAACCATGATGACAAAAGGTGTGTGTGCGTGCGTGCGTGCGTGCGTGCATGCGTGCATGCGCGGTTAAAAGAGGTGACTAATTGAAGTCCAGTCACAATCAAAGCTGTGATACAGTTTTTTTGGGGAGAGGACATGACATTCAGGCTCATTCTGTGTTGCTGAGGACAATGTAACTGTGATACCATGGCCAATTAAGATCATTATCACCTCACTGTGATACCATGGCCAATTAAGATCATTATCGTCTTTGGGTTTGGGTTTGTTGTGACATGTACCGCAAGTGCAGCTGCCATTTTGCTGTGTGAAAACAATGGGAAAAGAGAGACATCTTTGGACTGGAAAAAGCTTCAGGACATGATAAGAAAAGCACATTTGAAAATTCACACTTGAGGACATCAAGCTGTTCTACACAGGAAGGCCAATAAATAAAAGTAATGGGTGCAGCAGAGTAAAATAAACAAAGCAGGACTTTCATCCTTTGCTGTCACTAAATATTAGTTCCTTCTTTTACTATGTTGTTAACTCATTTAGACCTGAGGACGATTCTACAAACGCCTTCTAAATCCTGACAGTTTTCTGAAAAACCCAGGTTTCTATGTCTGTACTGGTGCTCAACCTTTTTTCATGTCAAGGACCCCCAAAAATATATATGTAATTGGCCGCCGACACCCAACTGAAAATATGTTGTTCCAGGGACCTCCCCCAGAAGCAAAGATTTGAGTTAAAAATGTTCGCTCTGAAAGAATACATATTCAAAGGTTTGCGCCAGATTTTCACGATTTTTCAAAAGAAATAGCAGATCTACAAGCTCGTAGCGCGGCACTCGGTGCCGCGCTACGAGCTCGTAGATCTGCTATTTTCAATAGCTAAAGATACACCAAAAGGGGTTCCCACTTCCCGTCCAGAATGGATTAACTCAACTCTGGCCATGGAGAAAGCAATCAGTGAAATGTTCCTGCTAGTTGTGGTGGTTTATAGTTCCCAGGCCCGTGACAGTGAGTTCAGACATTGCATGGTAGTAGTAGAGCGGCTACAGTAGCCCCAGGGCCTGTCTGTGTCTGCCTGGCTGGGCTGGCTGGGCTGCCAGAGTGGCCAAATAAATCTACCACTGGATGCGAGGAGAGGGGCAGCCAAGCGGAGACATTAGTGTAACAAGGGCAGAAATAGCCAACACAGTATAGCAAGCAGCAGCCCTCACCCAAAAAACCACCGGAAGGGCCAAATTTAGTCCTTTAACCCATTTTGACCTTAGATCAGATTCCAAAAATGTCTTCTACATCCTGACAGTTTTCTGAAAAAGCTATGTTTCTATGTCAGTCGTTCTTCGATTTTTCAAAAATAGCAGACCTACAAGCTCGTAGCGCGCCACTCGGTGGCGCGCTATGAGCTTGTAGATCTGCTATTTTTCAATAGCTAAAGTATAACATAATGCTAACACCAAAAGGGGTTCCCGCCCAAAATGCGTTAATAGTTTGACATTAATTCATCATTGCAGCTTTACAAACAAAACCATGCAGGCGTGTATTTTTGGCATAGTTTTCGGGGATGCATGAAGCTTTTGTTTTGAGTGCAACAGAAAAAGACTCACTGCTTTATAGCTTGAGAATTACATGTAGGGTTGCATGCAGTGCACACACAATACAATGCAATGGGGGGCCTGGGTGGGTTAGGGTTAGCGGTCCAGGCACCTTGGCTGGTAATCCTCCATGACTTTGGCCCCTTTTCCACCGGTTGGTTCCCAATGGGAACCGGTTCAGTTCTTTTTCCAACCGGTGGAAAGGGGGTCAGTGCGTCGCGGGTTCGAGTCCCGATCCCGATGAACTTTTCTGTGTGTCTTCTTCCCCCCCCCATCCCCCCCCCCCCCCGTTTCCTGTCTACCTACTGTACTTTATTACTTACTAGAGTTAAAAACGTTCGCTCTGAAAGAATATATATATATTCAAAGATTTACGCCACATTTTCAAGAGTTTTCCAAAAATAGCAGATCTACAAGCTCATAGCGCGGCACTGAGTGCCGCGCTATGAGCTTGTAGATCTGCTATTTTTCAATAGCTACAGTATAACATAATGCTATAAACACCAAAAGGGGTTCCCGTCTAGAAAAAACAGAAAATCAATACAATACAAGGTCAAGTGAGGTCCACCTTGGTCATTGTGGCAAACGGCCCTGAGTGCCGCGCTACGAGCTTGTAGATCTGCTATTTTTGAAAAACGGTGAAAATGTGGTGCAAATCTCTTGAATATATATTCTTTCAGAGTGAACGTTTTTAACTCAAATATTTGCTTCTGGGGGGGGGGGTCGGTGGCAAATTACATATAGTTTTGGGGTCCTTGACAAATGTTTGAGAACTGCCATGATTTTTTAGAAGACATTTTGTAGAATCGTCCTCAGGTCTAAATGGGTGAAGTTCCATTATTCCATTATATTTAGGGAGCAACTTTGTATAATAGGCCTATCTCACAGCCTGCTTTCCACGCCCACTTCCGGTAAATAGTGGTGTCATTTAACATTAGCATTTACATGTTTTTTTCTCTGGAGAATCTAAGTACATTTTCTAATGTAAAAATGTGATAGACTAATATTATTATGAAGCAAACAAGATGGTAAATCAGCTCGAACAGATAGAACAAACCTTACCTTGAGAAAACAAAAGTTGTAGACTTCTTAAATTACCTCTGTTAACATGTAGCGTCTATGGAGTGACGTCACGCTATCACCACTAGCCCCGAAAGGGGGCGTATTAAGGGGGCGGGGAAATTCTGTGAGATAGGCTTATTGGCTAAAGAGCCACAGGTTGCCAGGTACAGTATATGGCGTCTGCTATGTGGGACATGTGAGTATGAATGAACATGAAAACGGGAAGAACTGACAAAAGTTTTTTGGGCTTTGAGAGACGTGCCATCATAATCAGAGGTGAAACCAGCCTTATATGTTTCAATCGTTTCAATTGAAACGGGCCTCGAGCCTCCAGGGGCCTTTTAAAAAAAAAATAGTAGTAGTAGTAGTAGTAGTAATATTGCATTGCATCACAGCCTTCCAATCAGCCTTGTCAATTATTCGGCCTCATCCTGTACGTCCACTTACCACTAGTTGGTTGTAATTGTTCCCACTTCCCAGTGTGTGCACTCACTGCACTAGCAGCGCTGAGAGTTGCGATTGCGTCATTGTATACCGTAGCATATCATATGCTGCCTCGCAGTTATACTTTACAGTAATTTCCAGACAAAGTAAAATTGTTTAATCAAGCTGCATTTGTGTATTTTTCTACTTGGCTTGTGCTGTATGCTGTTCATGCTTTGAAGTCTGATAATACTCTGACACAAAAAATACAATAAAAAAAATATATATATATATATATATATATATATATATATATATATATAGATCCCAATCCTTAACCCATTTTGACCTGAGATCAGATTCTAAAAATGTCTTCTACATCCTGACAGTTTTCTGAAAAATCTATGTTTCTATTTCAGTCGTTCTTCGATTTTTCAAAAATAGCAGACCTACAAGCTCGTGTCTTAACTGCTCTGATGTCGCCTCTGTGAGAAGAACATAGAAGCGCTTCATCCCTACTTTGGGATGCCTACGTCTCACTCTCTACATTGCTCCATTCCACCTCTAAAAAAAAAATCACAGACTCTCCTGTACTGACTACGATGTAGCCAACACATTGCTTCTCTGTGTGTGTGTGTGTGTGTGTGTGTGTGTGTGTGTGTGTGTGTGTGTGTGTGTGTGTGTGTGTGTGTGTGTGTGTGTGTGTGTGTGTGTGTGTGTGTGTGTGTGTGTGTGTGTGTGTGTGTGTGTGTGTGTGTGTGTGTGTGTGTGTTCATATATTCGAAACGGGTATAAGGACTAGTTTATAGAAACACAGGAAATACTGTACCTGTGTCAATATCGTGAATCCTTTTGGATTTACACTTTAAATACAATGTCCCCAAAGGGAATGAACGAGGACTTCCCCATCAACCATTTATTATAACGCCTTATATATTTGAATTGTTGCCTAAGTAATAATACCTGATTATGTGAATCACTCTTAGATTCTACTGTTTGACCAGATGAAGAGCCTTGGCTCGAAACGTTGTCAATAAATGTATCTTTTGGAGCATATGAGTGTGCAGGTTCCTTTCTCTTTTCCTGTGTCAATATAGCCATAGAATCCGAAAAGTAAGTGTGCGT
>NC_136798.1:3396507-3439007 GCF_951216825.1 Electrona antarctica | reverse complement strand
CTTATGGCTGCACCTTAACATACACATTACAGTGTTGCACTCTCCCATCATAAGGTCTTCCCGTTTCCCCCCAGTAGTTAGTTATCTGTTATTGAGTGCTTTGATTGACAGTGGAACAAAGGAGAATGTATATCTGTTGAGCTTACAGTATGGTGATCTGTACCGTCTGCCAGACGGCATCAACTCATATTCTTTATGGAGGATGTGGTTCAGGTCTTGGGTGATTTTGAGGCCCTGCTTCCTCACTGTACTCTCAAATATCTCTTGAAGAGAACATGGGGGCTGTATACCTATAATTTTTCCAGCCCTCTAGACTAGGTTTTGAAGTTGGGATTTGAGTTTGACGGACAGGTTACCAAACCATGTGGTGATGCCATAACAGATGATGGATTCTATGTTTGCCCTGTAGAACAGTAACATGATGTTTGTTGCCACGCCATGGACCCTGAGCCTTCTCAGAAAGTTGATTCTGGTACTGATTCTGTAATATTCATAATAATAAGAAAATAATATGACTATCACACACCACACATGACGATTGTATTAACTGTCCCGTCTAGGGTTAAGAAGACCACGCACGCACGCGCACACACACACAAACGTGCAGTCGTGCACGCGCACACACATTTCTTCCTCTATATCCTTGACCGCTGAGTCATCCTGCCAGCCTAACGCTAATTTGATGAGTGGGTGATCGACATGTTCAGCCATGAGCGCCACACACACACACACACACACACACACACACACACACACACACACACACACACACACACACTGTGGCTCAGGAGGTAGAGCAGGTCGTCCAATGATCCATGGGTCGGCGGTTCGAATCCCGGCTCCTCCTGTCTACATGTCGAAGTGTCCTTGGGCAAGACACTGAACCCCAAATTGCTCCCGATGTGCTGGTTGGTGCCTTGCATGGCTTCCGCCGCAATCGGTGGGTGAATGTAATGCACAATCTATGTAAAGCGCCTTGGATAAAGGCGCTATATAAATGCACCATTTACCATTACACACACACACACACACACGCACACACACAAACGTGCACACCACACACACATTTCTTCCTCTCACTCCTTGACCGCTGAGTCATCCTGCCAGCCTAACGCTAATTCGATGAGTGGGTGATCGACATGTTCAGCCATGAGCGCCACACACACACACACACACACACACACACACACACACACACACCTGGGGACCACTACCTTTAATACTTGTTATAACAAAAGTATCCATCAGGCTTTAGAATGGTGTGGAGGTGAGTCATAGCCCTGAGTCAGTCACTCACACAGGACTTACACAGGCTAGGAGGAAAATGGTAAATGGTGCATTTATATAGCGCCATTATCCAAGGCGCTTTACATAGATTGTGCATTACATTCACCCGTTCACACACCGATGGTGGCGGAAACCATGCAAGGCACCAACTAGCACATCAGGAGCAATTAGGGGTTCAGTGTCTTGCTCAAGGACACTTCGACACTAACTCTGGGGGAGCCCGGGTTTGAGCTGCACGGTTTGCGTTGTTTTTATTTATTTTTTTATTCTGAATTCCCATAGACTTTTTTTTTATCGCATCAAATAAGAACTGTGTTTGAAAAATAAACACTCCCGGCGCTTTGACTCATATGGATATGAACAATAAACTGAGTGCGAGGAAATGATACTGGCTGCCGCCGACGTAGTTACATTTTCGCTAGAAACAGACTGTATCAAATACCTATGAGTGACTGACTTTCGTAAACGATACAGAGACACCTCCCCAATATCGCTTTGTTTATTTTTTAGACCACAATGCTTATAATATAAGCATTGTGGTCTAAAAATAAATAAAGTAATTTCTCTACGGAGAATAACACTTGCAGGGCCATGGCCCGGCCCTGCAAGTGAAATTACTTCCGCAAACCAGGGGATGAGGGTCCCTCAAGGACCCCTGGGGGTCCCCGGACCCCACTTTGAGAACCAGTGGACTAGAGAGAGTGCTCTAATAGGCCTCCAGTGTCTGTTGATGATGGTACCGCTTTACAGAGATAGTTCTCAGTTCTCAACTTTCCTCTCTCTCCCTATCTCTATCTCTCTCTGTCTTTTTGGCTTGTTCTCCCCAGCCCTACAGTATCTCTGTCTCAGGCTTGCACGCACGCACGCACGCACGCACGCACGCACGCACGCACGCACGCACGCACGCACGCACGCACGCACGCACGCACGCACGCACGCACGCACGCTTCAAATAAGCACCAACAGGTCAGGATATTATAGCTCTTTTCTTCCCCTCTCCTTGTTACTCTCTTCCTAGTTGTGTTCTGACAGTCTCGCTCTCTCTCTCTACTCCACCTCTAATGTCTCTCTATCTTTGTTTTGTAGCTCTCCTGGCTTACAGGCAACTACAAAGGCTCTCTGCCCTTGATTTGAGTCCAATTTTAACACTATTAACAATTCCCTTTTGGTTGTGTTTTCTTTTGAGCTTTGGTCACATGTTCTTTTCCATCATGGCATAAATTAGTATAGCCACACCTGAAAAAGATGATGTATTGTTTATTTAAAACATACCACATCATTTGATTCCGTTTGGCCGACCCACTATGGACTGGTTGTCCGCTTAACCCATTTATACCTGAGGCCCATTCTAAAAGAAATGTCTTCTAAATCCTAAAAGTTTTCTGAAAATCCTATGTTTCTATATGTCAGTGGTGCTCAACCTTTTTCATGTCAAGGACCCCCAGAATCTTCTGTATTTGGCCGCTGACCCCCATCTGAAAATATGTTGTTCCAGGGACCCCCCCCAGAAGCAAAGATTTGAGTTAAAAATGTCCGCTCTAAAAAAATAAATAATAATAATACATTGCATGGATGCACCTGGGACGTATCCTCAGTGATGTATCCTAAGGTCATCAGGGTTTGTTGTAGCCTGTCTAATAAGCCAGACTAATATCACACAACACTGTCGCGGTATATTAGTCTGGGCTGGCTCCACTTGGATTTCAAACATTTTCTCTTTGACGCAATTGGTCAGAGCTACTGTCAGTCAAAGGTCTCAAGCATTGAACGTCACTGTACCAACTACCAAAGCCCGCCCATATTGCATACCGTGTCCCGATTGGCCCGACCTGTTCTCGTGCTACTGAGCCTCGCCAGACCCTAATCCGCCTAATCCGCTGGCAGGCTGATTCGGTCTGGTTTATTAACCAGGCTAGGTTTGTTGGGCTTCCTCCTCAAGGAAGACACAGGCTGGGACGTCAACCCATAGTGCTCCCGCGTGCCGTGTGTACATTCCGGCTGCCACCCGTCTCTCCGGTGGTCACCAGACTATTCTTGGTTGTCACAATGTCACATAGTCTATTCCTATGAGTCACTATAAATAGAACAACTAAAACAAAAATACATCGCATGGATGCACCTGGGACGCATCCTCAGTGATGTATCCTATAAGGTAATCGGGGTTGATTGAAAGAATATATATTCAAAGATTTGCGCCACATTTTCACGATTTTTCAAAAATAGCAGATCTACAAGCTCGTAGTGCCGCGCTACAAGCTTGTAGATGTGCTATTTTTCAATAGCTAAAGTATAACATAATGCTTAAATGGTTAACAGTTTGGCTCAGCACCAGGAGTGGAGGATGTGCATTCATTGCATATCTTATTCTGGACAGAAAATGTCCTTAACTTTCCAACTTCTTAGGAAGGAACTTCTTAACGGCATCACACATTATAATATCAGGCTCCGGTAATGTTGGGCAGTGGCCCCTAGGGGGACCATTGGGAGGTTAACTTAATGTTGGGCAGTGGCCCCTAGGGGGACCATTGGGAGGTTAACTTAATGTTGGGCAGTGGCCCCTAGGGGGACCATTGGGAGGTTAATGTTGGGCAGTGGCCCCTAGGGGGACCATTGGGAGGTTAACTTAATGTTGGGCAGTGGCCCCTAGGGGGACCATTGGGAGGTTAATGTTGGGCAGTGGCCCCTAGGGGGACCATTGGGAGGTTAACTTAATGTTGGGCAGTGGCCCCTAGGGGGACCATTGGGAGGTTAACTTAATGTTGGGCAGTGGCCCCTAGGGGGACCATTGGGAGGTTAACTTAATGTTGGGCAGTGGCCCCTAGGGGGACCATTGGGAGGTTAACTTAATGTTGGGCAGTGGCCCCTAGGGGGACCATTGGGAGGTTAACTTAATGTTGGGCAGTGGCCCCTAGGGGGACCATTGGGAGGTTAACTTAATGTTGGGCAGTGGCCCCTAGGGGGGCCATTGGGAGGTTAACTTAATGTTGGGCAGTGGCCCCTAGGGGGACCATTGGGAGGTTAACTTAATGTTGGGCAGTGGCCCCTAGGGGGACCATTGGGAGGTTAACTTAATGTTGGGCAGTGGCCCCTAGGGGGACCATTGGGAGGTTAACTTAATGTTGGGCAGTGGCAGGGGGACCATTGGGAGGTTAACTTAATGTTGGGCAGTGGCCCCTAGGGGGACCATTGGGAGGTTAACTTAATGTTGGGCAGTGGCCCCTAGGGGGACCATTGGGAGGTTAACTTAATGTTGGGCAGTGGCCCCTAGGGGGACCATTGGGAGGTTAACTTAATGTTGGGCAGTGGCCCCTAGGGGGACCATTGGGAGGTTAACTTAATGTTGGGCAGTGGCCCCTAGGGGGACCATTGGGAGGTTGACTTAATGTTGGGCAGTGGCCCCTAGGGGGACCATTGGGAGGTTAACTTAACGTTGGGCAGTGGCCCCTAGGGGGACCATTGGGAGGTTAACTTAATGTTGGGCAGTGGCCCCTAGGGGGACCATTGGGAGGTTAATGTTGGGCAGTGGCCCCTAGGGGGACCATTGGGAGGTTGACTTAACGTTGGGCAGTGGCCCCTAGGGGGACCATTGGGAGGTTGACTTAATGTTGGGCAGTGGCCCCTAGGGGGGCCATTGGGAGGTTAACTTAACGTTGGGCAGTGGCCCCTAGGGGGACCATTGGGAGGTTGACTTAATGTTGGGCAGTGGCCCCTAGGGGGACCATTGGGAGGTTAACTTAATGTTGGGCAGTGGCCCCTAGGGGGACCATTGGGAGGTTAACTTAATGTTGGGCAGTGGCCCCTAGGGGGACCATTGGGAGGTTAACTTAATGTTGGGCAGTGGCCCCTAGGGGGACCATTGGGAGGTTAACTTAATGTTGGGCAGTGGCCCCTAGGGGGACCATTGGGAGGTTAACTTAATGTTGGGCAGTGGCCCCTAGGGGGACCATTGGGAGGTTAACTTAATGTTGGGCAGTGGCCCCTAGGGGGGCCATTGGGAGGTTAACTTAATGTTGGGCAGTGGCCCCTAGGGGGACCATTGGGAGGTTAACTTAATGTTGGGCAGTGGCCCCTAGGGGGACCATTGGGAGGTTAACTTAACGTTGGGCAGTGGCCCCTAGGGGGACCATTGGGAGGTTAACTTAATGTTGGGCAGTGGCCCCTAGGGGGACCATTGGGAGGTTAACTTAACGTTGGGCAGTGGCCCCTAGGGGGACCATTGGGAGGTTAACTTAACGTTGGGCAGTGGCCCCTAGGGGGACCATTGGGAGGTTAACTTAACGTTGGGCAGTGGCCCCTAGGGGGACCATTGGGAGGTTAACTTAATGTTGGGCAGTGGCCCCTAGGGGGACCATTGGGAGGTTAACTTAATGTTGGGCAGTGGCCCCTAGGGGGACCATTGGGAGGTTAACTTAATGTTGGGCAGTGGCCCCTAGGGGGACCATTGGGAGGTTAACTTAACGTTGGGCAGTGGCCCCTAGGGGGGCCATTGGGAGGTTAACTTAATGTTGGGCAGTGGCCCCTAGGGGGACCATTGGGAGGTTAACTTAATGTTGGGCAGTGGCCCCTAGGGGGACCATTGGGAGGTTAACTTAACGTTGGGCAGTGGCCCCTAGGGGGACCATTGGGAGGTTAACTTAATGTTGGGCAGTGGCCCCTAGGGGGACCATTGGGAGGTTAACTTAATGTTGGGCAGTGGCCTCTAGGGGGACCATTGGGAGGTTAACTTAATGTTGGGCAGTGGCCCCTAGGGGGACCATTGGGAGGTTAACTTAATGTTGGGCAGTGGCCCCTAGGGGGACCATTGGGAGGTTAACTTAATGTTGGGCAGTGGCCCCTAGGGGGACCATTGGGAGGTTAACTTAATGTTGGGCAGTGGCCCCTAGGGGGACCATTGGGAGGTTAACTTAATGTTGGGCAGTGGCCCCTAGGGGGACCATTGGGAGGTTAACTTAATGTTGGGCAGTGGCCCCTAGGGGGACCATTGGGAGGTTAACTTAATGTTGGGCAGTGGCCCCTAGGGGGACCATTGGGAGGTTGACTTAATGTTGGGCAGTGGCCCCTAGGGGGACCATTGGGAGGTTGACTTAATGTTGGGCAGTGGCCCCTAGGGGGACCATTGGGAGGTTGACTTAATGTTGGGCAGTGGCCCCTAGGGGGACCATTGGGAGGTTGACTTAATGTTGGGCAGTGGCCCCTAGGGGGACCATTGGGAGGTTAACTTAATGTTGGGCAGTGGCCCCTAGGGGGACCATTGGGAGGTTAACTTAATGTTGGGCAGTGGCCCCTAGGGGGACCATTGGGAGGTTAACTTAATGTTGGGCAGTGGCCCCTAGGGGGACCATTGGGAGGTTAACTTAATGTTGGGCAGTGGCCCCTAGGGGGACCATTGGGAGGTTAACTTAATGTTGGGCAGTGGCCCCTAGGGGGACCATTGGGAGGTTAACTTAATGTTGGGCAGTGGCCCCTAGGGGGACCATTGGGAGGTTAACTTAATGTTGGGCAGTGGCCCCTAGGGGGACCATTGGGAGGTTAACTTAATGTTGGGCAGTGGCCCCTAGGGGGACCATTGGGAGGTTAACTTAATGTTGGGCAGTGGCCCCTAGGGGGACCATTGGGAGGTTAACTTAACGTTGGGCAGTGGCCCCTAGGGGGACCATTGGGAGGTTAACTTAACGTTGGGCAGTGGCCCCTAGGGGGACCATTGGGAGGTTAACTTAACGTTGGGCAGTGGCCCCTAGGGGGACCATTGGGAGGTTAACTTAACGTTGGGCAGTGGCCCCTAGGGGGACCATTGGGAGGTTAACTTAACGTTGGGCAGTGGCCCCTAGGGGGACCATTGGGAGGTTAACTTAATGTTGGGCAGTGGCCCCTAGGGGGACCATTGGGAGGTTAACTTAATGTTGGGCAGTGGCCCCTAGGGGGACCATTGGGAGGTTAACTTAATGTTGGGCAGTGGCCCCTAGGGGGACCATTGGGAGGTTAACTTAATGTTGGGCAGTGGCCCCTAGGGGGACCATTGGGAGGTTAACTTAATGTTGGGCAGTGGCCCCTAGGGGGACCATTGGGAGGTTAACTTAATGTTGGGCAGTGGCCCCTAGGGGGACCATTGGGAGGTTAACTTAACGTTGGGCAGTGGCCCCTAGGGGGACCATTGGGAGGTTAACTTAATGTTGGGCAGTGGCCCCTAGGGGGGCCATTGGGAGGTTAACTTAATGCTGGGCAGTGGCCCCTAGGGGGACCATTGGGAGGTTAACTTAATGTTGGGCAGTGGCCCCTAGGGGGACCATTGGGAGGTTAACTTAATGTTGGGCAGTGGCCCCTAGGGGGACCATTGGGAGGTTAACTTAATGTTGGGCAGTGGCCCCTAGGGGGACCATTGGGAGGTTAACTTAACGTTGGGCAGTGGCCCCTAGGGGGACCATTGGGAGGTTAACTTAACGTTGGGCAGTGGCCCCTAGGGGGACCATTGGGAGGTTAACTTAATGTTGGGCAGTGGCCCCTAGGGGGACCATTGGGAGGTTAACTTAATGCTGGGCAGTGGCCCCTAGGGGGACCATTGGGAGGTTAACTTAATGTTGGGCAGTGGCCCCTAGGGGGACCATTGGGAGGTTAACTTAATGTTGGGCAGTGGCCTCTAGGGGGACCATTGGGAGGTTAACTTAATGTTGGGCAGTGGCCACTAGACTAAAATGTTAGGAAGGACCTAGTGGACAAGAGATCCAGTATAAGTAATTTTACACTTGGTTGCATGCTGAAAATAGCAGATCTATAAGCTTGTAGATTGGCTATTTTCAGCAAGTGTAAAATCAGTCATTACGACGGCATCAAGACTCAAACACGCAGCAACCTAGAGATGTTGATCTGAGCGCCACAGGGTGACTCAAACACTAGCAACCTAGAGATGTTGATCTGAGCGCCACAGGTGACTCAAACACGCAGCAACCTATAGAGATGTTGATCTGAGCGCCACGGGTGACTCAAACACGCAGCAACCTAGAGATGTTGATCTGAGCACCACAGGTGACTCAAACACTGTAGCAACCTATAGAGATGTTGATCTGAGCGCCACAGGGTGACTCAAACACGCAGCAACCTATAGAGATGTTGATCTGAGCGCCACAGGTGACTCAAACACTGTAGCAACCTAGAGATGTTGATCTGAGCGCCACAGGTGACTCAAACACTGCAGCAACTATAGAGATGTTGATCTGAGCGCCACAGGTGACTCAAAGCAACCTAGAGATGTTGATCTGAGCGCCACAGGTGACTCAAACACTGTAGCAACCTATAGAGATGTTGATCTGAGCGCCACAGGTGACTCAAAGCAACCTAGAGATGTTGATCTGAGCGCCACAGGTGACTCAAAGCAACCTAGAGATGTTGATCTGAGCGCCACAGGTGACTCAAACACTGTAGCAACCTAGAGATGTTGATCTGAGCGCCACAGGTGACTCAAACACTGCAGCAACCTATAGAGATGTTGATCTGAGCGCCACAGGTGACTCAAACACTGTAGCAACCTAGAGATGTTGATCTGAGCGCCACAGGGTGACTCAAACACTGTAGCAACCTAGAGATGTTGATCTGAGCGCCACAGGGTGACTCAAACACTGTAGCAACCTAGAGATGTTGATCTGAGCGCCACAGGTGACTCAAACACTGTAGCAACCTAGAGATGTTGATCTGAGCGCCACAGGTGACTCAAACACGCAGCAACCTAGAGATGTTGATCTGAGCGCCACAGGGTGACTCAAACACTGTAGCAACCTAGAGATGTTGATCTGAGCGCCACAGGTGACTCAAACACGCAGCAACCTAGAGATGTTGATCTGAGCGCCACAGGTAACTCAAAGCAACCTAGAGATGTTGCGGTGTTGCGTGAACACTGACTGATGATGGCGATAGAGAGCGACAAGCCGAGATGCTGCTGGGTCAACTCATAGAGTTATATATAATAAAGATACGTCACCGACCGGATTTCTCCTCCTCTCATCCACTTGCATTGAGTTGCTCACCCTGCAGCACATGAGGCGTTCTTCTGGGTTGGAACAGAGTCCTCCCTCCTATCATCTGCCTCTACCAATCAACTCCCTCCTATCATCTGCCTCTACCAATCAACTCCCTCCTATCATCTGCCTCTACCAATCAACTCCCTCCTATCATCTGCCTCTACCAATCAACTCCCTCCTATCATCTGCCTCTACCAATCAACTCCCTCCTATCATCTGCCTCTACCAATCAGCTCCCTCCTATCATCTGCCTCTACCAATCAGCTCCCTCCTATCATCTGCCTCTACCAATCAGCTCCCTCCTATCATCTGCCTCTACCAATCAACTCCCTCCTATCATCTGCCTCTACCAATCAACTCCCTCCTATCATGTTATCATCTGCCTCTACCAATCAACTCCCTCCTATCATCTGCCTCTACCAATCAACTCCCTCCTATCATCTGCCTCTACCAATCAACTCCCTCCTATCATGTGCCTCTACCAATCAACTCCCTCCTATCATCTTATCACTGAAATAAGTTAAATAACATTCCACAAACGAGTGACATTTGGTATGGACAGGGACGGCTCCAAGGGGGGGGGGGGGGGGGGCTTACCTAAAACCAGTGAGAAATGTCACTATAAAACCATTGAGAAATTAATCCACAAGTGAAACAAGTGATATGTTGTCATTTACAGAATTAGAGAGATATGCAAATTGGCCCTAGGCTAAGCGCTATATTCCATGCTTCCACACAGTTCAGCCACAATGCAAACAATCAAGATTTAATCTATTTTCATTTCAGTTGTATTCAGCTCACTGTACTCACAAAATTGCTTATTTTATTGGGGAGGAATCAAAAATCATCCTCCCCATTGTCATATGTGCACAAAACATGCATGCACGCACGCATGCACGCGCACACATGCACACACACACATGCGCGCGTGTACACACACACACACACACACACACACACACACACACACACACACACACACACACACACACACACACACACTCATTGACCCCCAGCATGTAGAGCAGCCCTCTCCTCCCTGCCTCCTTCTCTCTCTCTCTCTCTCTCTCTCTCTCCCTCCTCCCTCTCCTCTCTCTCCTCCTCCCTCTCCTCTCTCTCCCTCCTCCCTCTCTCTCTCTCTCTCCCTCCTCCCTCTCCTCTCTCTCCCTCCTCCCTCTCCTCTCTCTCTCTCTCTCTCTCTCTCTCTCTCTCTCTCTCTCTCTCCAGCTCCAGTCGTTTGTCACCATTAGCAACGGTCCTCAGGTACCTTAGCCATTCAGCTGTGGTCATGTGCAGATGAGCTCACTGAGGAGAGGAGAGGGGAGGGGAGGGGAGAGGAGGGGAGGGAGGGAGGGGAGGGGAGAGGAGAGGAGAGGAGAGGAGAGGAGAGGAGAGGAGAGGAGAGGAGAGGAGAGGAGAGGAGAGGAGAGGAGAGGAGAGGAGAGGAGAGGAGAGGAGGGGAGGGGAGGGGAGGGGAGGGGAGAGGAGAGGAGTCCTCGGACCTAGACAGACGTTCTTTTACTTTGATACTTTTAAGTATTGTTTTGATTCCAATACTTTTTGTCTACTACTACTTGTAACAGATTATTTCTAAATTGTGGTTTTGCTATTTTTAGTAAAGTAAAGTGTATTAAAAAATCACACCCGTGTGAATTGAGGAGCGCTCTTATCATCGTACATCATCCATGATCTACCCTCCAAACCGTTATTTCTGATAATAGATGTCGTTACATAGCCCAGGCGGTGGCGTAACCGTCTGGGCACCCGACTGGTAATCCAGTCGCAGTGTGCCGCGGGTTCGACTCCCGAGCCCGACACGGCCTTTACTGCATGTCTTCCCCCATCTCTCTCCCGTTTCCTGTCAGCCTACTGTCTGTCCCTTCAAAAACCAATAAAAGGCGTAAGCCGCAAAAAAATATCTTAAAAAAAAAAGAAGAAAAAAAGATGTCGTTACATATAAACGTGGTTTATTGTCCGGTCCCATGTCCCATTATTGACCTTATACCGACCTTGAAACATACCTTAGTTACGCCACCAATAATAGTGGTCCCTGATTGGCCAAGGGTTTGCACCGTCATACCGACAGCCGATTGGCTCAGGCACATACGACGTAACTTCTCCATTCATTGTCAATGGCATTTAATGTTTGTGTTCAGACAGAATCTACACCAGGGGTCCCTGTACTTTTTTTACTTGAGAGCTATACTTTAAAAATAACCAGCAAAACAAGATCTACCCATCAAATAAATTATCCCATTGCTGAAAAAAAAGGTTTACCCGAAGGGGCGTTGGAATAGCGGTGCTGGCGTTACATATAAGACAAACACACTCGGAATGAGTGTGTTTTAAATGTTTTTTTTTGTGGCTTTCGCCTTTATTTTATATTTTTTATGGAGGGACAGACAGTAGGCTGACAGGAAATGGGGAGAGAGATGGGGGAGATGACATGCAGTAAAGGCCGTCGGGATCGGGAGTCGAACCCGCGACACACTGCCAGACTGGATTACCAGCCAAGGTGCCTGGACCGCTGAGCCATGGCCCAGGCCGAGATATAGATTTTTAGGGAAATTGGAATTGGTACCGTTTTGTTTTGTTTGTGCGCTCTGAAAACAAAGTATTTCATTGTGGGTTTGAGCTGACAGGACCTATTTGATGTCAATCAATGAAGTCACCTTAATTCAATTGGCAGATGCCTTTAGTTTGTTCCTTTTTTTAAATGTATATATTGTTCATGGTCATGTCATGTGATCTACCTGCGCTCCCTTTGTGATCTACTGGTATAGATCGCGATCTACCTTTTGGGCAGCCCTGATCTACACTATAGCTGTTTATAGACCAATGCTGGTCTCCTAGTCGCAAGGGAGGGCCAACCAACCTGTAGCAAACTCTGGTTCCAACCCAATCTCAGGACAGCATAGTGCATGGGTTCCCAAAGTGGGGTCCGGGGACCACTGGGGGTACTTGAGGGAGTTCCAGGGGGTACCTAGCTCAATTAGAGATAGTTAGGAAGTTGGAACCAAATGGACCCTTATGGGTCTGTAAGTGTAACTCAGAGAGTGTACAAATGGAACCAAATGTCCATTTGTACACTCTCAGAGTTAAATTAACAGTGGTTTTACAATATAAATTGGGGTACCAGAGATAGAAATTCCATTAAATCGGGGGTCCGTAGCATAATGCGTGTGAAACTTGGGGTCCATGAAATGAATACGTTTCGGAATCACTGCTAGAGCCGTAAAAATCCTCCCTTATCGGGGTCACTGGCATATGTTTTCAAATGGGGGTCCGTGGCCTAATACATGTTGATTTGGGGGTCCTTGACACGGAAAAGTTTGGGAACCACTGGCATAGTGGACGAACAAGCTTCATCACCTACGCCCATTCTGTGATTTCCGTTGCTGGTTGGTAGTCATGGCTGCCAGTTCCCACCTGATGTCGTGTGGGAGTTCAGACTGATCCAGATCGTACTGAATGACCGCTAGCTTGCATAACGTCTTCAGACTAGGACTCAAGTCTAAGATATGAAGGGCTCCCACCGTGCAACAGCACATTCTAAACGAAGAACACAGGCTATTCCCCTCAACCTCCATCCAGGAGAAGGTCTCTGGATTGAATTTCCATAGATCATTGAAGGTCTGGCGACGGTTGTTGCCACCAAATATGTACAGCTCCCCATTGTAGGCAAAGGCTGAATGAGCATAGCGTCGTTCTGGAAGAAGGTGTGCAGTAGGTGTGTGCAGCCATTGGTTGGTCTCTGTGTCAAACACTCTGATGGTGTTGTGGGTCAGTTTTCCCCCACCCCCCCTGCCCCCAAATACAAATATCTTTGTCCCAATGATGGGTGGCAGAGTGATAGTTTGAAGCAGGTGGTGCAGTGCCTCTGGTGTTAATTAAAGACCAGACCATCGTGGTGGTGTCCAACTTGTAGATGTCATCAGTAGTGCATCCATGTTCTGTGTCTCCTCCATGGATAAACATGACCTTCCCCAAGACACAGGCTGAGTGGTACTCCCTCTCCCAGGAATAGTCCCAGATGTCTTTGGACGAAACCATCTGTGGGTGTCGACATCAAATGCATAAAGCGCGTTGCTGCATGGCGTTCCTCCCCAGATGTAGGCCGATATCTCCCACCAGCACAGCTGTGTGGCCCCAACGGCTGGATGGAACATTCAAATGACATTCTCCCGTTCCATCTGTCACTGGATGCAACTCCGTCCAGACTAAAGACACGGTGTTGAAGACGTGCACACGGATCAGATAAAGTTCGAGCACACGAATCTTCCGGCCTTCCAGGTACATGTAGTACTTATCTGAGTAGTCGTCTTCTGGGTAGTTCTCTTTACGGCAGGAACCTCCAAAGGCGTACACTTTGTGTCCCACAGTCACGGATGCGTGAATTCCTGCTGGGACTCCTTCCAGACATGCACTCCACTTAAACATCTCGCAACATATACGACAACAAGAGTAGCTAAAAAACAAAACCTCAACAATAACCCTGTAAATGACTGAAGATCAGTCATCGCTGCACATGCTTTATATTGGCAAAGCTCCAAGTACTGATGTCATGTTGACGACATTTTGTCCAAACATGATGACATCAGTGATCTCCACATATGGGCATACAAGGGACAAAGACTGACACATACAGAGATCCGATAACCACAGATCCAACCACTATGCCCATATATGGTCATAATATGCAGATATGGGGTCAAACGTGGAAAGCCAACATCATAACCACTAGACTAAAGGGAATTTCCAATAATCCTATCAGACTCTGCTACATAATATGGGAATTCTATTCTAAATGTTGTTGTTTTTACGTCCAGGACAGACTTCAGACTTCTCCTCAGGAGACTATTGGCTCAGATCTGAACTCATTTGATTTAGGACATTAGGAACCCGTTGCGACCACATGAACCCAGGAAGGGTTCGAACCCACAATCTCCCCGTTATATACTGATGCCATCAGGGATCTCCATATTGCCTATTATGGGCATAAAGGACACCGACAGAAGGGGGACTAAACGGCTACTATGATGACTCAAGCTAATCTCTAATAATTCTAGAGATTGTGTCCTCAAAATGTGAGGACATGTGTGGATGGAATGTGTCCTCAGATATTCTCTAGGATCTATAGGTCGTCCTCAGACGAGCCTTCCATCGTCGCTTCCAGTCATTCTCGTCGTCGTTGCTTCCAGTTCTCCATACACCGGCCAGCTTGTTGGTGCTTTGCGCTCCCTGTATCTTTCTTGAGTACATCCACATATGTTAGTATGGGACGTCCATGTGTTGGTTCCCACAGCACTAGTTTTATGCACTGTTTTTAGGCAGATTATGAAGCACTTTACTTGATAGACGAACTGAATATGCATTGTTTTTAGGTAGATTATAATATAATTTATAATTTATTTTATTTATGTTCTATGTTTCTTTTCTCACCTGTCCCTCCCTTTTTTAATGCTGACCCTGGGAGCTGCGCCCCAAGATTCCTATGCACTTGGTGCAAATGGCAAATAAAGTCTATTCTACTAGTTTGCTGGCTGGCAGCTCCTGGTGTCTTTGGCAGTGTCCTGCTATAGTCTCATTCTCCTGGCTGCTATTTTGTCTCTCACCCTGAATATTCCAGCGTACAGATTCTCATTGGTAACATGTGTACTCCTGCTGATGTTGATGTTACTGCACGTAACATTCTGGCGTAGCACCCGTCTAGAGCCTTCTGCAGAGTTGGCTTCATTCTGGCGTAGCACCCGTCTAGAGCCTTCTGCAGAGTTGGCTTCAGCGTCCAGCGGGGTTGGAGTTCCATACACTGCAGCCATGCTATTCAGGGCCATCCATGCAAGTGCCTTCCTCACTTTTAGAAATACTATCCCCTGGATATGTTGTTCCAGGGGACCCCCCCCCCCAGAAGCAGAAGCAGAAACAAAATATTTGTGTTAAATCGAATTGAAAGAATATATATTCAAAGATTTGTGCCACATTTTCACAATCTTTTAAAAATAGCAGATCTAAAGCTTGCAGATCTGCTATTTTTCAACGGCCAAAGTATAACATAATGCAGTTAAAACACCAAAAGGTGCAGGTTCCCGTCCCGTTTGTTTGTGTGGACATCACAAGGTTTCCGCCCGACAGACAGACAGACAGACGGTGTGCACTACAGTGTGATCAATGCCTGTCCGGCTCAGGGATGGACGTGAGCCAGACAGAGGCTCCGCTCAGCACTGATCTCAGATCAGTCGGGGTCATTTCGGCAATAATGGACCGAAGGGACGATAAGGATGAGCAGCTGCTGATCCCGTATCAGTGCAAAGAAGGGCTTGATTCCATTGAACACATTAGCAAGGTATTAAAAGTCATCAACAGCGAGGGAGCAGCAATGTTGATTCAATATCAAGTGGGATTATCGTATATGAAGGGCATGAGGCTAAATTACATCAGTGATTTTATTTCACAATGCAGGCAGTAACGTACTGTATATTTAGGCCCAATGTGTGATTTATGCGTATATAGCAAGATGGCATCGCACACGGAAAATAAACAAATATAGCAGATCTATAAATTTTTGACGCATTTGCAAATCAAACTCCAGTTTTAGGTGATAAAGGTGACCACAGAAACGGTGGTGAGTATGAATGGAGTAGGAATAGGCCTTATATTAAGAGTCCAAAAGGTGATGACTCAAGTCCAGGTGGTAAAGTCAAGTTAAGTCAAACATAATGGATAGTTTTTAAACCCGACACCTGACTGCATGATTCCTGGCGTGTGACATACAGATTTGCAAAGTAGCCCTTCCATTTTGAAGGAACCATTTTCAGTAAAAAAAAAACTATACTGTGTGTGGTTGCATTTTTACAGACATCCCTTGTTACCGGCGAGGAGTATATTCACTGTAACAGGCCTTAAGCTAGCTTGCTGTGGTGAATCAGGGCATGGGAAATCTGTGCAGAAATGGTGTCCTTTCATGTTTGCTTTACTAGCCAATGAGCAGTATAGTGTAGCTTCTTTCAAAACTACATTACAGTGAGTTACACCAGTGATTCTGAACCTGTTCTGGATCAGGGCCAACTGGAATATCTTGAAGGCATTCGCGGTCGTGTAGGCACTAGGCAGAGTGCATTTTCAGAACATGACCAATCAATCGTTTGTGTACCGGTTTGAATTATTTAACCCCTTTTGGTGTTTTAAGCATTATATTATGCTTTGCGTTATATTTTAGCTGTTGAAGAATAGCAGATCTACAAGCTCATAGCGCAGCACCGAGTGCCGCGCTACGAGCTTGTCGATCTGCTATTTTAGAAAAATCTCGAAAATGTCACGCAAATCTTTGAATATATATTCTTTCAGAGCGAACGTTTTTAACTCAAATCTTTGCTTCTGGGGGGGGGGGGGGTCCCTGGAACAACAACATATATTTCTGGGGGTCCTTGACATGAAAATGTTTGAGAACCACTGATACAGAAACATACTGTAGGTTTTTCAGAATTCAGATTTGTAGAATCGTAGACGTCCTCAGGTCTAAATGGGTTAAACTAACGTAGTACACTTTATGAATATTTTCTTTTCAATGTGATACATGATAAATATATCAGTATCACATTGGGAAAAAATATATATATTTTATTTTTATTACATTATTATCATTAAAATCTTAGTGTTTTGCCAATTGTTTTAGAGGCCCACTTTCAATATCCCCATGGCCCGCCATTGGGCCCCAGCCCATAGGTTGAGAACCACTCGGTTACACACTATCGTCTTAACCGTTTGGCCGCCAGGATTAATTCATCTTATTTATCGCGCATTGCCAAGGTTTTTCCCCTTTCAACCCTTATTTTGAAGAGCCAAATATCCGTAACCGGATGTTACGATGACGTAATGGTGTGTGTGGTGTCTTGACCGGTTGTTGTTCTCTCGCTCGGTGCAGAAAAAACCCTGTTTTCACCAGAAACGACATTCATTGCACCGATTTGGAGATACAGGCCATTGAAAGCAGCACATAGACATAGAGTGCAAGTGGATGCGCGCGCATCTTCAAAATGGCTGCGGCCACTGTCCCACTTTACACTGGGATGCTAACGGGAGACAGCTATCGATGCGATCCGATCAAAACATGGATTAAAGAATATAAAGCCTAGAAAACATAGCCTATACGGTTCTGGCGGGCTGCCAGACTAAAGTTTATCTACGGTTACTACGTTTCTGCCGGGCTTCGTGTTAAATGTCCTGTAGAATTTCAACCCGAGAAACCAATAGTTCTCCCGTTCCATTTCCTCTGGCACAGAGATGGAATATGACTCCATTTCCTCTGGCACAGAGATGGAATATGACTCCAACTTGTCACTGCAGTGACAAGAAAAAGTGCCATATATACTTTGACTGTAACAGACATCAAATATACACAAAATAGTAACATGTTAACCCATTTTGACCTGAGATCAGATTCTAAAAATGTCTTCTACATCCTGACAGTTTTCTGAAAAAGCTATGTTTCTATGTCAGTGGTTCTTCGATTTTTCAAAAATAGCAGACCTACAAGCTCGTAGCGCGCCACTCGGTGGCGCGCTATGAGCTTGTAGATCTGCTATTTTTCAATAGCTAAAGCATAACATAATGCTAACACCAAAAGGGGTTCCCGCCCCAAAATGGTTTAATGTTCCACATCCTATATCCTTCGTGCAGTATATTCCCTACTTGATACGAAGGAGGAAATAATCCAGTTTTAATTGATCTCATTCTCTCCTCCTAATCAGATTTTACAACCAGCAGGGAGCGTTTAGTTCCGACCAAAAGGAGTTCACATGAGTTCAGACACTGGGCCCAATTCCCCAAATTCAATCAGACTGGAGTTAACGTTTCGCCGCATCACAGCCATAACAATGTTGCTGCTATCGGGGGGCAGACACCTCTTATATTTAAACTTTTTTACTTTTTAAGTGGTGCAACCACTTCCTTAAGTGACTATGTGTGTGGGTGGCTGGCTGGCTGGCTGGGTGGGTGGGTGGGTGGGTGCGTCTGAGCACAAAAACAGCATGGTTGTTTTTCACCACTTGTGCGCAACCTAACACACACACAAACACACGCACATAATAACTATATGGTGATTTCAGGTGTGCCAGTACAGTACAGTGGAGGGTACAGTAGAGGGACCCCCACACGGTAACTCTGTCATTTCTCAACCGTTTCGGACGCGGCACCGGCACCCTGGGTGTGTTCCTGTGGGCCTGGAACGCCCCCCCCCCCCCCCCCCCCCCCCCCCCCCCCCCGGGACCCCCACACGGAGTTGCACCACTTACTTCACACGGGTGTGATTTTCTTTTAATACCTACTTCATCATACTACAGCGTCACTCAAAAAGAAAGTATAGTAGATCTACAACCTCGAAATGGCAATTTTAGCATTTGAATCCTGAACAGTCTTTGGTTTTGAACATGATGTTTCCACCTGACAGAGACTATAGAGCGTCACAGTCCCGCCCCCTTTCATGACGACGCCGGGCCCAGGAAATAATTCCAAATGCATTTTTCCCCATAGACATTTCAATTTTTTTTATTTAAAGACCTTATAAGCGTCGTACAAAGCCAACTCGAGTTGTGACAAATCATGACAACAAACACAATATTTTGGACCAAACAAATAATTACAAAGAAAAAAAACAACAAAAAAAGTGTTGTAACCTGCCGTTTTCTTCTTCTTTCTAATTATTTGTTCAGCCCGAAAAATTGTGTTTGTTATCATGATTTGTCACAACTCGAGTTGGCTTTGTACGAGGCTTAAAAGGTCTTTCAATAAATACTGTTTGAAATGTCTATGAGGAAAATGAACGGGGAATAATTTCCTGGGCCCTGGTAGGGGGCGGGACTGCGACACACTATAGTGCTGCTGCTGTTGGCTGTCACCTCAGAAGAGGTTTCCACCTGACAGATAAGAGACTAGTGCTGCTGTTGGCTGTCACCTCAGAAGAGGTTTTCCACCTGAACCATAGAGTAAGACAGAGTTACGCAAACTCTGTTCACTTCATGGGGCTTCAGTCCAATGGCGGCTCTTCTACATAGACTTCTATTGAGCATGCAGGGGACAACCGGAAGTTTACGGAATGCATTGGAGTCTATATGGGCTCACCGCGCGAGTACATAAACCACGTGACCCGGGCTGTTTTCTGCCCCCTCAATATCGCAACTCTTCTATTAGATGGCTCTGGTTTACCACCTGACAGATAAGAGACTAGTGCTACTGCTGCTGTTGGCTGTCGCCTCAGAAGAGCTTTCCACCTGACAGAGACTATACTGTAGTGCTGCTGCTGCTGCTGCTGTTGGCTGTCACCTCAGAAGACCTTGTGAAGAGGAACACGTTGGCACTACAACTACAGCCTGAACTGGACTGAACCGTCTCTAACTGCAACCCCCACCCCACCCACACCGCTGCTGCTGCTGCCGGGAAACCTCGTATAATTATGTCCACGACGGTTACATTTCAGAAATGAAAAACAACAACACAAAAAGAGAACCACCTATGTGTTCCATTTGGATCCAATGTAACCTATACCGGTAGTTATTATAGTAACAAACTTAATAATACGTTTGAAAAAGGTTTGAATGTGGACATACGAGCTTACTGCTAACCAGGATGTTTTCAGGCTGAATGTGGACATACGAGCTTACTGCTAACGCCAGGGCTCCACCGGACGCGTTGCGTTGCGTCTGCGTCGCGTTGCGTCTGCGTCGCGTCAAAAAACGCACCGGTTCAATTTTAATGCACGCGTCGCGTCTCCGTCAACGCGGGCAGTGGAGCCACCCTTCATTGATTAAAAAGGGAACATTCCCTGACGGTGACGGAGACGCGACGCTGACGCGCCCGGTGGAGCCCGGCCGTTACCAGGATGTTTTCAGGCTGCCTTCCAACACGCTTACTGCTAACCAGGATGTTTTCAGGTGGAGATAGGAGCTTACTGCTAACCAGGATGTGTTCAGGTGGAGATAGGAGCTTACTGCTAACCAGGATGTGTTCAGGTGGAGATAGGAGCTTACTGCTAACCAGGATGTTTTCAGGTGGAGATAGGAGCTTACTGCTAACCAGGATGTGTTCAGGTGGAGATAGGAGCTTACTGCTAACCAGGATGTGTTCAGGTGGAGATAGGAGCTTACTGCTAACCAGGATGTGTTCAGGTGGAGATAGGAGCTTACTGCTAACCAGGATGTGTTCAGGTGGAGATAGGAGCTTACTGCTAACCAGGATGTGTTCAGGTGGAGATAGGAGCTTACTGCTAACCAGGATGTGTTCAGGTGGAGATAGGAGCTTACTGCTAACCAGGATGTGTTCAGGTGGAGATAGGAGCTTACTGCTAACCAGGATGTGTTCAGGTGGAGATAGGAGCTTACTGCTAACCAGGATGTGTTCAGGTGGAGATAGGAGCTTACTGCTAACCAGGGTGTTTTCAGGTGGAGATAGGAGCTTACTGCTAACCAGGGTGTTTTCAGGTGGAGATAGGAGCTTACTGCTAACCAGGATGTGTTCAGGTGGAGATAGGAGCTTACTGCTAACCAGGATGTGTTCAGGTGGGGATAGGAGCTTACTGCTAACCAGGAT
Source organism: Electrona antarctica (assembly GCF_951216825.1). NCBI lineage: Eukaryota > Metazoa > Chordata > Actinopteri > Myctophiformes > Myctophidae > Electrona > Electrona antarctica. The sequence continues at coordinate 3,418,131 of NC_136798.1, read as the reverse complement.
GTTTTCAGGTGGATATAGGAGCTTACTGCTAACCAGGATGTTTTCAGGTGGAGATAGGAGCTTACTGCTAACCAGGATGTGTTCAGGTGGAGATAGGAGCTTACTGCTAACCAGGATGTTTTCAGGTGGAGATAGGAGCTTACTGCTAACCAGGGTGTGTTCAGGTGGAGATAGGAGCTTACTGCTAACCAGGATGTGTTCAGGTGGAGATAGGAGCTTACTGCTAACCAGGATGTGTTCAGGTGGAGATAGGAGCTTACTGCTAACCAGGATGTGTTCAGGTGGAGATAGGAGCTTACTGCTAACCAGGATGTTTTCAGGTGGAGATAGGAGCTTACTGCTAACCAGGATGTTTTCAGGTGGAGATAGGAGCTTACTGCTAACCAGGATGTGTTCAGGTGGGGATAGGAGCTTACTGCTAACCAGGATGTTTTCAGGTGGGGATAGGAGCTTACTGCTAACCAGGATGTGTTCAGGTGGAGATAGGAGCTTACTGCTAACCAGGATGTTTTCAGGTGGGGATAGGAGCTTACTGCTAACCAGGATGTTTTCAGGTGGGGATAGGAGCTTACTGCTAACCAGGATGTTTTCAGGTGGGGATAGGAGCTTACTGCTAACCAGGATGTGTTCAGGTGGAGATAGGAGCTTACTACTAACCAGGGTGTTTTCAGGTGGGGATAGGAGCTTACTGCTAACCAGGATGTTTTCAGGTGGAGATAGGAGCTTACTGCTAACCAGGATGTGTTCAGGTGGAGATAGGAGCTTACTGCTAACCAGGATGTTTTCAGGTGGAGATAGGAGCTTACTGCTAACCAGGATGTTTTCAGGTGGAGATAGGAGCTTACTGCTAACCAGGATGTGTTCAGGTGGGGATAGGAGCTTACTGCTAACCAGGATGTTTTCAGGTGGGGATAGGAGCTTACTGCTAACCAGGATGTGTTCAGGTGGAGATAGGAGCTTACTGCTAACCAGGATGTTTTCAGGTGGAGATAGGAGCTTACTGCTAACCAGGATGTTTTCAGGTGGGGATAGGAGCTTACTGCTAACCAGGATGTTTTCAGGTGGGGATAGGAGCTTACTGCTAACCAGGATGTTTTCAGGTGGGGATAGGAGCTTACTGCTAACCAGGATGTGTTCAGGTGGGGATAGGAGCTTACTGCTAACCAGGATGTGTTCAGGTGGGGATAGGAGCTTACTGCTAACCAGGATGTGTTCAGGTGGGGATAGGAGCTTACTGCTAACCAGGATGTGTTCAGGTGGAGATAGGAGCTTACTGCTAACCAGGATGTTTTCAGGTGGGGATAGGAGCTTACTGCTAACCAGGATGTTTTCAGGTGGGGATAGGAGCTTACTGCTAACCAGGATGTTTTCAGGTGGGGATAGGAGCTTACTGCTAACCAGGATGTTTTCAGGTGGAGATAGGAGCTTACTGCTAACCAGGATGTTTTCAGGTGGAGATAGGAGCTTACTGCTAACCAGGATGTTTTCAGGTGGAGATAGGAGCTTACTACTAACCAGGATGTGTTCAGGTGGAGATAGGAGCTTACTGCTAACCAGGATGTTTTCAGGTGGAGATAGGAGCTTACTGCTAACCAGGATGTGTTCAGGTGGAGATAGGAGCTTACTGCTAACCAGGATGTTTTCAGGTGGAGATAGGAGCTTACTGCTAACCAGGATGTTTTCAGGTGGAGATAGGAGCTTACTGCTAACCAGGATGTGTTCAGGTGGAGATAGGAGCTTACTGCTAACCAGGATGTTTTCAGGTGGATATAGGAGCTTACTGCTAACCAGGATGTTTTCAGGTGGAGATAGGAGCTTACTGCTAACCAGGATGTGTTCAGGTGGGGATAGGAGCTTACTGCTAACCAGGATGTGTTCAGGTGGAGATAGGAGCTTACTGCTAACCAGGATGTTTTCAGGTGGAGATAGGAGCTTACTGCTAACCAGGATGTGTTCAGGTGGAGATAGGAGCTTACTGCTAACCAGGGTGTTTTCAGGTGGAGATAGGAGCTTACTGCTAACCAGGATGTGTTCAGGTGGAGATAGGAGCTTACTGCTAACCAGGGTGTTTTCAGGTGGAGATAGGAGCTTACTGCTAACCAGGATGTGTTCAGGTGGAGATAGGAGCTTACTGCTAACCAGGATGTGTTCAGGTGGAGATAGGAGCTTACTGCTAACCAGGATGTGTTCAGGTGGAGATAGGAGCTTACTGCTAACCAGGATGTGTTCAGGTGGATATAGGAGCTTACTGCTAACCAGGATGTGTTCAGGTGGAGATAGGAGCTTACTGCTAACCAGGATGTTTTCAGGTGGAGATAGGAGCTCACTGCTAACCAGGATGTGTTCAGGTGGAGATAGGAGCTTACTGCTAACCAGGATGTTTTCAGGTGGGGATAGGAGCTTACTGCTAACCAGGATGTGTTCAGGTGGAGATAGGAGCTTACTGCTAACCAGGATGTTTTCAGGTGGAGATAGGAGCTTACTGCTAACCAGGATGTTTTCAGGTGGAGATAGGAGCTTACTGCTAACCAGGATGTTTTCAGGTGGAGATAGGAGCTTACTGCTAACCAGGATGTGTTCAGGTGGAGATAGGAGCTTACTGCTAACCAGGGTGTGTTCAGGTGGAGATAGGAGCTTACTGCTAACCAGGATGTGTTCAGGTGGGGATAGGAGCTTACTGCTAACCAGGATGTGTTCAGGTGGAGATAGGAGCTTACTGCTAACCAGGGTGTGTTCAGGTGGAGATAGGAGCTTACTGCTAACCAGGATGTGTTCAGGTGGTGATAGGAGCTTACTGCTAACCAGGATGTTTCCAGGTGGAGATAGGAGTTTACTGCTAACCAGGATGTGTTCAGGTGGATATAGGAGCTTACTGCTAACCAGGATGTGTTCAGGTGGAGATAGGAGCTTACTGCTAACCAGGATGTTTTCAGGTGGAGATAGGAGCTTACTGCTAACCAGGATGTTTTCAGGTGGAGATAGGAGCTTACTGCTAACCAGGATGTGTTCAGGTGGAGATAGGAGCTTACTGCTAACCAGGGTGTGTTCAGGTGGAGATAGGAGCTTACTGCTAACCAGGGTGTGTTCAGGTGGAGATAGGAGCTTACTGCTAACCAGGATGTGTTCAGGTGGAGATAGGAGCTTACTGCTAACCAGGATGTGTTCAGGTGGAGATAGGAGCTTACTGCTAACCAGGATGTTTTCAGGTGGAGATAGGAGCTTACTGCTAACCAGGATGTGTTCAGGTGGAGATAGGAGCTTACTGCTAACCAGGGTGTGTTCAGGTGGAGATAGGAGCTTACTGCTAACCAGGGTGTGTTCAGGTGGAGATAGGAGCTTACTGCTAACCAGGATGTTTTCAGGTGGAGATAGGAGCTTACTGCTAACCAGGATGTTTTCAGGTGGATATAGGAGCTTACTGCTAACCAGGATGTGTTCAGGTGGAGATAGGAGCTTACTGCTAACCAGGATGTGTTCAGGTGGAGATAGGAGCTTACTGCTAACCAGGATGTGTTCAGGTGGAGATAGGAGCTTACTGCTAACCAGGATGTGTTCAGGTGGAGATAGGAGCTTACTGCTAACCAGGATGTGTTCAGGTGGAGATAGGAGCTTACTGCTAACCAGGATGTGTTCAGGTGGAGATAGGAGCTTACTGCTAACCAGGATGTGTTCAGGTGGAGATAGGAGCTTACTGCTAACCAGGATGTGTTCAGGTGGAGATAGGAGCTTACTGCTAACCAGGATGTGTTCAGGTGGAGATAGGAGCTTACTGCTAACCAGGATGTGTTCAGGTGGAGATAGGAGCTTACTGCTAACCAGGATGTGTTCAGGTGGGGATAGGAGCTTACTGCTAACCAGGATGTTTTCAGGTGGAGATAGGAGCTTACTGCTAACCAGGGTGTGTTCAGGTGGAGATAGGAGCTTACTGCTAACCAGGATGTGTTCAGGTGGAGATAGGAGCTTACTGCTAACCAGGATGTTTTCAGGTGGAGATAGGAGCTTACTGCTAACCAGGATGTGTTCAGGTGGAGATAGGAGCTTACTGCTAACCAGGATGTTTTCAGGTGGATATAGGAGCTTACTGCTAACCAGGATGTGTTCAGGTGGAGATAGGAGCTTACTGCTAACCAGGATGTGTTCAGGTGGAGATAGGAGCTTACTGCTAACCAGGATGTTTTCAGGTGGATATAGGAGCTTACTGCTAACCAGGATGTGTTCAGGTGGAGATAGGAGCTTACTGCTAACCAGGATGTGTTCAGGTGGAGATAGGAGCTTACTGCTAACCAGGATGTGTTCAGGTGGGGATAGGAGCTTACTGCTAACCAGGATGTTTTCAGGTGGAGATAGGAGCTTACTGCTAACCAGGATGTGTTCAGGTGGAGATAGGAGCTTACTGCTAACCAGGATGTGTTCAGGTGGAGATAGGAGCTTACTGCTAACCAGGATGTGTTCAGGTGGAGATAGGAGCTTACTGCTAACCAGGATGTGTTCAGGTGGAGATAGGAGCTTACTGCTAACCAGGATGTGTTCAGGTGGAGATAGGAGCTTACTGCTAACCAGGATGTGTTCAGGTGGAGATAGGAGCTTACTGCTAACCAGGATGTGTTCAGGTGGAGATAGGAGCTTACTGCTAACCAGGATGTGTTCAGGTGGAGATAGGAGCTTACTGCTAACCAGGATGTGTTCAGGTGGAGATAGGAGCTTACTGCTAACCAGGATGTGTTCAGGTGGGGATAGGAGCTTACTGCTAACCAGGGTGTGTTCAGGTGGAGATAGGAGCTTACTGCTAACCAGGATGTGTTCAGGTGGAGATAGGAGCTTACTGCTAACCAGGATGTGTTCAGGTGGAGATAGGAGCTTACTGCTAACCAGGATGTTTTCAGGTGGGGATAGGAGCTTACTGCTAACCAGGATGTGTTCAGGTGGAGATAGGAGCTTACTGCTAACCAGGATGTTTTCAGGTGGAGATAGGAGCTTACTGCTAACCAGGATGTGTTCAGGTGGAGATAGGAGCTTACTGCTAACCAGGATGTTTTCAGGTGGAGATAGGAGCTTACTGCTAACCAGGATGTTTTCAGGTGGATATAGGAGCTTACTGCTAACCAGGATGTTTTCAGGTGGATATAGGAGCTTACTGCTAACCAGGATGTGTTCAGGTGGAGATAGGAGCTTACTGCTAACCAGGATGTTTTCAGGTGGAGATAGGAGCTTACTGCTAACCAGGATGTGTTCAGGTGGAGATAGGAGCTTACTGCTAACCAGGATGTGTTCAGGTGGAGATAGGAGCTTACTGCTAACCAGGATGTGTTCAGGTGGATATAGGAGCTTACTGCTAACCAGGATGTTTTCAGGTGGAGATAGGAGCTTACTGCTAACCAGGATGTTTTCAGGTGGGGATAGGAGCTTACTGCTAACCAGGATGTGTTCAGGTGGGGATAGGAGCTTACTGCTAACCAGGATGTGTTCAGGTGGAGATAGGAGCTTACTGCTAACCAGGATGTTTTCAGGTGGAGATAGGAGCTTACTGCTAACCAGGATGTTTTCAGGTGGAGATAGGAGCTTACTGCTAACCAGGATGTGTTCAGGTGGAGATAGGAGCTTACTGCTAACCAGGATGTGTTCAGGTGGAGATAGGAGCTTACTGCTAACCAGGATGTTTTCAGGTGGGGATAGGAGCTTACTGCTAACCAGGATGTGTTCAGGTGGAGATAGGAGCTTACTGCTAACCAGGATGTTTTCAGGTGGGGATAGGAGCTTACTGCTAACCAGGATGTGTTCAGGTGGAGATAGGAGCTTACTGCTAACCAGGATGTGTTCAGGTGGAGATAGGAGCTTACTGCTAACCAGGATGTTTTCAGGTGGAGATAGGAGCTTACTGCTAACCAGGATGTGTTCAGGTGGAGATAGGAGCTTACTGCTAACCAGGATGTTTTCAGGTGGAGATAGGAGCTTACTGCTAACCAGGATGTTTTCAGGTGGAGATAGGAGCTTACTGCTAACCAGGATGTGTTCAGGTGGAGATAGGAGCTTACTGCTAACCAGGATGTTTTCAGGTGGAGATAGGAGCTTACTGCTAACCAGGATGTGTTCAGGTGGAGATAGGAGCTTACTGCTAACCAGGATGTGTTCAGGTGGAGATAGGAGCTTACTGCTAACCAGGATGTTTTCAGGTGGGGATAGGAGCTTACTGCTAACCAGGATGTGTTCAGGTGGAGATAGGAGCTTACTGCTAACCAGGATGTGTTCAGGTGGAGATAGGAGCTTACTGCTAACCAGGATGTGTTCAGGTGGAGATAGGAGCTTACTGCTAACCAGGATGTGTTCAGGTGGAGATAGGAGCTTACTGCTAACCAGGATGTTTTCAGGTGGAGATAGGAGCTTACTGCTAACCAGGATGTGTTCAGGTGGAGATAGGAGCTTACTGCTAACCAGGATGTTTTCAGGTGGAGATAGGAGCTTACTGCTAACCAGGATGTTTTCAGGTGGAGATAGGAGCTTACTGCTAACCAGGATGTGTTCAGGTGGAGATAGGAGCTTACTGCTAACCAGGATGTTTTCAGGTGGAGATAGGAGCTTACTGCTAACCAGGATGTTTTCAGGTGGAGATAGGAGCTTACTGCTAACCAGGATGTGTTCAGGTGGAGATAGGAGCTTACTGCTAACCAGGATGTTTTCAGGTGGGGATAGGAGCTTACTGCTAACCAGGATGTGTTCAGGTGGAGATAGGAGCTTACTGCTAACCAGGATGTGTTCAGGTGGAGATAGGAGCTTACTGCTAACCAGGATGTTTTCAGGTGGAGATAGGAGCTTACTGCTAACCAGGATGTGTTCAGGTGGAGATAGGAGCTTACTGCTAACCAGGATGTTTTCAGGTGGAGATAGGAGCTTACTGCTAACCAGGATGTTTTCAGGTGGAGATAGGAGCTTACTGCTAACCAGGATGTTTTCAGGTGGAGATAGGAGCTTACTGCTAACCAGGATGTGTTCAGGTGGAGATAGGAGCTTACTGCTAACCAGGGTGTGTTCAGGTGGTGATAGGAGCTTACTGCTAACCAGGATGTTTCCAGGTGGAGATAGGAGCTTACTGCTAACCAGGATGTTTTCAGGTGGATATAGGAGCTTACTGCTAACCAGGATGTGTTCAGGTGGAGATAGGAGCTTACTGCTAACCAGGATGTGTTCAGGTGGAGATAGGAGCTTACTGCTAACCAGGATGTGTTCAGGTGGGGATAGGAGCTTACTGCTAACCAGGATGTGTTCAGGTGGAGATAGGAGCTTACTGCTAACCAGGATGTGTTCAGGTGGGGATAGGAGCTTACTGCTAACCAGGATGTGTTCAGGTGGAGATAGGAGCTTACTGCTAACCAGGATGTTTTCAGGTGGAGATAGGAGCTTACTGCTAACCAGGATGTGTTCAGGTGGAGATAGAAGCTTACTGCTAACCAGGAGGTTTTCAGGTGGAGATAGGAGCTTACTGCTAACCAGGATGTGTTCAGGTGGAGATAGGAGCTTACTGCTAACCAGGATGTGTTCAGGTGGAGATAGGAGCTTACTGCTAACCAGGATGTGTTCAGGTGGAGATAGGAGCTCACTGCTAACCAGGATGTGTTCAGGTGGAGATAGGAGCTTACTGCTAACCAGGATGTTTTCAGGTGGAGATAGGAGCTTACTGCTAACCAGGATGTGTTCAGGTGGAGATAGGAGCTTACTGCTAACCAGGATGTTTTCAGGCTGCCTTCCAACAAAACGTGGTGCCAGATTAAATATGGATTGGCCACTTAAGCCCCATGTAATTGATCATAAAACAAATAGCGAGCTACAGGCTCACAATGTCAAATGGAGCTTGTAGATATGCTATTTTCAAAAAATGATTTACATTTTCGCTCATAGCGCTATAGTGATGCAGATGCTTAACCTCTTTTTTTGTGTATATATATATATATATATATATATATATATATATAATTTTATTTGTATTTTTTTAAGATTTTTTATTTTTTTTGCTTTTCTGCCTTTTATTGATATAGTATCAAGTGAAGAGAGACAGGAAAGAGAGAGAGAGAGAAGGGGAGAGACACGCAGCAAAGGTCGTCATGAACGGGACTCGAACACGCGACGCGCTGTCAGGCCAGAGCCTATATGTGGCATGCGCCTGGACCGCTAGGCCAGCGGGCGCCCAAGGTTAACCTCTTAAACCCTATACTGCAGTCAACCATATTCGCATTGGGCCCTGCATGTGCTTAGTTGACTGGATTCCCAAGGGCTACAATAAATAGCCGATCTACAAGCTCAAAATGCGTCTTTAATCTGCTATGTTCCTACAGAATAGAGGGTATGCGTGTGACATCATCATCAAACCAGGAAGTTATGCAGGAACGCCTACTGAGTGGCAAAAAACGACTTTCTGGCCTTGACAGCCCATACATCCACACAGAAAAGTCTGATTGCATTAAACAACATTAAACAATGTTAAACTCACTTTGCCTGTTGCTTTGCCACTCGATTTGCCACTCGATGTGCCATTCACTTTAAGCATGCGCATACTCTCTATTGGGAATTGGGCCTTCTTGAAAGTGGATTAAAATATATATATCTAAGGTACTTTCAAAGAGAGTATAGCAAAGTTAAAACCCCATGCAGCCGGGGTCTGCGGGGGTCTGTAGCTGTGTCAGCACTCGGGTCCTTCAGTGTGAGACACTTGAAGCTGTCATTTGTTGTGCTTAAGACTGTAATTAGCAGAGGTGGCTTATGGTGTTAGAATGCTTCCTTGGCCGTACTGGCTGACTGAAAGATCTATAAAGTGTATTTACTTTCTGCTCCTTTTGTATCTCCACCATCATCACATCACAGGACAACAACTCTCAGAATGAAAGACACACTTTATAGGACTTATCGGCGTCCCAGAAATACAGAGTTGTATCAAACGGGGGTCATTAAAATGAAAAGGTTTGAGAATCACTGCTATAGGGTGCATTTCTATGGCATGCTGCCAAAAGGTGCCATGGGCTCCATTTTCGTCACCGCTAAACTTATCCCTAAACTTCTTTGCCTTTTTTACTATTTTGCAAAACATTTTTGAATAGTTAAAATGGCCAGTCCACAAGCTCACAATGTGTCAATGTAGATTGGCTAGTTGAACTATTAAAAAATGTTTTTTAAAATAGTAAAAAAAAGGCAACGACGTTTAGGTTTAGCGGTGTTTAGCGGTGACGAAAATGGAGCCCCATGTGTCTCTAGAACAGAGGTTTGTCTCTATGCATCTCTGTCCCCATGCAACGCCCGGCAGTGGTGTGCACAGACATTTAGAGGGGCAGGGGCCCAGTGGCGTGCACAGACATTTAGAGGGGCAGGTGCCCAGTGGCGTGCACAGACATTTAGAGGGGCAGGTGCCCAGTGGTGTGCACAGACATTTAGAGGGGCAGGGGCCCAGTGGTGTGCACAGACATTTAGAGGGGCAGGTGCCCAGTGGTGTGCACAGACATTTAGAGGGGCAGGTGCCCAGTGGTGTGCACAGACATTTAGAGGGGCAGGGGCCCAGTGGTGTGCACAGACATTTAGAGGGGCAGGGGCCCAGTGGCATGCACAGACATTTAGAGGGGCAGGGGCCCATTGGCGTGCACAGACATTTAGAGGGGCAGGTGCTCAGTGGCGTGCACAGACATTTAGAGGGGCAGGTGCTCAGTGGCGTGCACAGACATTTAGAGGGGCAGGTGCTCAGTGGCGTGGACAGACATTTAGAGGGGCAGGTGCTCAGTGGCGTGCACAGACATTTAGAGGGGCAGGGGCCCAGTGGCGTGCACAGACATTTAGAGGGGCAGGTGCTCAGTGGCGTGCACAGACATTTAGAGGGGCAGGTGCTCAAGGGAAAAAAGGGCACCTTGTGCAGCGCGTGGAACCGGCCGGTTGCCTTAAAGGAGAATTCCATGCTAGAAGGCTTTTTTACCTTTCTTTGTAGTCGTTACGTCCCCACCAAAGAGGTCCAGGTGTTTTTTTGTGCAAAAACTCCTTATTGACTATTTCCCCTACCATAAGCCCTCAATGAATTGCATTAAATTGAATGGGAATTGAATGGGGCTATGGGGTGTTGTGCTAATTCGCTTATTTCCATCGAAATAAGTAGTAAAGTGTGCCGCTTGGGATATTATTTACATTATGAAGAGCACAACACCCCATAGCCCCATTCAATTCCCATTCAATGCAATTCATTTAGGGCTTATGGTAGGGGAAATAGCCAATAAGGAGCTTTTGCACAAAATAACACCTGGACCACTTTGGTGGGGACGTAACAACTACAAAGAAAGGTAAGAAAGCCTTTTAGTATGGAATTCTCCTTTAATAGCGTGAGATTTATAGATTTTGGGGCATAAATAACATATTAGAAGCTTTTTATGAAGAATTGATCAATGTCTGTACAGTGTACACATTGCTGTGGGCAATGTGTACACACCTGCCCTTTGCTGTCCAGAGGGCAAAGGGCAGGTGCTCTAGCACCACCTAGTGTCTATCTGTGAACGCCACTGACGACCGGGATTCGAACCTGGGACTCCCACGCATCTATAGGGACACTAAAGCCAAACGTCTTAGGTTCTCAGTGGTTCTCAAAGTGTCCAGGGGTGCCACAGAATACTAATATTTGGAACCCACCTTTTCAGACTCCATGGCCCATAGCCCTTATCCTACCCCCTTAGATAGCACTTTTTAGACTTAGATAGCATTTGAAACAGACTTATAGCATGTCATGTAGACAGCACAATAATTGCATTGTATGTAGTCATAGCACTTAAGTTCATAGGACATATGTATAGCATAGTATAGCATATATGTATAGTTTGTATGTATAGTGTCATGTTCTAGTTACGTTCTTAGCTTATGCATGTTTCATGATAAATGCATTTTTATATATGTGATGTATTCCCATGCTTTTTGTTCTTGCTTAATGTAAATCGCTCTGGATTAAGAGCTAATGCCTAAATTGTAAATTGTAATCATTTCAGTTTGGTAGACCCTAAAACGGACCTGAGTTTCACTATACTCTGTGCATTTGTTTTGGATCTAAACCAAAGAAAACCCCTTCACCCAAAAAAATAGCCGATCTCACAATAGCCGAGCTCACAACACGTGTTGTGAGCTTCAATAGATCGGCCATTATTGAATGTTCCACCCAGATGCTGGGGGTTCCAGTGGTTTAACAAAGTTAAATAAAGTTATTTACAATCTGAGACTCTGTCCTCATCTCTCAAGTTCACCTTGTGACATACTGTATCTTAAGGGGGAAAGATTTACATATTTATAATGCGTAATATGGCATAAATGTATAAGATATTTACAGGGGTGACCTGAGCCAAAAAGCTTTGAGAACCACTGCTAAAGGGTAAGGGGAACGTAGCATTCTAAAACGGTTAGTCCCAATACTTGATTCTGATTGGCTGGTTACCACCATCACGTGACCATCATTTCACCGATAACCCACACCTTCAATCACTTTATATCATTCGCAGCTGATTCTGCATCTATGTAGCTGTACTGGGGAAGGGGAGCGCTTGATTGCCTTACGAACCCATGCCGTGCGGGCGTCTAAGCACCGCCCGGCTCATATGACTGTGAATGTGTGGCTCCAGGCAGCCCCGTAAAGACATCAAGCGCTATTCTCCCGTCACATAGTCTACTTGCCGAGCAAAACAAGGAAGTGATGTGGCTCGCTCTGGTGGCGCAAAGCGTAGCTACTTTTGTGAATTTAATAGTTTTATTAGGTTAATATTGCTATATGTTTAACCGTTTTAGAAAAGCAATAAGCCACTCGAGGCCCCAGCTTATCGGGTATTTTACAATGGCTGGGAGGTAGAAGACCCTAGCTCCGCTGCGCCTCGGGTCTGCCTACACCTCCCAGCCATTGTAAAATACCCGATAACCTGAGACCTCTCGTGGCTTATTGCTTAATTTTGTGCTGAACAAATTTCTTTGTTCGTTACACCGCATCTCCACTAGCTAAAGAGTGCTGGGTTGCGCCCCGAAAATTGCTGATCTACAAGCTCTCAACGCGTCGCAGCGTTGTGAGCTTGTAGATCTGCAATTTTTGCCCAAAAGTGCCCTCTTAAGGGATTTCAGCCCCTGCTTCTCTAACACTCTCTGCACGTCCCTGAGTGGAAACACAAACCCGCCAAGCTCCGTAGGCAGTGTTATCAACGCTAGCACACAAAGCTCATGTTAGCACGTTTAGCACGTCATTGGTGTAAGCATTGTTCAAGATACAGCCAGTAACAATGTACATTGGTGTAAAAGGATGAAGGGAAGCAATTATCCCAATATACAGTAAGACTTTTGGTGTTTCAAGCATTATGTATATACTTTAGCTACTACATTATGTTATACTTTAGGGGGGTCCCTGGAACAAGATATTTTCAGTTGGGGGTCGGCGCCCAAATACATATGGGGTAGTAGTAGTAGCCTTGCCGAGCCATGAGGCCCATACGGACAGGTGCCTACCTCCTGTTTCTGTAGCCATGAGGCCCATACGGACAGGAGCCTACCTCCTGTTTCTGTAGCCATGAGGCCCATACGGACAGGAGCCTACCTCCTGTTTCTGTAGCCATGAGGCCCATACGCACAGGAGCCTATCTCCTGTTTCTGTAGCCATGAGGCCCATACGGACAGGAGCCTACCTCCTGTATCTTTAGCCATGAGGCCCATACGGACAGGAGCCTACCTCTTGTTTCTGTAGCCATGAGGCCCATACGGACAGGAGCCTACCTCCTGTTTCTGTAGCCATGAGGCCCATACGGACAGGAGCCTACCTCCTGTTTCTGTAGCCATGAGGCCCATACGGACAGGAGCCTACCTCCTGTTTCTGTAGCCATGAGGCCCATACGGACAGGAGCCTACCTCCTGTTTCTGTAGCCATGAGGCCCATACGGACAGGAGCCTATCTCCTGTTTCTGTAGCCATGAGGCCCATACGGACAGGAGCCTATCTCCTGTTTCTGTAGCCATGAGGCCCATACGGACAGGAGCCTACCTCCTGTTTCTGTAGCCATGAGGCCCATACGGACAGGAGCCTATCTCCTGTTTCTGTAGCCATGAGGCCCATACGGACAGGAGCCTACCTCCTGTTTCTGTAGCCATGAGGCCCATACGGACAGGAGCCCATCTCCTGTTTCTGTAGCCATGAGGCCCATACGGACAGGAGCCTACCTCCTGTTTCTGTAGCCATGAGGCCCATACGGACAGGAGCCTATCTCCTGTTTCTGTAGCCATGAGGCCCATACGGACAGGAGCCTACCTCCTGTTTCTGTAGCCATGAGGCCCATACGGACAGGAGCCTATCTCCTGTTTCTGTAGCCATGAGGCCCATACGGACAGGAGCCTATCTCCTGTTTCTGTAGCCATGAGGCCCATACGGACAGGAGCCTATCTCCTGTTTCTGTAGCCATGAGGCCCATACGGACAGGAGCCTACCTCCTGTTTCTGTAGCCATGAGGCCCATACGGACAGGAGCCTACCTCCTGTTTCTGTAGCCATGAGGCCCATACGGACAGGAGCCTACCTCCTGTTTCTGTAGCCATGAGGCCCATACGGACAGGAGCCTACCTCCTGTTTCTGTAGCCATGAGGCCCATACGGACAGGAGCCTACCTCCTGTTTCTGTAGCCATGAGGCCCATACGGACAGGAGCCTACCTCCTGTTTCTGTAGCCATGAGGCCCATACGGACAGGAGCCTACCTCCTGTTTCTGTAGCCATGAGGCCCATACGGACAGGAGCCTATCTCCTGTTTCTGTAGCCATGAGGCCCATACGGACAGGAGCCTATCTCCTGTTTCTGTAGCCATGACGCCCATACGGACAGGAGCCTACCTCCTGTTTCTGTAGCCATGAGGCCCATACGGACAGGAGCCTACCTCCTGTTTCTGTAGCCATGAGGCCCATACGGACAGGAGCCTACCTCCTGTTTCTGTAGCCATGAGGCCCATACGGACAGGAGCCTATCTCCTGTTTCTGTAGCCATGAGGCCCATACGGACAGGAGCCTATCTCCTGTTTCTGTAGCCATGACGCCCATACGGACAGGAGCCTACCTCCTGTTTCTGTAGCCATGAGGCCCATACGGACAGGAGCCTATCTCCTGTTTCTGTAGCCATGAGGCCCATACGGACAGGAGCCTACCTCCTGTTTCTGTAGCCATGAGGCCCATACGGACAGGAGCCCATCTCCTGTTTCTGTAGCCATGAGGCCCATACGGACAGGAGCCTACCTCCTGTTTCTGTAGCCATGAGGCCCATACGGACAGGAGCCTATCTCCTGTTTCTGTAGCCATGAGGCCCATACGGACAGGAGCCTACCTCCTGTTTCTGTAGCCATGAGGCCCATACGGACAGGAGCCTACCTCCTGTTTCTGTAGCCATGGGGCCCATACGGACAGGAGCCTACCTCCTGTTTCTGTAGCCATGAGGCCCATACGGACAGGAGCCTATCTCCTGTTTCTGTAGCCATGAGGCCCATACGGACAGGAGCCTATCTCCTGTTTCTGTAGCCATGACGCCCATACGGACAGGAGCCTACCTCCTGTTTCTGTAGCCATGAGGCCCATACGGACAGGAGCCTATCTCCTGTTTCTGTAGCCATGAGGCCCATACGGACAGGAGCCTACCTCCTGTTTCTGTAGCCATGAGGCCCATACGGACAGGAGCCCATCTCCTGTTTCTGTAGCCATGAGGCCCATACGGACAGGAGCCTACCTCCTGTTTCTGTAGCCATGAGGCCCATACGGACAGGAGCCTATCTCCTGTTTCTGTAGCCATGAGGCCCATACGGACAGGAGCCTACCTCCTGTTTCTGTAGCCATGAGGCCCATACGGACAGGAGCCTATCTCCTGTTTCTGTAGCCATGAGGCCCATACGGACAGGAGCCTACCTCCTGTTTCTGTAGCCATGAGGCCCATACGGACAGGAGCCTACCTCCTGTTTCTGTAGCCATGAGGCCCATACGGACAGGAGCCTACCTCCTGTTTCTGTAGCCATGAGGCCCATACGGACAGGAGCCTACCTCCTGTTTCTGTAGCCATGAGGCCCATACGGACAGGAGCCTATCTCCTGTTTCTGTAGCCATGAGGCCCATACGGACAGGAGCCTACCTCCTGTTTCTGTAGCCATGAGGCCCATACGGACAGGAGCCTATCTCCTGTTTCTGTAGCCATGAGGCCCATACGGACAGGAGCCTACCTCCTGTTTCTGTAGCCATGAGGCCCATACGGACAGGAGCCTACCTCCTTTTTCTGTAGCCATGAGGCCCATACGGACAGGAGCCTACCTCCTGTTTCTGTAGCCATGAGGCCCATACGGACAGGAGCCTACCTCCTGTTTCTGTAGCCATGAGGCCCATACGGACAGGAGCCTACCTCCTGTTTCTGTAGCCATGAGGCCCATACGGACAGGAGCCTACCTCCTGTTTCTGTAGCCATGAGGCCCATACGGACAGGAGCCTACCTCCTGTTTCTGTAGCCATGAGGCCCATACGGACAGGAGCCTACCTCCTGTTTCTGTAGCCATGAGGCCCATACGGACAGGAGCCTACCTCCTGTTTCTGTAGCCATGAGGCCCATACGGACAGGAGCCTATCTCCTGTTTCTGTAGCCATGAGGCCCATAGGGCAGGAGCCTATCTCCTGTTTCTGTAGCCATGAGGCCCATACGGACAGGAGCCTACCTCCTGTTTCTGTAGCCATGAGGCCCATACGGACAGGAGCCTACCTCCTGTTTCTGTAGCCATGAGGCCCATAGGGCAGGAGCCTATCTCCTGTTTCTGTAGCCATGAGGCCCATACGGACAGGAGCCTATCTCCTGTTTCTGTAGCCATGAGGCCCATACGGACAGGAGCCTACCTCCTGTTTCTGTAGCCATGAGGCCCATACGGACAGGAGCCTATCTCCTGTTTCTGTAGCCATGAGGCCCATAGGGCAGGAGCCTATCTCCTGTTTCTGTAGCCATGAGGCCCATACGGACAGGAGCCTACCTCCTGTTTCTGTAGCCATGAGGCCCATACGGACAGGAGCCTACCTCCTGTTTCTGTAGCCATGGGCCCATACGGACAGGAGCCTACCTCCTGTTTCTGTAGCCATGAGGCCCATACGGACAGGAGCCTACCTCCTGTTTCTGTAGCGTGAGGCAGCTTGATATACAAGTACACCCCCTGGACATGACGCTAGTATGTCGCAGGGACTTACCCCCAATTCAACCCTTGATGCTGAGTGCCAAGCAGGGAGGCACTGGGTCGCATTTTTCAGAGTCTTTGGTATGACCCCGGCCGGGGATCGAACCCCCGACCTCCCAGTCTCAGGGCGGACACTCTAACCACAAGGCCACTGAGCTGGATATCATAGGGGGTCCTTGACGTGAAACAGTTTGAGAACCACTGACATCAAAACATATATAGGGTTTTCAGAAAACTCCATGATTCAGAAGACATTTATTGTAGAGTCTAGTCTCAGGTCTGTGGGTTAATTGCACAGTGCTGCATGCAGCGCTACTGTACGTTAAACTGTAGTGTATATAGTGTGTCTTGTTGGGTTTTCCTGGGTTTTGTTTTGACTGGCACGTTTCCAGGCTATAGAAGGTGGTATCATGTTTTCCCAAGCCTTGAAGATAACACAGGAATGAGTGCAGGAGCCAAGTCAGCAGGCAGGGGGGCGGGGGGGGGGGGGGGGGGGAGGGAGGGGAGGGGTGGCGGGGTGGCGAGGTGGCGAGAGACTGAGATAGAAGGGAGGAGAAGAGGGGTGGAGGAGATAACCGAAAGTGGAGGAGAGCAGGCGAGAGAATAGAGAGAGAAGTGACAGTTTGATGCAGTGACAGGAGGAAGGCGGCGAGCAGAGAGAGAGAGAGAGTGGGCAATCGCGTTTTTTTCTTATTTTTGATTTTTTTTTGTACACTTTGTTTTCAACCAGTGGTCCGGGGACCACCAGTGGTCCTTGAGAGGATTCCAGGTGGTCTCCCAGCTAAATGATGGAGAGTTGGCAACCAAATGGACCCTTATCTTTTAACTCTTGACAGCTAATTTAGCTCTCAAGAGTTAAATTAGTGTTACACGTCTGAATTACTTAATTTACAAGTCTACACAATTATCAGAGAATGTAGAAGAATGGTTGTTTTGATCAACGTTTGCCTGTTATCTCTCCTATAAATACAACATAGAATTGTGGACAAAAACTTAAAAATTGGTTTTGGGTCTGAGAGACTAAACCTCATCAAATGGTGGTCCGTCCGTGGCTCAAATGCTGAATAAATAGTGGGCCCTGGACTGGTATCACAATGGTTGAAATCCACTGTTGAACACGAAAAACCTGGTGAGTGGAGCCGGTCAAAGTATAAAGACACAACTACGCAAGGAAGTGGCCGGAGAAGGGCAGAAGGCTACCAGGTGTAGAGAGACCTTGGGAAGGAGGAGGAGCAGAGAGAGAGAGAGAGAGAGAGAATGAGACCCAGGAGGTAAACTAATCACCGAGCACGCAATGCAATTTTCTGGCCCTGTGCCTCCGCTCTATTGTATACTCCCCCCATCCTCCCCCATCCTCCCCAAACCCCCCGCCCCCCCTCCCCCACCCTCCCCACCCAAACCCGCCCCCCCACCCATACCCCCACCCACCCCCTCCCCTTCCCCCACTCATACCCCCACCCACCGCTTCCAACCGCCTCTCATGTCGGGAGCCCCTTCTTACTATTCCTCTCACACACAGTCTCGCAGCCTCCTCTATCTATCAGGCGGTACCATTTTCGTGCACCCCTTCGTTTCTCTTCTGCCCCCCTTAGACTCCCCCCCCACCCCCCCACACCCCCCCGGGCTCCAGAATGGATTGAGCTACTTGCCTCTGGCCGTCGGCAGCATTATAGAAAAGAGAAAGGAGGAAAAAAAAAAAATCGAAGAAGCGAGTGGAGAGTTTTCAAGGAGGGTTACCGCGGTCATCCTCTGGATTTTAGACTTACACAGTACTCTATGGTCCTTCAGTGATGTGAAAGCTGTGTGCATCTGTGTACAGTATGCGTGTGTGTACACGGCGCATGTATGCACACATACACACACACGCACACGCGCACGCACGCACATATATTGTATGAGTGCCAGGTGAAAGAGAGAAACGGAGAAATACAGCTACAGTCAGCAACCAGGGGGGGGGGGGGAAAATAAAATAGCAGCTGCCTGTTCCCACTGTGTCTGTGCATGCATGTACACACACGCGCGTGCGTGCGTGCGTGCGTGCGTGCGTGCGTGCGTGCATGCGTGCGTGGTGTTCGTGTGTGTGTGTTGTGGTGTGGTGTGTGTGTGTGTGTTCTCTTGCGTGTGTGTGTGCGTGTGCGACATGTGCGTGCATGGCGTGCGTGCGTGCTGCCATGATGCTCCCCAGACGTGGAGGCGTTTAGGAAGCGTTTGATGTGACGCTGCTGCAGTAGGAGATGTTTGGGAGTGTGTTTGTTCTCATGTTAGTGTCGGCGGCGCCTAGCTGCACGTTGCCTCGTTGTGTTTTGCAGAGCGTTGATGATGATGATGATAGATGCTCGCTCCAGACATGCAAATTACGGCTCCCTAGACTGTGCAAACGCTTTCGCTCACAAGTACACGAAACTGCACGCACACTCTCTCTCACACACACAGACACGCACACACACGCACACGCACGAATGCGCATGCGCACCATAGAAGTGTATGCTCGAATATGATCAAGGCATCCGCTGATGTATTAATCTTCTGCAGGGTATCCCCCTAGGAGAATGCAGAAGGCTTCCCCCAACAGCGCTCTCTCTCTCCCTCTCTCTCTCTCTCTCTCTCTCTCTCTCTCTCTCTCTCTCTCTCTCTCTCTCTCTCTCTCTCTCTCTCTCTCTCTCTCTCTCTCTCTCCGCCAGAACCGCCCTATTTCTGCAGGCACATCGACTGCAAAGGGAACATTATTCACATAACATGCTCATCAGAGAGATGTGGAGCTGGGACGATGGAGGAGGGAGGGAGGGAGTTGGTATATATGGACGATGGACGCGGGGAGGAGGAGGGAGTTGGTATATATGGACGATGGACGCGGGGAGGAGGAGGGAGTTGGTATATATGGACGATGGACGCGGGGAGGAGGAGGGAGTTGGTATATATGGACGATGGACGCGGGGAGGAGGAGGGAGTTGGTATATATGGACGATGGACGCGGGGAGGAGGGAGTTGGTATATATGGACGATGGACGCGGGGAGGAGGGAGTTGGTATATATGGACGATGGAGGAGGGAGGGAGGGAGTTGGTATATATGGACGATGGACGCGGGGAGGAGGAGGGAGTTGGTATATATGGACGATGGACGCGGGGAGGAGGAGGGAGTTGGTATATATGGACGATGGACGCGGGGAGGAGGAGGGAGTTGGTATATATGGACGATGGACGCGGGGAGGAGGAGGGAGTTGGTATATATGGACGATGGACGCGGGGAGGAGGAGGGAGTTGGTATATATGGACGATGGACGCGGGGAGGAGGAGGGAGTTGGTATATATGGACGATGGACGCGGGAGGGAGGGAGTTGGTATATATGGACGATGGACGCGGGGAGGAGGAGGGAGTTGGTATATATGGACGATGGACGCGGGGAGGAGGAGGGAGTTGGTATATATGGACGATGGACGCGGGGAGGAGGAGGGAGTTGGTATATATGGACGATGGACGCGGGAGGGAGGGAGTTGGTATATATGGACGATGGAGGAGGGGAGGAGGAGGGAGTTGGTATATATGGACGATGGACGCGGGGAGGGAGGGAGTTGGTATATATGGACGATGGAGGAGGGGAGGAGGAGGGAGTTGGTATATATGGACGATGGACGCGGGGAGGGAGGGAGTTGGTATATATGGACGATGGAGGAGGGGAGGAGGAGGGAGTTGGTATATATGGACGATGGACGCGGGAGGGAGGGAGTTGGTATATATGGACGATGGAGGAGGGGAGGAGGAGGGAGTTGGTATATATGGACGATGGACGCGGGGAGGGAGGGAGTTGGTATATATGGACGATGGAGGAGGGGAGGAGGAGGGAGTTGGTATATATGGACGATGGACGCGGGGAGGAGGAGGGAGTTGGTATATATGGACGATGGACGCGGGGAGGAGGAGGGAGTTGGTATATATGGACGATGGACGCGGGGAGGAGGAGGGAGTTGGTATATATGGACGATGGACGCGGGGAGGAGGAGGGAGTTGGTATATATGGACGATGGACGCGGGGAGGAGGAGGGAGTTGGTATATATGGACGATGGACGCGGGGAGGAGGAGGGAGTTGGTATATATGGACGATGGACGCGGGGAGGAGGAGGGAGTTGGTATATATGGACGATGGACGCGGGGAGGAGGAGGGAGTTGGTATATATGGACGATGGACGCGGGGAGGAGGAGGGAGTTGGTATATATGGACGATGGACGCGGGGAGGAGGAGGGAGTTGGTATATATGGACGATGGACGCGGGGAGGAGGAGGGAGTTGGTATATATGGACGATGGACGCGGGGAGGAGGAGGGAGTTGGTATATATGGACGATGGACACAGGGAGGAGGAGGGAGTTGGTATATATGGACGATGGACACAGGGAGGAGGAGGGAGTTGGTATATATGGACGATGGACACAGGGAGGAGGAGGGAGTTGGTATATATGGACGATGGACACAGGGAGGAGGAGGGAGTTGGTATATATGGACGATGGACACAGGGAGGAGGAGGGAGTTGGTATATATGGACGATGGACACAGGGAGGAGGAGGGAGTTGGTATATATGGACGATGGACGCGGGGAGGAGGAGGGAGTTGGTATATATGGACGATGGACACAGGGAGGAGGAGGGAGTTGGTATATATGGACGATGGACGCGGGGAGGAGGAGGGAGTTGGTATATATGGACGATGGACGCGGGGAGGAGGAGGGAGTTGGTATATATGGACGATGGACGCGGGGAGGAGGAGGGAGTTGGTATATATGGACGATGGACGCGGGGAGGAGGAGGGAGTTGGTATATATGGACGATGGACGCGGGGAGGAGGAGGGAGTTGGTATATATGCGAGGGAAGTGTCGTACGGTAGTCTTATTGACATGTAGAGTATATGGCACTTCATCCATCATAATCGACACTGCTGTCACTGCTGACTGTGGTGGGCTGCAATTGCCAACCCTCCCCCTCTTCTACATGCGCACGCACACGCACGCACGCACGCGCACGCACGCACGACAACATGGCACACACAGAGGGGCAGTGGTGTTACTGTTGGTGTCCATTTGTATACTGCACTCTTCGATGTCGAATAACACTAATGAGGATGTTACTGTGTGTTACACACACACTCACGCACCGTCACAAAATGGCACATTGGTGATCGGTGACGCCGAGGCTACTAACAGAATACATGTTATAATACAACCACATATAGGCTACAATTTATGCTGTTTAATTTATTTGATTATCTAACTTTTTATATAACAGGTTTTATTTTATTATTTACTTTTGTATGGACTGATTCAAACAGACATTCAGAGAGGGTCAGTGTTGTTTTTGGCAGCAAATTTTGATTTGAGTTTTAGTCGTATGTATATAGTCTCTTCAATAGTTTTCATTTAGTTTTGGTCACATTTT
>NC_136798.1:3362250-3396307 GCF_951216825.1 Electrona antarctica | reverse complement strand
ATTGAGCTACTTGCCTCTGGCCGTCGGCAGCATTATAGAAAAGAGAAAGGAGGAAAAAAATAAAAAAATAAAATCGAAGAAGCGAGTGGAGAGTTTTCAAGGAGGGTTACCGCGGTCATCCTCTGGATTTTAGACTTACACAGTACTCTATGGTCCTTCAGTGATGTGAAAGCTGTGTGCATCTGTGTACAGTATGCGTGTGTGTACACGGCGCATGTATGCACACATACACACACACACACACACGCACACGCGCACGCACGCACATATATTGTATGAGTGCCAGGTGAAAGAGAGAAACGGAGAAATACAGCTATAGTCAGCAACCAGGGGGGGGGGGGAGAAATAAAATAGCAGCTGCCTGTTCCCACTGTGTCTGTGCATGCATGTACACACACACACACGCGCGTGTGTGCTTGCGTGCGTGCGTGCGTGGTGTTTGTGTGTGTGTTGTGTTGTGGTGTGGTGTGTGTGTGTGTGTTCTCTTGTGTGTGTGTGTGCGACATGTGCGTGCATGGTGTGCGTGCGTGCTGCCATGATGCTCCCCAGACGTGGAGGCGTTTAGGAAGCGTTTGATGTGACGCTGCTGCAGTAGGAGATGTTTGGGAGTGTGTTTGTTCTCATGTTAGTGTCGGCGGCGCCTAGCTGCACGTTGCCTCGTTGTGTTTTGCAGAGCGTTGATGATGATGATGATAGATGCTCGCTCCAGACATGCAAATTACGGCTCCCTAGACTGTGCAAACGCTTTCGCTCACAAGTGCACGAAACTGCACGCACACTCTCTCTCTCACACACACAGACGCGCACGCGCACACGCACACACACGCACACGCACGAATGCGCATGCGCACCATAGAAGTGTATGCTCGAATATGATCAAGGCATCCGCTGATGTATTAATCTTCTGCAGGGTATCCCCCTAGGAGAATGCAGAAGGCTTCCCCCAACAGCGCTCTCTCTCTCTCTCTCTCTCTCTCCCTCTCTCTCTCTCTCTCTCTCTCTCTCTCTCTCTCTCTCTCTCTCTCTCTCTCTCTCTCTCTCTCTCTCTCTCTCTCTCTCTCTCTCTCTCTCTCTCCCTCTCTCTCTCTCTCTCTCTCTCTCTCTCTCTCTCCGCCAGAACCGCCCTATTTCTGCAGGCACATCGACTGCAAAGGGAACATTATTCACATAACATGCTCATCAGAGAGATGTGGAGCTGGGACGATGGACGCGGGGAGGAGGAGGGAGTTGGTATATATGGACGATGGACGCGGGGAGGAGGAGGGAGTTGGTATATATGGACGATGGACGCGGGGAGGAGGAGGGAGTTGGTATATATGGACGATGGACGCGGGGAGGAGGAGGGAGTTGGTATATATGGACGATGGACGCGGGGAGGAGGAGGGAGTTGGTATATATGGACGATGGACGCGGGGAGGAGGAGGGAGTTGGTATATATGGACGATGGACGCGGGGAGGAGGAGGGAGTTGGTATATATGGACGATGGACGCGGGGAGGAGGAGGGAGTTGGTATATATGGACGATGGACGCGGGGAGGAGGAGGGAGTTGGTATATATGGACGATGGACGCGGGGAGGAGGAGGGAGTTGGTATATATGGACGATGGACGCGGGGAGGAGGAGGGAGTTGGTATATATGGACGATGGACGCGGGGAGGAGGAGGGAGTTGGTATATATGGACGATGGACGCGGGGAGGAGGAGGGAGTTGGTATATATGGACGATGGACGCGGGGAGGAGGAGGGAGTTGGTATATATGGACGATGGACGCGGGGAGGAGGAGGGAGTTGGTATATATGGACGATGGACGCGGGGAGGAGGAGGGAGTTGGTATATATGGACGATGGACGCGGGGAGGAGGAGGGAGTTGGTATATATGGACGATGGACGCGGGGAGGAGGAGGGAGTTGGTATATATGGACGATGGACGCGGGGAGGAGGAGGGAGTTGGTATATATGGACGATGGACGCGGGGAGGAGGAGGGAGTTGGTATATATGGACGATGGACGCGGGGAGGAGGAGGGAGTTGGTATATATGGACGATGGACGCGGGGAGGAGGAGGGAGTTGGTATATATGGACGATGGACGCGGGGAGGAGGAGGGAGTTGGTATATATGGACGATGGACGCGGGGAGGAGGAGGGAGTTGGTATATATGGACGATGGACGCGGGGAGGAGGAGGGAGTTGGTATATATGGACGATGGACGCGGGGAGGAGGAGGGAGTTGGTATATATGCGAGGGAAGTGTCGTACGGTAGTCTTATTGACATGTAGAGTATATGGCACTTCATCCATCATAATCGACACCGCTGTCACTGCTGACTGTTGTGGGCTACAATTGCCAACCCTCCCCCTCTTCTACACGCACACGCACGCACGCGCGCACGCACGCACGCACGCACGCACGCACGCACGCACGCACGCACGCACGACAAAATGGCACACACAGAGGGGCAGTGGTGTTACTGTTGGTGTCCATTTGTATACTGCACTCTTCGATGTCGAATAACACTAATAAGGATGTTACTGCGTGTTACACACACACTCGCGTACCGTCACAAAATGGCACATTGGTGATCGGTGACGCCGAGGCTACTAACAGAATACATGTTATAATACAACCGCATATAGGCTACAGTTTGTGCTGTTTAATTTCTTTGATTATCTAACTTTTTATATAACAGGTTTTATTTTATTATTTTATTGAATCTCTCTTGTGTATGGACTGATTCAAACAGAGATTCAGAGAGGGTCAGTGTTGTTTTTGGCAGCAGATTTTGATTTGAGTTTTAGTCGTATGTATATAGTCTCTTCAATAGTTTTCATTTAGTTTTGGTCACATTTTAGTCACCTGGAATGTCTTGGTGTTAGTCTAGTTTTAGTCGACTAAATATAATAAGATTTTAGTCTACTAAATCTACAGTTGATTTAGTCGACAAATGTATTTTGGTGGGCCTCGATGCTGTCGTAATGACTGTAATGAAAATAGCAGATCTACAAGCTCACAGTCGCTCGACGTCATAGTATTAGTCGACGAAAACAACATGGGGGTACATTTGTAATCCTGTGCTATTGTACCTGTAACAGTTCCTATAATAGAAATATTTAACATTCACTTTTGCTGACTTTGCTACTATTGAATGTCATGAATTCTCTGTCTCTAGTGCCCTGTTCTTAGATCTTAGTCTTGTATTGAATGTTGTTTGTTGTGTGTAATTTTTACTATAATCTGGCTGCAAAACAAATTCCTGCAAGGGACAATAAAGCTAACCTTGAACTCATGCACATAAACACACACACACACACACACACACACACACACACACACACACACACACACACACACACACACACACACACATATGTACGAATCAATGAACATACTGTACGGACACGGTCTAATCGAACAGAGCACTGCATCAGAACGATTCCAAAGAACTACAAATATTAAATACAACTACATATCCCACAGAAATCCTCCTCTACATAATATACAGACTGTCGCTGTTGGGCAGAAACCCATATTTCAAATTGTATTAAATGTTTTATTTCATTTCATTCTTTCCATAAACTCTGTGTATGACAGGCAGGCCAGGCCTACTGAGCTGTTATGATAGATCTAAATATCAGCCTTGCAAGGGGAGGGGAGAGACACGCACGCACGCACGCACGCACGCACGCACGCACGCGCGCGCGCACTCACTCACTCACTCACTCACTCACTCACTCACTCACTCACTCACTCACTCACTCACTCACTCACTCACTCACTCACTCACTCACTCACTCACTCACTCACTCACTCACTCACTCACTCTCTCACACACACACACACACACACACACACACACACACACACACACACACACATACACAGATAAACACACACACACACACACACACACACACACACACACAGAGACATGCAGGGAGACAGGCAGACAGAGAGAGAGGGAGAGAGAGAGCAGGAAGTGGTAAGCATAACTACAAAGTCCAGAGTGGGTGTTTTCAGGTCATAGACACCATAGTTTGCTACACAGCAGCACAATGAGAGAGAGAGAGAGAGAGACTGAGACACAGCAGCACATTGAGAGAGAGAGAGAGAGACACAGCAGCACATTGAGAGAGAGAGAGAGAGAGAGAGAGAGACAGCAGCACATTGAGAGAGAGAGAGAGAGAGAGAGACACAGCAGCACATTGAGAGAGAGAGAGACACAGCAGCACATTGAGAGAGAGAGAGAGAGACACAGCAGCACAATGAGAGAGAGAGAGAGAGAGAGACACACAGCAGCACAATGAGAGAGATAGAGTTACTGACAATGGAGGAAAACCATGAGATTCATCACAGTTTCATCGTGGAAGAGGAAAAAATAGGCATTTTCACACACGCACAAACAGCCAAACCTTAACGCAGCCACGTGCACGCACACACTCACGCACGCACGCAAGCACGCACATTTTAATGCTTTATTTGAGTCCACAAATGATATTAGAACTACAGGGAATCAAATATAACGAGGTTTGAGGGTCCACATAAAGCCCCTTCTCCTCCTCCACACGGCCAGGCTGGGTCCACATGAAGCCCCTTCTCCTCCTCCACACGGCCAGGCTGGGTCCACATAAAGCCCCTTCTCCTCCTCCACACAGCCAGGCTGGGTCCACATGAAGCCCCTTCTCCTCCTCCACACGGCCAGGCTGGGTCCACATGAAGCCCCTCCTCCTCCTCCACACAGCCAGGCTGGGTCCACATGAAGCCCCTCCTCCTCCTCCACACGGCCAGGCTGGGTCCACATGAAGCCCCTTCTCCTCCTCCTCCACACGGCCAGGCTGGGTCCACATGAAGCCCCTTCTCCTCCTCCTCCACACGGCCAGGCTGGGTCCACATAAAGCCCCTTCTCCTCCTCCACACGGCCAGCCAGGCTGGGTCCACCACATAAAGCCCCTTCTCCTCCTCCACACGGCCAGGCTGGGTCCACATGAAGCCCCTTCTCCTCCTCCTCACGGCCAGGCTGTGTCCACATGAAGCCCCTTCTCCTCCTCCACACGGCCAGGCTGGGTCCACATGAAGCCCCTTCTCCTCCTCCACACGGCCAGGCTGGGTCCACATGAAGCCCCTTCTCCTCCTCCACACAGCCAGGCTGGGTCCACATAAAGCCCCTTCTCCTCCTCCACACGGCCAGGCTGGGTCCACATGAAGCCCCTTCTCCTCCTCCACACGGCCAGGCTGGGTCCACATGAAGCCCCTTCTCCTCCTCCACACGGCTTTAACCCATTTTGACCTGAGATCAGATTCTAAAAATGTCTGTTTGAAAATGACAGTTTTCTGAAAAAGCTATGTTTCTATGTTGTCAAACTTGTCAGTCATTCTTCGATTTTTGAGTGGTGCAACCACTCCAAGGAACAGCAATGTCCGTGTTAACCTATGTTTGTGACTATGTGTTAACCTATGTTTGTTTGTGACTCATGTGTGACTCATGAGTACCAGTAGGGGCGCTGTCGTGCCAGAAACAGAGAGAGAGAGATAGTGCTGCACTGTTGCCTGCTAATGAGAGAGAGAGAGAGGGGGGGGGGGTGGAAGGGGGGGAGTTGCACCACTCAGTTCACACGGGTGTGATTTTCAAAAATAGCAGACCTACAAGCTCATAGCGTGCCACTCGGTGGCACGCTATGAGCTTGTAGACAGTAGGCTGACAGGAAATGGGGGAGAGAGATGGGGGAGTGACATGCTGTAAAGGCCGTCGGGATCGGGAGTCGAACCCGCGGCACACGGCCAGCCTCGGGCTACCGGCCAAGGTGCCTGGACCGCTGAGCCACGGCCCAGGCCAAGGTGCCTGGACCGCTGAGCCACGGCCCAGGCCAAGGTGCCTGGACCGCTGAGCCACGGCCCAGGCCAAGGTGCCTGGACCGCTGAGCCACGGCCCAGGCCAAGGTGCCTGGACCGCTGAGCCACGGCCCAGGCCAAGGTGCCTGGACCGCTGAGCCACGGCCCAGGCCAAGGTGCCTGGACCGCTGAGCCACGGCCCAGGCCAAGGCTTTGCCCTTTTGTCATCGCCAGCAACGTTCACAACACTGTATAGTACTGTACATGGAAAATGTATAGTACTGTACATGGCCCAAGTATGAGGATGCAGACACACATGCACAGACACGCACATGCACAGTGCACACACACGCACACGTAGGGCTAGGGCACTATGTATTTTGGGTCATCGTGGTAATAAGTCACTGTTTACCGACGGTATATGGCGGGCTCTCCCCAGGTTGGCAGAGGGAGAGTATAGCGACCAGGATTACAGCTTAGGTAATAATGGCACCGGTTGAAAAATGGGTCACGAAATCGTGGGATAAAAATAATAGTCGCAGTTATGAACTCGATACCGCGGTATGCCTTATACCAGGGGTTCTCAACGTTTTTGGCCGGGGACCCCCGAAAATGCTTTGGCAACGTTTCCATTTTCCCAAAATAATTTGGCGATCCGCCGAGGGGTCGCGACCCACGGGTTGAGAACACCTGCCTTATACGACCGTGGTATTGCGGTAATTGCACCCAGCCCTAACACGTGCACGCACTCACGCACACACACACACACACACACACACACAGTCTGTTTTGCAGAGTCCACTGTCTGCCTCCGGTGTCTGCTATACTGTATACCTTTAGGGGGGGGGGTGGATGGCAGCAGGGCATGAGGGATGTGTGGGGGGGGGGG
This sequence comes from Electrona antarctica, assembly GCF_951216825.1. Classification (NCBI taxonomy): domain Eukaryota; kingdom Metazoa; phylum Chordata; class Actinopteri; order Myctophiformes; family Myctophidae; genus Electrona; species Electrona antarctica. Next base: position 3,389,594 of record NC_136798.1, on the reverse strand, counting down.
GGGGATGGGTCTAGATCGATAGATAGCTGTATCCTGGGAACCCTTCCTTTCCTCTGTGAATCTATGCAGGGTAGAACAGATGCTGACAGCGCGCAGGCCCTTGGTCAGTGGATCTGACCAGGAGACGGAGGCCTCTGGCCCCCTTTAAGCCTCGTCAGACCAGAGATTCACGACCAGATGAAACCGCGTTAAGCCTCGCGGATTTACACTCCGACGGTGTGACACATGTCCAAGCCTCTGAGCTTTTAGATCGGCTATTTTCCGCACACTATACACATTTCCCAACCCATGGGCCCCCAAATAATTGGTCATATGCATTTTAATGCTAATAATATAATATTAATATGTTATTTACTCTGATCCAAGCTGCAACATAATCGATTGATTGATTATTACAATGAACGAACGGCCCACCCATTTGACCACCACCCGTTGGGCCGCGAACACTATAAGCGGCAATGATCGCAGATTGGAGAAATCACCCTTCAAGGGCTTCTGCCAGAAATATGGGGAGGGGTGAGGGGGTGGGGCTTCTGGTGGAGTTTCTTTCTTTTTACATGAGTTGGGCGAACTTGTCATAAAGCACCGAAGTCTGACGTCAATATCGGTAGAGGGCGCAAATCCACGGGTTCGTGTACTTTTTATTTGCATTGTAATCCCCATAGGAGGATTTTAGATCGCCTCATATAAGAACTGTTTGAAAAATAAACATGTCATCCCGGCCGTTTCACTCATTATGGATATGAAGAATCAACTGACTGAGAGAAGACGCTATTATTACTGCTACTGAATTAGTTAAATTTTTGCTAGAAACAGACTGTATCATATATGAGTGACTGACGGTCGCAAACGATACAGAGACACCTCCCTGACAATAACGCAGAGACAGCTTGTTTGTTTTTGGACCACAATTCTTATATGAGACGATTTTAAGATGACCCCATGTTATTCTCCATAGAGAAATTACTTCCGTGAACCAGGGGATGAGTGAGTGCTCTCCCCAGGTTGGCAGAGGAAGTGCAGTGGGTCTCAGCATCGGTCCGAATCTCCCCTTATAGGGGACTTCATCAGTGCTATAGGGAGTAAATGATAGGCTGCTTGGGGCGGACACACCAACACTAGTCTAAATGATAGGCTGCTTGGGGCAGACACACCAACACTAGTCTAAATGATAGGCTGCTTGGGGCGGACACACCAACACTAGTCTAAATGATAGGCTGCTTGGGGCGGACAGACACACCAACACTAGTCTAAATGATAGGCTGCTTGGGGCGGACAGACCAACACTAGTCTAAATGATAGGCTGCTTGGGGCGGACACACCAACACTAGTCTAAATGATAGGCTGCTTGGGGCGGACACACCAACACTAGTCTAAATGATAGGCTGCTTGGGGCGGACACACCAACACTAGTCTAAATGATAGGCTGCTTGGGGCGCACACAACCAACACTAGTCTAAATGATAGGCTGCTTGGGGCGGACACACCAACACTAGTCTAGTCTCCAGGCAGTAATTCCTGTCGTATATCAATAAAAGCAGTGTGCGTATAATAGTAGCCATATCTCCTCCTCCTATGTTGTTGCCTCAGGTTGAGTTACAGCTTTGGGGGGGGGGGGGGGGGGGGGTGATGTACGGCCAGATATGTGTTGAAAAGCATCGCAGCGCAATGTGATGTATTTACAGTATATACAGTGGGACAGACGTGTTGATTTATAGTGTGGTTTATCCACTTAAGCCCTATACTGTACACGCTGTGGTGTGACCAACGGCCAGAATGGGATATATCTGCAAGCTTCACACATGAACGCATCGCATTGCGAGTTTGTTGAACGAGTTTGTTTTGGCAAAAAAAAATTATGACATTCTTTTGGACATTTTCACCTATAATAACATGCTCAAAAAAATAGGGAGAGCGTGCAGCCAAGGTTATAGGAGAATCCATACCGCTCACTCAACGTCTGTTAGTTAGAAACTTTTAAAGTGCTTAATGAACCCCTTTTGGTGTTTTTAAGCATTATGTTATACTTTAGCTATTGAAAAATAGCAGATCTATGTACAAGCTCATGGTGCCGCGCTACGAGCTTTTTTGAATTGTAAAAATGTGATGCAAGTCTTTGAGTATATATTCTTTCAGTGCGAACGTTTTTAACTCAAATCTTTGCTTCTGGGGGGATCCCTGCAACAACATATCTTCAGATGGGGGTCGGCGGCCAATTACATATCATTTTTGGGGTCCTTGACATGAAATATTGGGTACCACTGATACAGAAACATAAGGTTTTTCAGAAAACTGAGGATTTAGAAGACAGTTTTTTAATTTCGACGTCAGGCCTAGAGTGGTTAAAGAGAATCCCATTGATCTGTTCTCTCTCAACAGGGCCGTATAGCAGGACAAGCATGAAGCCTGGTGGACAAACTGGACATGGCATCAAACACAGGCAGCGCCACCAAGGGGTAAGTCACACCTTTACACACCATTAACCCCCTTATACTATAACCCTTCATGTAACACCACTAACATACTATGACGGCGCAAACTGGAAGACTGACTCTCTGTGACAAAATGGCATCTCCTTGTTCCATGGAGAGAGGGGGAAAAAAAGGATTCTCTACCCGTGTTGTCTCTCCCTGTGGACCAGGCAGCTTGTTCCCCAGGATCATGTGACATGTCATGTGACATGCAGAAACACAGATTGCCCATTACAGCTACAGAGCTTCACAACTCAGAGATCAGGGCTGGAAGAGAGAGAGAGAGAGAGAGAGTAGACGTGAAGTGACCACTTGAGCCTGATTGTAAAAAATAGCAGATCTACAAGCTCATGAGAGATCGCGATGCAATGTGTTGTGAGCTTGTAGATCTGTAATTTATTTTTGTAAACGCCTATAATGCCCTGTCCAACATGGGAGAGAGAGAGAGAGGGACAGGTATATACATGTGTGCTTATGAGAGAGACTGTAGAAGTAGAGAGAAGGGGTATTCCTCTATGAATGATAAATAAAGTCAATGGAAACTAAGGACAGAGAGCAAGAGGAATTGACAGAATGGACGAGAGAGGGATCTTGATACGGAGGGAGAGAAACAAAGATAAGATATGCAGGAGAGATAGTTGGTGTGCAAGCGTGTGTGTGCGTGTGTGTGTGTGAGAGAGAGAGAGAGAGAGAGAGACTAGAATATGAGCAAGAGCATCAGAGAGCAGATGACCCTTGGGAGTTGCTAAGTGATGGTAACAGGACCCCACCATGTTGCAGTCTGGGAAATCTCTTGATGAATAGGATGGAGAGGAGAGGGGAGGGAAGAGGAGGATAGCAGATGAGAAGAGAGGGGAGGAGAGGAGAGGAGAGGGGAGGAGAGGAGAGGGGAGGGGAGGGAAGAGGAGGATAGCAGATGAGAAGAGAGGGAAGGGAAGAGGAGGATAGCAGATGAGAAGAGAGGGAAGGGAAGAGGAGGATAGCAGATGAGAAGAGAGGGAAGGGAAGAGGAGGATAGCAGATGAGAAGAGAGGGAAGGGAAGAGGAGGATAGCAGATGAGAAGAGAGGGGAGGAGAGGAGAGGGGAGGAGAGGAGAGGGGAGGGAAGAGGAGGATAGCAGATGAGAAGAGAGGGGAGGAGAGGAGAGGGGAGGGAAGAGGAGGATAGCAGATGAGAAGAGAGGGGAGGAGAGGGGAGGAGAGGAGAGGGGAGGGAAGAGAAGAGGAGGATAGCAGATGAGAAGAGAGGGGAGGAGAGGAGAGGGGAGGAGAGGAGAGGGGAGGGAAGAGGAGGATAGCAGATGAGAAGAGAGGGAAGGGAAGAGGAGGATAGCAGATGAGAAGAGAGGGGAGGAGAGGAGAGGAGAGGGAAGAGGAGGAGAGGAGAGGGGAGGGAAGAGGAGGAGAGGAGAGGTTGGCGTTCGGGGGGAAGGCAGGAAAAGACAGGACACTGTAATGGTTACACTGTAATGCATGGGCAGCGTTCACTGTAATGGTTACACTGTAATGCTTGGACAGCGTTCAAGGCAGCCCATTCACAAAACCCCCGACAGAAACATGGCGTCTACAACCTGCTGAACCTTTGGCATCTTAAAGCAGTGGTTACACCCATAGATATTACAAAAATAGATGCCTCATTGGCCGCTGCAGTTCGTTGGAGCCATGTGTGTCGACGGGAGGGCGGAAGAATTTACACTGGGGGAGGAAGTACGCCGGAAGAGTGGAAGGCATGTTACGTCACGCTGCCACTCAAGTGATTACTGGCCAATCACAGCGCATCTTCTCCCGGGACTTATCAGACCCGAACATGCGCTCTGTGATGCACGCTCAAGCTTCCAGGAATCTCTGGAATGTTTTGCCCTCCCTTGAGCACATATACGCTCCAGAGCCGAAAGAGGCATCTACCTTTGGTTACACCCTTTACGGTTCCCAGAGCATGTTTTTTTTTTGTGGCTTTCGCCTTTATTTTATATATTTTATGGAGGGACAGACAGTAGGCTGACAGGAAATGGGGGAGAGAGATGGGAGGAAGACATGCAGTAAGGGCCGTCGGGATTGGGAGTCGAACCCGCGGCACACTGCCAGACTGGATCACCAGCCAAGGTGCCTGGACCACTGAGCCATGGCCCAGGCCGAGCATGTTTGTTTTAATGATAAATCCACCAATTGTGTTCTGGCTTGTTGGATCAATAACTAACACAGGGATTTCGATTTTAAAATAATAATACATAAATAAATAACCATCTTTTAATAATAACCACATGTATTTTAATGACAATTTTTATTTCATTTGTTATGTTAATGTTAGGCCTATATTATCATTAAAATCTTTAATGGATTTTGCAATTATTGGTGGGGAAAACGGTTCTCCAGTTACCTGCATTATAGCCGTACACACACACAGAGACGTGATGTAGGTAGGTAGGTAGGTAGATAGATAGATTTTAACATTTGTTCAAGTCATTCAATATACGTGTATATATTTTCAATGATATATACAGTATATATACGTATTAACTATTAAGTCTTTTTCCCCCAAGTCCGTATATATACGGACGTCGATACTCGGTGGCGTCATATCCCAGGTCCGTCTATATAATGGGCAAACTGCGTATGCGAACTCGTATGCTGCCACTGGGAACTGGGGTTTATGCTAACAGCTAGTGGTAGAGACATGACAACGTTTGCGAACCACTGATATACTGTAGCAACATACGTTTGAATCTGTGCCAGGAACGTTTGGTTACGTTTTTGGGTATGTTATATATTTTAATTTTTTTAATCTGACGTGCACGCAATGTGCACATGGATGCGCCCACGGTTATTTATTCTTTAATTTGTCCCGTATATCTGGCACCTGCACAGCGTTTCTATTGTAACAGGTTGGATTGTTAAAAGCCAACATATTTTTTTAATGTTTTTTCTTTTGTGGCTTTCGCCTTTATTTTATATATTTTGTATAGAGGGATACACAGTAGGCTGACAGGAAATGGGGAGAGAGATGGGAGAGTGGCATGCAGTAAAGGATGTCGGGATCGGGAGTCGAACCTGCGGCAGGCTGCCAGACTGGGCTACCGGCCAAGGTGCCTGGACCGCTGAGCCACGGCCCAGGCCTAAAGCCAACATATTGTCTTCGCCAAGAATGTCAGATCAGCTATTTTTTTGGTGGCAGACAGACACCAGCATGCAACTAAGAATAGATCAGACGTTATTCTATTCTAGCTATGGTCACTTTCTTATGTAAATCATTGTCTTAATTCTAATTGTGTGACAAGGAAGCTCCAATAGTGATTAACACAGGTGTGCAGACATGCATAATCTAGTGTGCACGCACGCACGCACGCACGCACAGTGATATTTCTGCTCTGTAATCACGTTTTCTCCATCAAAGCAACGTACAGTAATAATAGAGGTATAATTTTAATGTATGTAGCTTTTTTTTCAATAGCCTTTTGAACGCCAGAATCATTCTTAAGCGCTTTAGATTCTGTTATCAGCCATTAAGCTGTCATTAGCCAATGGCTTTCACTTGAGCATGCATAAATCAGTCCAACAGAAAAAGAAGAAAAATATGTTAATGAGGGCCAAAATGCATTGTGATTGTGGAACCACTGTATAATGTACAGCTATTCAGTTCAATTAATTCAAATTAAAATCTATTCGATTTATTTCAAACGGCTTTATTAACAACCACTAACCAACCTGCAACAACATAAATAGTCCTAGATTGAAGTATATGAAGGCATTCTGAATTCATAATATTCTTGCATAATATTTCCTCTGACCTTGCTGATTTGACCTCTGACCTTGCTGATCTCAGACCCAGTCACATCAAATATGTTGCAGATAGGGCCCCTCTGTTCCCCAGGTACTCTAATGCAGGGGTTCCCAAAGTGGGAACCACTGCAGTAGAGTTTCCTGAAAAACCTATGTTTCTACGTCAGTGGTGCTCAACCTTTTTCATGTCAAGGACCCCCAGAATTATCTGTATTTGGCCGCCGACCCCCATCTGAAAATATGTTGTTCCAGGGACTCCCCAGAAGCAAAGATTGAGTTGAAAACGTTCACTGTGAAATAATATACAGTATATGATTTTGAATGGCGGTTAGTTTTACAAGCAGGTAAAACAGAACATGCCCAGATCGAGGAAGCCAAAATGCTTGCAGCTTTCTGGAGAATGTTTTGGTTTGGGCTGCATGGGATCCTAGTATAATTAGATTTTCAATTGGAATTGACTAAAATCCCAGGACCATTTTTTTATTCAAGTCCAACGTCTTTGTTTAACTCCAGTAATCTAAAGAACAAAATGTGACAATGCTGTTCAGCTGTTTCTATATTTAACCCATTTAGACCTCACGACGATTCTATGCCTTCTAAATCCTGACAGTTTTCAGAAAAACCCTATGTTTCTGTCAGTGGTTCTCAAACTATTTCATGTCAAAGATGCCAGAAATCATATGGAATTGGCCGCCGACCCCCCCAGAAACAAAGATTCGAGTTAAAAACATTCGCTCTGAAAGAATATATATTCAAAGATTTGCACCACATTTTCACGATTTTTCAGAAATAGCAGACCTACAAGCTCGTAGCGCGGCACCGAGTGCCGCGCTACGAGCTTGTAGATCTGCTATTTTTCAATAGCTAAAGTTTAACACCAAAAGGGGTTCCCGCCCAAAATGGGTTAAGCTGTGAAACCAGCCGGAAAAGCTCCGAGGATGCCATGCAACTTGGACTGAATCGGCCAAAACAATTCAGTCTCAAGCTCTATTTTTGTCATGCCTTGCAACCTGGACTGAATCCTTAGGCCCGAAATAACCTGAGATTCAAGCTTTATTTTTGTCATGCCTCGCAACCTGGACCGAATCCTTAGGCCCGAAATAACCGAGATTCAAGCTTCTCTCCACTAACTGTATTATGGCACAATATGCAAAGTGAAATGTTTGCAGTTTTAAGTTTTTCCAAAGAAAACCCCTTCCTAACTCACAGGTGGCTTAACACACTGTACTGCCAACACAGCTCAGCTTATTCTCGCCCTGCAGGGTAATTTGAGAATAAGTACCATCTTCTGCTAGTCTGGTTATAATCCTGAAACTACAGCAAGGCTATTGATTCCAGGCAAGAGTAGAGAAGTGATTCACAACCTTTTCAGGCCATGACCTCACAAAATAATCATTGCGACCGAAGTTCGCAGTTAACTATGGAATCGTGCATTTCCCGTCAGTGTGTGTGTGTTGGTTGGTCGGGGTGAGAGAGCACATGACATCAGTGACATCATCAGGGATGGAGCACGTGACATCATATTAAGCCCATATATGGAGATTCCTGATGTCATCAATATTGGCCAGCAACTCTACATCTGACCTCAAACCTCAAACCCTTAGATCTCCATATATGGAGCTGACCTGTTCTTTATTTTTATTTTTATTTTTTTATGGAGGGACAGTAGGCTGACAGGAAATGGGGAGAGAGATGGGGGATGACATGCAGTAAAGGCCGTCGGGATCGGGAGTCGAACCCGCGGCACACTGAACGTTGCTGATCAACAACGCCTTGTAGATCAGCTATTTTCAAAATGTTTGCCTCTTCTTATATTAATTGACAATTTGGCCAATGTTTGACCATTTTTTAGGGGTGCTAGCCCCTCCTATATACAGCTTTAATGTTTGTGTTGTCTGAACAAACATTAAAAATGCCATTGACAATGAACGGATAATTTACATCATAACCTTATGAGCTTGTAGATTGGCTATTTTTGAGGGGCGTTTTTAGAAGGCATTTGTAGAATCGTCCTCAGGTCGAAATGGGTTGATGGACCCCCTGTGGGGCTTTAAAGGGGCCCCTGCATGGAACCCCTTGATGGACCCCCTGTGGGTCTTCAAAGGGGCCCCTGCATGGAACCCCTTGATGGACCCCCTGTGGGTCTTCAAAGGGGCCCCTGCATGGAACCCCTTGATGGACCCCCTGTGGGTCTTCAAAGGGGCCCCTGCATGGAACCCCTTGATGGACCCCCTGTGGGTCTTCAAAGGGGCCCCTGCATGGAACCCCTTGATGGACCCCCTGTGGGGCTTTAAAGGGGACCCTGCATGGAACCCCTTGATGGACCCCCTGTGGGGCTTTAAAGGGGCCCCTGCATGGAACCCCTTGATGGACCCCCTGTGGGGCTTTAAAGGGGACCTTGCATGGAACCCCTTGATGGACCCCCTGTGGGTCTTCAAAGGGGCCCCTGCATGGAACCCCTTGATGGACCCCCTGTGGTTCTTTAAAGGGGCCCCTGCATGGAACCCCTTGATGGACCCCCTGTGGTTCTTTAAAGGGGACCCTGCATGGAACCCCTTGATGGACCCCCTGTGGGTCTTTAAAGGGGCCCCTGCATGGAACCCCTTGATGGACCCCCTGTGGGTCTTTAAAGGGGCCCCTGCATGGAACCCCTTGATGGACCCCCTGTGGGGCTTTAAAGGGGCCCCTGCATGGAACCCCTTGATGGACCCCCTGTGGGGCTTTAAAGGGGCCCCTGCATGGAACCCCTTGATGGACCCCCTGTGGGTCTTTAAAGGGGCCCCTGCATGGAACCCCTTGATGGACCCCCTGTGGGTCATCAAAGGGGCCCCTGCATGGAACCCCTTGATGGACCCCCTGTGGGTCTTCAAAGGGGACCCTGTATGGAACCCCTTGATGGACCCCCTGTGGGTCTTCAAAGGGGACCCTGTATGGAACCCCTTGATGGACCCCCTGTGGGTCTTCAAAGGGGACCCTGTATGGAACCCCTTGATGGACCCCCTGTGGGTCTTCAAAGGGGACCCTGTATGGAACCCCTTGATGGACCCCCTGTGGGTCTTCAAAGGGGACCCTGTATGGAACCCCTTGATGGACCCCCTGTGGTTCTTTAAAGGGGCCCCTGCATGGAACCCCTTGATGGACCCCCTGTGGGGCTTTAAAGGGGCCCCTGCATGGAACCCCTTGATGGACCCCCTGTGGGTCTTCAAAGGGGACCCTGCATGGAACCCCTTGATGGACCCCCTGTGGGTCTTCAAAGGGGACCCTGTATGGAACCCCTTGATGGACCCCCTGTGGTTCTTCAAAGGGGCCCCTGCATGGAACCCCTTGATGGACCCCCTGTGGTTCTTTAAAGGGGCCCCTGCATGGAACCCCTTGATGGACCCCTGTGGTTCTTTAAAGGGGCCCCTGCATGGAACCCCTTGATGGACCCCCTGTGGTTCTTTAAAGGGGCCCCTGCATGGAACCCCTTGATGGACCCCCTGTGGTTCTTTAAAGGGTACCCCTGCATGGAACCCCTTGATGGACCCCTGTGGTTCTTTAAAGGGGCCCCTGCATGGAACCCCTTGATGGACCCCCTGTGGTTCTTTAAAGGGGCCCCTGCATGGAACCCCTTGATGGACCCCTGTGGTTCTTTAAAGGGGCCCCTGCATGGAACCCCTTGATGGACCCCCTGTGGTTCTTTAAAGGGGCCCCTGCATGGAACCCCTTGATGGACCCCTGTGGTTCTTTAAAGGGGCCCCTGCATGGAACCCCTTGATGGACCCCCTGTGGGTCTTTAAAGGGGCCCCTGCATGGAACCCCTTGATGGACCCCCTGTGGTTCTTTAAAGGGGCCCCTGCATGGAACCCCTTGATGGACCCCCTGTGGGGCTTTAAAGGGGACCCTGCATGGGACCCCTTGATGGACCCCCTGTGGGGCTTTAAAGGGGCCCCTGCATGGAACCCCTTGATGGACCCCCTGTGGTTCTTTAAAGGGGCCCCTGTATGGAACCCCTTGATGGACCCCCTGTGGGTCTTCAAAGGGGCCCCTGCATGGAACCCCTTGATGGACCCCCTGTGGGGCTTTAAAGGGGACCCTGCATGGAACCCCTTGATGGACCCCCTGTGGGGCTTCAAAGGGGACCCTGTATGGAACCCCTTGATGGACCCCCTGTGGTTCTTTAAAGGGGACCCTGCATGGAACCCCTTGATGGACCCCCTGTGGGGCTTCAAAGGGGACCCTGTATGGAACCCCTTGATGGACCCCCTGTGGTTCTTTAAAGGGGCCCCTGCATGGAACCCCTTGATGGACCCCCTGTGGTTCTTTAAAGGGGCCCCACTTGAGAAGCAGTGCGACATAGAGAACAGGGTAGTTCTCTTCTCCACCGTGACCTTTTCCGCCGAGGAAGGAAAGAAACAGCAGGATGCCAGAATCTGTAAACCGATGGAAGAGAGAGAGAGAGAGAGATGCTCCCATTGTGTCTCCTCTGACACATTGCACTTTAAGTCTATACACAGTGAAATCCTGATCCAGCGAGTCAATTTGCTGTGTGGAAAATCAACTTGCTGATTTACACATGTAAATGAGTCTGTGAGTATAGCTTATACAACACGCCGTGATGCGAGATACGAGCAACAGCAACATGCAGTAGCAGAGCAGCAACAGTAAACACTGATGTGGAGGATATATTGCAGAGCTATTGAAAAATAGCAGATCTACAAGCTCATAGCGCGCCACCGAGTGGCGCGCTATGAGCTTGTAGGTCTGCTATTTTTGAAAAATCGAAGAACGACTGACATAGAAACATAGCTTTTTCAGAAAACTGTCTTTTTAGAATCTGATCTCAGGTCAAAATGGGTTAATAACTAGAAAAATCAGACCCGTCTGAAGTGAGTGGTGCTGTACTGTACTGTACTGTACTGTACTGTACTGTACTGTACTGTACTGTACTGTACTGTACTGTACTGTACTGTACTGTACTGTACAAGCTCTCCTCCCTGGCCTGTGTGTGTGTGTTAGGCTGTGCAACAGTGACACTTGGTGGTGAACAAACGCTGTAACGCTATTTTCGTGCTCGGACACAGCCATGGACACAGGGACAGACCCAGGGACACAGCCAGGGACACAGCCAGGGACCCAGGGACACGGCCAGGGACACACCCAGGGACAGACCCAGGGCCACAGCCAGGGACCCAGGGACACAGCCAGGGACCCAGAAACACAGCCAGGGACCCAGGGACACATCCAGGGACCCAGGGACACAGCCAGGGACCCAGGGACACAGCCAGGGACCCAGGGACAGACCCAGGGCCACAGCCAGGGACACAGCCAGGGACCCAGGGACACAGCCAGGGACCCAGGGACAGACCCAGGGACACAGCCAGGGACCCAGGGACAGACCCAGGGACACAGCCAGGGACGCAGGGACACAGCCACACACATAGCTGTCTATAGGAGTGGTTGCACCACTCAAAAGTGCCCCTCGGGGGGGGGGGGGGGGGCAGGCACAGGTCTCCACCAGGATAATAGCGTTTAAGTTCTGCAGAAATTGGCCTCATGGTGGCGCAACAAAAGGCAGATGTGGAAAATTCAAGGTTTTGTCTTGGCCTCTAGGGAGTGCGCCACTCCACCTACAAAGTTGTACACAGATCGGTGCAATTATAGGTAAGAACATGAATTGGCCTGTTATAGCGCCGCCATAGAGTCCACTTTTTTAAGTGGCATTTCTTCCTCTGCCTAGTGCTAATGTGTGTGCATAATTTCACGGAAATCGCACGCTGTGTTCATGATTTGAGATTAGCTATACACGGACGGACGCACGCACGCACACACACGGAGGGGCGGCCGGATGGACGGACCCTCAGTCTTCTGGACCTAAAAGAGGCATGTTTCTCATCAAATACTGTGTACAAAGATGCTAACGCACACCAAAGTCCTTGTAGCGGTGCCGGCACACGGGAGAGAACTGCAGAGGAAATCTTGAAAAAACAAGAAGGCTGTCCGCACACGCCAATAGCCAGAGTGCCAATATTTTATTAGGACAGCAGGTAAGACAAATTAATCCAACGTTTCGGCAGTTAAGCCTTCATCAGGGAATGGTGAATTGGTGAATGGTGATTCCCTGATGAAGGCTTAACCGCCGAAACGTTGGATTCATTTTGTTTTTTCAAGATTTCCTCTACATGTTTCTCATCAAAGACATACAAATGCTCAACCACACACGGGCCAAAGCCCCAAATCTCCGTACTGGACCCTGCAGCACTACAACCTGAAGTGTATCACACTAAAACATTAAATAACAAATTGGAAGTGACGGTCTCTCGAAAGTCAGCACTTTGAGGGTAAAACAAGCTGTCACTGTCTATAGGCTAGAATACACAGAGAGAGAGAGAGAGAGAGAGAGAGAGAGAAAGAGAGAGAGAGCAAACAGGCAAAATGACAGACAAACACACATCCAAATGGAGATAAAAGGAGAGACTTTCTCTCAGTCCCTCACTGTGGGGTATAAGGTGTTCGTCCAATGCCTTGAAGTCTATCTGTGTGTGTGTGTGTGTGTGTGTGTGTGTGTGTGTGTGTGTGTGTGTGTGTGTGTGTGTGTGTGTGTGTGTGTGTGGTGTGTGTGGTGTGTGTGGTGTGTGTGGTGTGTGTGGTGTGTGTGGTGTGTGTGTGTGTGTGTGTGTGTGTGTGTGTGTGTGGTGTGTGTGTGTGTGTGTGTGTTTGCATGCGGTGATGTCAGTTTATATCTCCACCAGACACCTGGACCACCGGGGCGACGCTGGAGTCTGTGTTGGCTCCCACGCCGGGCTGTGATCCTGTCTGTGTTGTGGCGGCGTTAGATTTATCTCCCACGGCTTTGGGAGCTTCTTCTGCCTAAAACCGCACCATGCCTGTGCTGCACTGCACGCGCGCTCCTCCTGTGGGGCGGAAGGACTCGCGGTATATAGCGGGCATGCGAGCCAGTAGTGCAGTGGTTTTCAACCATCTAGTATCTAGACTTAGATATAGACAGAGTTACGCAAACTGTGTTCACTTCATGGGGCTTCAGTCCAATGGCGGCTCTCCTACATAGACTTCTATTGAGAATGGGGACAACCAACTGGGACAAGTCCTGGACCGGAAGTATAGGCAGAAATGCATTGGACTCAGGCAACAGCCCAGCTTTAATGATCTTAAATCCCTTTTATTTTAGATTGTTTTGTAGTAATCATACAACATAAACATTAAAGAGACTTTAGTTGTTAGAATACTTTAAAATAATACTTTAAAACAAGCACATGCTTAAAAATAGCTCTTATTTTGCGCCGCCCTCGTTGAAAACAATGTATTTCCAACTCCAGCTTGTCTCAGTTCAGGCTGCATGAACAGCGCTCGAGTGCTCGGTTTCTGCCCCCTCAATATCGTAACTCTTCTATTAGATGGCTCTGGGCACTGGTTCCTTGAGGGGGTTCCAGGTGGTCCCCAGCTAAATGATGGAGAGTTGGTAACCAAATGAACCCTTAGATCTTTAACTCTTGAGAGTGTAAAATGAAACCAAATGGACAAACCACTCTCAAGAGTTAAATTATTGTTAAACATCTGCATTACAAGAAGTCTAGTAGTCTACACAATTAGAGAATGTAGAAAAAAACGATATTTTTATCAACGTTTGCCTGTTATCTCTCCTATGGCAATACAGTATGGAATTGTGGACAAAATCTTATCTAACGGCAACATCGAACGAATTGGCTCTGAGAGGCTTAATGTCATCAAACGGTGGTTCCGTGGCTCCAAATGCCGAATAAATAATGGGCCTTGATATAAAAAGGATTGGAAACCAAACCACTGCAGTAGTGAAACAGCTCCAGGCGGAAAGATGGAGCTGTTCGCTGACAGCAGCTTATTGAGACGCCCGGAGATGGGTTTTTTTGCGGGCACGCACGCACGCACGCACGCACGCACGCACGCACGCACGCACGCACGCACGCACGCACGCACGCACGCACGCACGCACGGCTTTACACATGTGTCATCACCTTTTATGTTGCAACGGAGCAACTCCAAAATTGAACATCTGGGACAGTTGGTGCGTGTGTGCGTGCGTGCGTGCGTGCGTGCGTGCGTGCTGTTCAATTCACATCACGCCACATCAAACGGTCCATCTATGTCTGTGACATACTTTCATCAGAGGCAGTGCATGGGAGAGACACACACACACACACACACACACACACACACACACACACACACACACACACTCACAGGGACGTAGCTGACCATTTGGTTGCCCTACTCGTAGGATATTTGTGCTGCCCCCCCTCCCGACGAGAGCGCTGCTATTCCTCATTCAGATCGATTATTTTCGCCGTTTGCGAAGCAGACACCATTATTATGTGGCGGAGCCACAGAGAAAATTGGTATTATGAGGGTCGGCTTGGCACTTTTTGGCACATTTTGTTTCCCCCCCCTCGGAATGTTGCCCTATACGCACAGTGCGAATAGTATACGTAGCGACGGCGCTGCAAACACTTACAGGAAGAGAGACGGACAGACACACAAACAAACTCATACAGAACATAATTATACACAAGCTATTCAACGTAAAGAGGAACCAAGTATACATTATATACTGTTTATAGTCAAGTCACTGCTCAGCCTGAAATAGTTTGATGGGTATACCCGAAGGAATACATTATAACTTGGAGCTATACTGACACATCCACCCGAAACTAGACGTGGCGTTCTCAAAGACGTCGTATCGTATGCTCCCCGGAACTTCAAATGTACAACATCAACATCAGAGGCATGCGATTACGCCTGGCTGCACTAATCTCAGTGTGTGTGGGTGTGAGAGTAGGGGGGGGGTGTGTGGGGGGGGCTTCAAGCGAAAAGCCTCGTCTCATCGAGAATCCCATCACAGCCGTGCCGACTCTGTCTTTGAAGGCCCCCTGGACCGAGCGCTACCTGGTCAATAAGTCATTAATGGACGCCCTCAGTGGTCACTGCACACCTTGTGAGGCTGTGCATTGACCCGCGTGGAGACTTGAAGACCACCGACATGCCGTCTTGTCTTGTCCACTGTCGGCCTTCATCTCACGGCATCTAAAGCGGTGGTTCCTCAAAGTGGGGTCCGGGGACCCCCAGGGGGTCCTTGAGGGAGTGCCAGGGGGTCCCCAGCTGAATGATAGTTTGCCGGTTCCGTGGAGCCCACTCGAGTATCATTGGCACAAAGCACACACTGTTTACCCTTCGTCAGAAGCTTTTACATGGCGGAAGCTTTTTACATGTCGTGGTACAAAGGCACAAATTAAATCCGAAATTTGGATGGCAGAAGATCCACCAAGGACAGCCCTCCTGGATTCCGACTTATGGACGTCTGAAAATCCTCCTTTCAACTGCTTTACACGGTGATTATATTTTCAATCCCATAGCTGGAGCGGTGGGGCGTTGCCATAGGAACTGGACCAATGTTAACCCATTTTGGGTGGGAACCCCTTTTGGTGTTATAATTTAGCTATTGAAAAATAGCAGATCTACAAGCTCATAGCGCGCCACCGAGTGGCGCGCTACGAGCTTGTAGGTCTGCTATTTTTTTTTTTTATCGTAAAAATGTGGCGCAAATCTTTGAATATATATTCTTTCAGAGCGAATGTTTTTAACTCGGGTCTAAATGGGTTAAAAGCCGCCGCGGGACTCGACCCTCAAGTCTCTCTAGAAGCGTTAATATTCCAAACGAGAGGCTTGTTGAAGTCAGAAATGAAGACAGAAGTATATGCCCTTTTGGTCAAAACCATGGAGAGCTCCCTAGATTAGGAGATACTTAGGCATTATTGGGTGGGTCGCCAATCTCTTCCAATCAGGAGAGAGAACCCAGCTGGCATTACCTCAGGCACAACTATTGCAACTCCTTATAATGAATAATTAGTCAGATTATCCATATTTCCTATACCCATGCATCATTCAGCCTCGTTGAAGACTCTCTCTCTGACCCCCCAGCCCCCCCTCTCATTCTCCCCGCCATCTCTCTCTCTCTCTCTCTCTCTCTCTCTCTCTGACGTTTACAGAACGTATTGTTAATCAGCGTGGACAGTCCTATAGTTGTCGTTATAATATAGCTATGGTTATCGTTAAAAGAACAGCTAAATGAAAAGGGACAAGACCAATGGCACCCGACTGTATGCTCAGACTGAACTGCAAAAGCAAAGACTACTGGAAAGCAAATCATTATTAAAAGAAAATGACACACAGATACCAATAGGGTGTCCATTACAGTGAGACATATGGGTTGTTGTATCATGTATACAACAGCTAAGCTACTATTTGTGACACTGGATAGTCTTAACCTTTTCCTTCAGTAACTTTATTATGTTTCTGCATCAGGATGAACTTGAAGGCAGTGGTTGTAATATATCTCTGCTGTCGGGAGGAAACCTTAACTCCAAAATCTTCATTTTTCTGGAAATGGAAAAACAAATTTTACATTTTTCAGAAATTGAAGAAAACCTTATATTTTTTAAACAAAGCAATACTGCCCCATCAAAGTTGGTATTGTGACTTTGTATTATTGTGGTGGAGTTAGGTGGTTTTCTCTGTCAAGATAGTTCTCATCAATGACAGAAAAAACCTTAACTCCACTGACAATGGGGGCACACACACACGCGCAAGTTTGATTATCACACATGCACACGCGCGCACACGCACACGCACACACACTTTTTTCTTTTGTTTATCTTCCGCACGGCTCTGAGGCTGAGCTGCAGTCAGTGCCCCCCCCCCCCCCCCCCCCCCCACAGAGCAGTGGAGTTAAGTGTTTCTACCGACAGTTTGAGGATCAAATGGAGTTCAGAGGTTCTTTCAGAAGCGCTTTTTGATACTTTCCATTGGTTCAATATGTTCATAACAACACACAGACATAACGGGTGTTCAGTAGCATCGATTTATGAAAAAAAAATCAAAAACCTCAAAAATGTTATGAGGTTTCCTCCCGACAGCAACGATATCACCCCCGTGTGTGTGTGTGTGTGTGTGTGTGTGTGTGTGTGTGTGTGTGTGTGTGTGTGTGTGTGTGTGTGTGTGTGTGTGTGTGTGTGTGTGTGTGTGTGTGTGTGTGTGTGTGTGTGTGTGTGTGTGTGTGTGTGTGTGTGTGTGCACGCGCGTGCAACGTGTTCATGTTACCGTCCACAACCGATCTCACAAACTATTAACACTGATCACTTCCATGTTTCCTGGGCATGCTGCCAGCGAGCCAACATCACATCGGTCAAAGACAACTATGTTGTTTTTATGAATTCATAATCTCAGGCACACCGTCCGTTCGTCCCTCCGGGCTTTGATGAGATACGTGTCTGCAAGGCTATGGAGTGAAACTAGCCGCGAGGTCGACCTAGAAGTTCACACGCATGCACGAACAACACGCACGAACGCACACACACACACACACGAACGAGTGATTGCAATATCTCTGCCTGCCTGGTGAAGATTACGACGCACACACTCTACGACTCAAAATTCTGAAAAAACATGTACAACATCATACCTTCATACAGTAAGAACACTCGTATGAAAATATCAAAGCCGGACAGATAATGACAGGAGAGCAGAGAGAACTAGAGGGATGCTTTTACAAGGTTACCAAGTCATTTAGCATTCAAGTCAGGGAGATACCACACATTTTCCTCTGAATAGGTCAAGCCAACAAAACCTTTGGAAATATCAACATCACACCCATGGTCACAAATCTGCCTTGGTATTCTCCCCAAAAGTCCACGGAGAATCCAGCTCATGTGAAATGCGATAACACGACCATGTCTGAAACGGCCGGTCGGCAATCTGCTATATTATACACTTACACGTGGTATTCTGATCTGATGTACTGTACATTCTGTACATGTACTGAGAGTGAATATTATCAGTGATATTAACCAGGTTAATGCAAGTTAGACAGTGAGGATATGGGGTGCACACGCAGATCCGACACACCAAAGGTCCGAAGCGCGTGGACTGTCAGCAGGTGTGGAACGGTGGGAAATGGGGTGTTCCCTTGGACTAAGAAGTATGAATACCAAGCAGTATAGGGCCCAGCAGTGACAATTAGAGTCCATTGTGTGCGGAAATATGAGATCAAATGCAAAGTGTGTGGAGGACAAAGAATCTTCCTTCACAGTCACTTTCACTGGGCTCCTCTTTCTGTAGTCCCATATTGCAGTGGTTCCCAAAGTGGGGTCCGGGGACCCCCAGGGGTCCTTGAGGGAGTTCCAGGGGGTCCCCAGCTAAATGATAGTTACGAACCAAATGGACCTTTATCCTTATGGGTCTGTAACTCTGAGAGTGTAAAAATGGACCCTAACGGGTCCATTTGGTTCCATTTGTACACTCTCAGAGAGTTAAATTAACATTGATTTTACAATATAAATTGTGGGTCGAGAGATGGAAATGCCATTAAATGGGGGTCCGTAGACTAATGCATGTCAAACTGGGGGTCCTTGAAATTAAACAGGTTAAGAATCACTGCTAGAGCCTTCTCTCATGGGGGTCCTTGGCATATCAATCTTTTCAAATGGGGGTCTGCGGGCTAATTAGTGTCAATTTTGGGGGTCCTTGACATGACAAAGTTTGGGAACCATGCACTGCCATATTGATTGAGCCGGCGGTCTGACTTTATACCTCATCCACTTCCCAGTCTTTCATTAGCTTTCTCTGCATCACAGCGGCATAATCTGTCCAATCAGTCCACTCATCTAATTTAGTCTCCTTTTCTTTTTAGGGTGTGGGATCTGAACAGGATCTGTCTGTAATATCTGTGTCTCTGTATCTCACTCTGTCCTCCACAAAAGTGGACCAATTACTGCATGGGAAACATGACATCACAAAAGTGGACCAATTACTGCATGGGAAACATGACATCACAAAAGTGGACCAATCACTGCATGGGAAACATGACATCACAAAAGTGGACCAATCACTGCACGGGAAACATTACATCGCACATCAGCTCAGTTGACATGAAAAACTACTGTAGCTGCTTTGTTTTGAGCATTTTCCTTGATGTTCCTTCCTGGGAGACGAGATGGGAAACGCATGAACGTTGCTTAATCCATTTATACCTGAGAAAATCACACCCGTGTGAACTGAGTGGTGCAACTCCCCCCTGGCCCCCCCCCCCCCCCCCCCTCTCTCTCTCATTAGCAGGCAACAGTGTAGCACTATCTCTCTCTCTCTGTTTCTGGCACAACAGTGCCACTTTTGCCCCTACTGGTACTCATAGTCACACACAGGTTAACACGGACATTGCTGTTCCACTCAAAAAGATTCTACAAATGCCAAATGTTTCTATGTCGCCGACCCCCATCTGAAAATATTCTTGTTCCAGGGACCAGAATCAAAGATTTGAGTTAAAAACGTTTGCTCTGAAAGAATATATATTCAAAGATTTGCACCACATTTTCACGATTTTTCAAAAATAGCAGACCTACAAGCTCGTAGCGCAGCACTCGGTGCCGCGCTATGAGCTTGTAGATCTGCTATTTTTCAATAGCTAAAGTATAACATAATGCTTAAAACACCAAAGGGGTTCCCGCCCAAAATGTGTTAACAATGTGCACATCTTTGCATGTATAATAAGAGCACATTATGGAAATATGTAGTCTCAGAATTGTGCTTTGATCAATTCACCACAATGTTTCACCACTGAATGCACGAACAGAGGCCATCTGCTTTCCTTTAGTCTCTTTGCATTGCCTACTGTATTTAAACAATATACTGTAAAATGTCTTTAGACGTCTTTGTGTGAGCTATAACGAGCGATATTTTATAATTAATTTAGGTGGGTTTCCCCCGTCACGATTATCATTATTAGTCTGAGCAACAGTGCAGTTGAGAGTCCTGACTCCCTCCATCACGAACCCTCTTAACTCCAGATTCCTCTCTCTGTGTGTGTGTGTGTGTGTGTGTGTGTGTGTGTGTGTGTGTGTGTGTGTGTGTGTGTGTGTGTGTGTGTGTGTGTGAGTGTGAGTGTGAGTGTGTGTCTGTGTGAGTGTGTGTGTGTGCGTGCACATGTCTCTGTGAGTGTGTGCGTGCATGCGTGTGTGTTAAAGGAAGCTGTAATTGCCGGGGAGAATAGAAGCCAGGGTTCAGTAGACTAGAGGCACAGCCTCAGGACTTACAAACAGCTCCTTTGCCCAAATCTTTGCAGGGCTGCCTGTAACCATGACGATAACTGACAGCAGAGACCAGGTGAGACCTGTAACCATGACGATAACTGACAGCAGAGACCAGGTGAGACCTGTAACCATGACGATAACTGACAGCAGAGACCAGGTGAGACCTGTAACCATGACGATAACGGACAGCAGAGACCAGGTAAGACCTGTAACCATGACGATTACTGACAGCAGAGACCAGGTGAGACCTGTAACCATGACGATAACTGACAGCAGAGACCAGGTAAGACCTGTAACCATGACGATAACTGACAGCAGAGACCAGGTAAGACCTGTAACCATGACGATAACTGACAGCAGAGACCAGGTAAGACCTGTAACCATGACGATAACTGACAGCAGAGACCAGGTAAGACCTGTAACCATGACGATAACTGACAGCAGAGACCAGGTAAGACCTGTAACCATGACGATAACTGACAGCAGAGACCAGGTGAGACCTGTAACCATGACGATAACTGACAGCAGAGACCAGGTATAAGACCTGTAACCATGACGATAACTGACAGCAGAGACCAGGTGAGACCTGTAACCATGACGATAACTGACAGCAGAGACCAGGTAAGAGGGAAGCCAAGAAACAAGTGACATGTGATAGATGTAGCCCTGCTCTGTTCCTCCTACTCTGAAACCAAACCTATAGCACTCCCCTACAACATTACGCCAAGGGCAGCGGTGGCTCCCCTACAACATTACGCCAAGGGCAGCGGTGGCTCCCCTACAACATTACGCCAAGGGCAGCGGTGGCTCCCCTACAACATTACGCCAAGGGCAGCGGTGGCTCCCCTACAACATTACGCCAAGGGCAGCGGTGGCTCCCCTACAACATTACGCCAAGGGCAGCGGTGGCTCCCCTACAACATTACGCCAAGGGCAGCGGTGGCTCCCCTACAACATTACGCCAAGGGCAGCGGTGGCTCCCCTACAACATTACGCCAAGGGCAGCGGTGGCTCCCCTACAACATTACGCCAAGGGCAGCGGTGGCTCCCCTACAACATTACGCCAGGGGCAGCGGTGGCTCCCCTACAACATTACGCCAAGGGCAGCGTGGCTCCCCTACAACATTACGCCAAGGGCAGCGTGGCTCCCCTACAACATTACGCCAGGGGCAGCGTGGCTCCCCTACAACATTACGCCAGGGGCAGCGGTGGCTCAGGGGTAGTCAACATTACGCCAGGGGCAGCGGTGGCTCCCCTACAACATTACGCCAGGGGCAGCGGTGGCTCAGGGGTAGTCAACATTACGCCAGGGGCAGCGGTGGCTCCCCTACAACATTACGCCAGGGGCAGCGTGGCTCCCCTACAACATTACGCCAGGGGCAGCGGTGGCTCAGGGGTAGTCAACATTACGCCAGGGGCAGCGGTGGCTCCCCTACAACATTACGCCAGGGGCAGCGGTGGCTCAGGGGTAGTCAACATTACGCCAGGGGCAGCGGTGGCTCCCCTACAACATTACGCCAGGGGCAGCGGTGGCTCAGGGGTAGTCAACATTACGCCAGGGGCAGCGGTGGCTCAGGGGCAGCGGTGGCTCAGGGGCAGCGGTGGCTCAGGGGTAGTCAAGTCAAGTCAACATTACGCCAGGGGCAGCGGTGGCTCAGGGGTAGTCAACATTACGCCAGGGGCAGCGGTGGCTCAGGGGCAGCGGTGGCTCAGGGGCAGCGGTGGCTCAGGGGTAGTCAAGTCAAGTCAAGTCACCTTTATTTATATAGCACATTTAAAAACAACAGAAGTTGACCCAAAGTGCTTTCCATATAAAAATGACATCATAAAATACAAAATTAAAATAAACTTTTAGCAATACTTCATATAAGAAAAAATACAATATAACAACATCTTAAGGAACATGAAACAACAAATGGCCTACTAATTACTAATTACAATTACAAAGAGGTTTAAAACGTTCACAGAACTAGGAACTGAAGGCAATGGAGAAAAGGTGAGTTTTTAGGGATGATTTGAAACTTTCAATGGTTGGGCTGGATTTGATGGGGGGGGCGTTGGCACATTCCAGTACTGATTCTATCGAGTGACTTCCAGGTTGTCCAGCCAAGGTCGTGGCCACTTATCTTTGGTCATAAGCTAACCTTCCTGTCAACACCCTGGGCCCCCTCACCTCCACCCTGGGCCCCCTCAACTCCACCCTGGGCCCCCTCACTTCCACCCTGGGCCCCCTCACCTCCAATATCCACGCAAGTTCAAAAAAACGTTTTTATCATCTTCGTCTACTCGTCAAAGTCAAACCCTACCCCTCCGCCCAAACAATTCGAAACCGTTATCCATTTCCTCAAGGCTGGACTACTGTAACACCCTATATTATATGGCATCGGCCAATCCGCACTTGCGCGTGTATGTGTGTTTGTCCATGTGTGTGTGTGTGTGTGTGTGTGTGTGTGTCACACAGCTAATCTCGGACACTGCTGGAACATCTAGTGTCAGACGTTGCATGCTCACTCTCAGTAGGCATGGAAGACACTCCACCCCATTTCTTTTTAAATGGGCCTAATGGTGGCGCTATACCGCAGGCCTACAGTATTTCACAAAGAAATGCCACAAATCATAAACAACAATTGATTTCAATTGCACCCAAAGTTGTGCCATAAATGAAAACCCCCCATCCCAAAAGTACAGCACTGGTTCTCTCAAACATGTAATCCGGGGCCCGTCGGCTGACAGCCTGAGTGCTTGGCTCTTCCAGGGAGTCCCCATCATGCTAAGTGATAACGAAATGCTGCAACCCTTACAGGTCTGAGAAAGGTTGAGAATCACTGAAGTCTAGGAAAATTCACCATCTCTCTCTCTGGAAACACACTCAATCCGCTATGGGTGATAAGTGGGGATCAAAGCTTGAACAAAATGTCAACAGCAACACACGGCTGTCACAACACTGCTCTCATAAGTTGACAGCACCCCTGCTGGGCGTCGCTTTGGTACGACACCCACATCATGGCGCTGCCCGCCAGGACCCCATCAGGGGGTTCTCTCCAGGCGTAAAGAGGCCTCTCTGGTGACATCCACTGTGACACGTCTTGAAAGTCTGAGCTGAGCTGCTTCTGTACACCCAATTTACATGCAGGAGTGAGACGGAGAGAGAGAGAGAGATAGAGAGAGAGATGCACACATGCACAGAGAAAATACACAACGTGCACACATTACATTAATAATACAAGCCCTCCTCCCACACATACACACGCACATGCGCGCACACACACACACGCGCACGCACACGCACACAAATACACGCACGCACGCACACACACAATTTCACAGGGATTCTTCACCACATCTTTGGGATCCCACAAAGTTTCAAAAGGACTGCTCAATTCAGTGTCTGCTCAACCATTCATATTCATCCCACACTTTATCCTAAGGGGACGCATGCATGGGCGCGGTTGAGAAAGGGTGTGCGTGCGTGCGTGCGTGCGTGCGTGCGTGCGTGCGTGCGTGTGGGCGGGCGGGGGTACAGTGCGGGGTTAGAATAAGCGTGAGACGTGGGCGGGCGGGTGAGTCAACACACTGCATAGAGAGGCCATGTGTGCCACAGTGGACACATACAAACACCATCTGGATGCTGGGAAAGCAGTGTCACTGTAGTCACCACGTAGCTTCTCTCAGCCTGCTGCTACATCCAGCACACACTGATGTAGTCACAACAATGCTGCATGGGGGAAGACGTCCGACTAAGAGGAAAAACAATTAACGGCAGGCGCCGCTGCCCCCAGAGTCATGCGACTGCCAGCCTAGACTGCACGGGCGGATCCAACGGCAGTTGTGGGAAAACGTACTCACGTCTTTTCCTTAAAGTAAAGTAGCAATAGAAATAATACTGTTACAAGGAAAAGTCTGGAATTCAAAATGCACTAAAAGTACAAAAGGAAAAGCTCACTCTGTCTACCGAGCAATCTTCGTTCCTATATATACTCTCACCTATGGTCATGAAGTGTGGGTCATGAGAGAATAAGGTTGCGAATACAAGCGGCCGAAATGAGTTTTCTTCGACGGGTGGCTGGCATCTCCCTTGAGCCCTAACCACACCAGAGGGTCGCCATGCCAACTCCTTGCAACTCCTTGCGACTCCTTGCAACCATTGTTCCCAATGGCAGTTGCAAGGAGTTGCATTGGTGTGGTTTGTTTTGTTGCAAGGAGTTGCGAGTAGTGCCAGCTGGTGTGGTTTGAGCCTTAAGGTCATTACACACTGGCGAATTAGCGACGCGAATTAAAAATTCGACACCGGAGCGAACACCGGAGCGAACAAATAAAGAGCGAAAACGGTCGCATTTTCGCACATTCGCACATTCGCCACTGATGTGGAAGCTTGCATTGACTTCAATTGGTTTTAAAAAAAGGCGAATTATTCGCACGAATAAATCGCGTCGCTAATTCGCCAGTGTGTAATAACCTTTAGAGAGAAGTTCGATCACATGAGAGAGACTCGGAGTAGAGTCGCTGCTTCTTCGCTTGGAAAGGAGCCAACTTAGGTGGTTCGGGCATCTGGTTAGGATGCCTCTTGAGCCTCTCCCTAGGGAGGTCCTCGAGGCACGTCCCACTGGGAGGAGACCCCGGGGCAGACCAAGGATGAGATGGAGGGATTACATCGACTCACTGGCCTTGGAGCGTCTCGATATCCTCCAGGAGGAAGTCTCTAATGTTGGTCTGGAGAGGGAAGTCTGGAGCTCTCTGGTGGAGCTGTTGCCCCCACAACCTGACTACGGATAAGCGGTTGAAGATGGATGGATGGATGGTGGCTGGTTCAGAACATCTGCACAGAGGGGTCTTCCCTCTGGAAGCTGTTCTACATCAATTAACTCGTGAATGGGAGGGAAATCTACAAGGTTACATATGAGCTTGTAGATCGGCTATTTTTGGCAAAGAGATTTAGTGTAGAAAAGAAAAGCGACAACTCAGGTCCAGTTTATTAAGTGTAGAGGGTTTATTATAATTATAGGGTTAGGGTACCGTTTGAACTTGTAAGATGTGTGTCATTGATTGAGTCCCCAACAATAAGGAACAAAGGGTGTCCCTTATATCTAACAATAAATGAGTGAAGCAACTGTCTGCATGATTGGTCGTTAGTTTGTTTGTTTGTGAAGGGCTCCTGTGGGCTGGAGTACAAGCTGGAGCTGACGGAGGAGGGCCCGCCGCAGGAGAGAGCACAAGAAGTCGGGGACTTCTTGCCAGGAGTGACTGTGCTACTGTTGCTACTGGCAGTCTATGGCGTGTACAAACTCCTCACAGGAGGAGACGTCACTGGGTCTTCTCCACACTATCCTGGTGCCAATCCAGGCTATGCATGGCTTCCGTGATGATCACCCAGCAGGCTGTGCTTCCCCGGGGGAACACGGGGTGGCTTCTGGACAGGCCTGGGGACAGTCAGGAGGGACTCTGGATACCTGCTTGGATGTCAGAGGAGGAGGAGAGTCCTACAGCTACAACCACACCGAACCCGACCCTGCTATAGAGAGGCCACTGACTCTGGGATCAAACACCCAGTGTGCAGTACCCCCCGTGGCCACTGGGACACGCTGCACTGCATCAGCGTTTGGGAGGAACCAAGAGGACGATAGAAGCTGTGTGTCACAAACCCTCTGGACCAGGGGTGGGGCAACTGGGTTTCAGCTGATTACAATTCCACAACATGCAAACATGACCCGCTTTAATTACTTCAGTCTAAATTAGTAGCTCAGATGCTTCAACACAAGTATAATTAAAGGCATTGAAATGAAAAATATTTATTTTCAGGATTCTGATTAAAAAAATAGCAAAAATTCAAGATTTCAATTCGAATATAGCAAAAATCTACAAGCTCAAAACGCGTCGCAGCGCGACGCGTTTTGAGCTTGTAGATCGGCTATTTTTGCGACGACCGTAATATATGGCCCTAGGAGTGAGTGTGGAAATATAGTGGCCCTCTCCATCGTCAAAGTTGCCCACCCCTGCTCTGGACCATTGCGGTACAAAAGGGTACGTTCTTTGTGCCACAACACTGTTGGGTAACGTTACTTTCTAAAGTAACTTCGTTAGGTTACTGGATTACTGCCATTACAAAAATTATCCTGTTACATTACAAGATTACCTTCATCTTCCAGCCCCTCCCACTGGGGAGGCCCCTCCCACCGCCCTGTCATTCGGGGAGGAAAAGCTAGGTCGCACATGGAACAGTGAGCTACTGTCAGAACGGGCGGCTGTGGCTCAGGAGGGTAGAGCAGTCGTCCAATGATCCCTGGGTCGGCGTTCGAATCCCGGCTCCTCCTATCCACATGTCGAAGTGTCCTTGGGCAAGACACTGAACCCTACATTGCCTCCAATGAGTCGGTCGGTGTTGAGCTCGCCACCATTGGTGTGCGAATGTGGGAAGTGAGGATGCTGGCGTCGACTGTTCGCCGCTTCACCTCCCAATGTATAAATGAATGAACCATTGTAAAGTGCTATAAAATGCAATTCATTATTATAGAACACTGTCAAAACCCCGGACAGGCTTGCCTGGAGTGCAGGAGTTACAGCTCGGTCATTAAAATAACTACTTTATTTTGTTGAAGAGGAACCTAAAAGAAGAGGGATTTTACTTTGATTTGGATTAAAAAGGAACCTTGATTATTTTTGGAGCTTCATTATTTTCTTGACAGTAGCTCACAGGGACGTTTTGAGTTCCAGGGAATTCCTTGCAATGCTTTGGTGTTCATATATTGGACCGGGTAAGGACTGTACTCCGTTCAATAAGGGAGACACATCTTTTAGTTTCCAAACAAGGGCACGATTCCGTATTTTCATGGCAACCCTTAGTGAGGGTTGCTGAGGCCCTGAAAATGTGACTGCATGATGGAGGCCGAAGGAACAGATGTGGGTGGATCCCCATTAGAAGGTCCTCCATCTCCCTCTTGAAGGAACAGATGTGGGTGGATCCCCATTAGAAGGTCCTCCATCTCCT
>NC_136798.1:3321067-3362050 GCF_951216825.1 Electrona antarctica | reverse complement strand
TGTGTGCGTGCGTGTGTGTGTGGGGGGGGGGGGGTTAGTCAGAAGTCAGAGAACCGCCTAGGGTACGTACCCTCACAAAAAACATGCAGTAATCCTGGTCTCTAAACTACCTCCCCCTGGTCAGCCTGATGGAGGGAAAGGAACTGGTCGGAATAACGTGTTCCTTCCATGCGCTACGTCTGGCTGGGAAAACTCCCCCCCTGTCAGGTGAAAAGAAGCAGCTTGGACTCCTCATGCATAGAAGGAAGCATGAGGTCAGTCCGCTGCCCCCCAGGTTGGCAGAGGAAGTGTAGCGCCCAGGATTACATTAGATAATTGACACTAATTGACACTTCCAGCTGTCAGATGATGATGATCACACAGTCACAGACCTTTACTTGTTCGCATTTTGCAAGCCCTGCCTCTTGGTATACGAGCAGCCATAGACATATATAAAGGCTAGATGGCTCAAGACTGAGTCTCAGAGACGTAGTTCACCCGGCGGCCATCTTGCTGAGGTGCTACAGTACAGTATGTTATATGGCAGGCAGCTCAAACAAAAATACTCGTAACTCGCTCAAATCTTGACGGATTTACAGACGTCTGGTTTATTAAACAAGCGTTATCAAAACAACGTGGCTATGATGCAGGATGCTTATCTAATAACTAATGCACCACCAGTGCATTAGTTCAATATTTGTAACACCGCCACACAGACGTAAAGGGTGTTCAATAGCACTGATTTATAAAAAAAACGAAAAAGTAGAAAAATGGAGAAAGCTGGTTTCTGCCAGCAATATATATATAGCAATATATATAATAATATACTGTATACACGCACGCACGTGCACACACACACAGACACACATGAGCGAGGACCTTCAGAATAACCTTGAAAAGTTCTCCACAAGAGTCATCTCTGCCTATTAGGGAACGTTTGCCCGTATCATACTGTAACTTGCATACTCCCACACAGAGACTCACTTAGAGCTTTAACACAGTTATATTTTTATAATCTTGAAAGTGTGAGAACTGCTGATTTTGAGGAATCTCTGCCTCACATGGTGAAAATATGTCAGAATGGAAGTAAGTACAAGTGACCAGGAGAGAGAGAGAGAGAGAGAGAGAGAGAGAGAGGGAGAGGGAGAGGGAAGAGAGAGAGAGAGAGAGGGAGAGGAGAGAGAGAGAGAGAGAGTGCTGCTGATTCTTTTGTTGTATGCAGGGACGTGCACACATAGACATCAAAGGGGGCTTCAGCCCCTGCCCTTTAACCCATCTATAAAACAACTGCCCTCTCCAGACCACGAATGCAGCGTTTACTACATGGTGGTGAAAGAAATGCAAAATGCCACTCCTCTCCTTTCCATGCCATGCCGGAAGGCAGCAGAATTGATTTTATTTCTCCCCAAAGTCTCCTGAACTTGAACACATGTAGTATTTTGCGTTGAACTGATTTGTTTCTAAATCCATGTCGTACGCCACATCTCCACTAGCTTTGGAAACCCAGACGTTTTTATTTCCAGGGAGAAAAAAAGAAAGTCCACTTCAATTCGGCATAGAGTAGCGCAAACGTCGATCACTCTCTGCTGATTTCTGATCGTCTGCACCTTTGTTAAATTGACGCGCACACTCGTCACGTACACACACACACACACACACTCCTCTCTCTCTCTGTCGCTCTAATTAATTAGTCTCATGTCGCGCAGCTGCGTCTAGATTCTCCCGGCGGATCCTGCCGGGAGCTGCCTATATGCCATAGAAAGCATAGGTGGACCCCAGGCTACATCTCCAGTAGCTAAATAGTGCTGGCTTGCGCCCCCGAAAATAGCTGATCTACAAGCTCACAACGCGTCGCAGCGCGACGCGTTGTGAGCTTGTAGATAAGCTATTTTCCGCTATTTTTTTTGTCCAAAAGTGCCCTCTCTTACTAGATTTCAGCCCCTTGCCCCTCTAACACTCTCTGCACGTCCCTGCTTTGTTGTATACGCATGGCTGGAGCACAGTGTGTGCTGTGTGCCGCAGAGCGGAGCGGAGCACTCTTACTATAGAGCAGTATTGGTCTGGACTGCATGCCGTGGTCAGTGTGGGGATCCACAATATAAATCTAGGTCACAGTTTGGGCACGAGGGTATTGCCACATATTACCATCTCTGAACACTACACTCACATTTAGATTTCAGAGCCGCAGAGTCTGCAGAGACTCCACCAGTGTTGTTTTTGGCAGCAGATTTCTATTTTTGTTTTAGTCGTCATAGTCTTTGGAATGAAACTTCATTTAGTTTTAGTCATATTCTATTTCTAGTCACCTAGAATGTTTTAGTGTTAGTCTAGTTTTAGTCGACTAAATGTCATACGATTTTAGTCGACTAAATCTACAGTTAATTTAGTCGACTAAAATGTGTTTTGGCGGGCCTCGAGGCCGTCGTAATGGCTCATTTTGCACTTGCTGAAAGTAGCCGATCTACTTGTAGATCTGCTATTTTCAGCATGCAACCAAGTTTAAAATGACTTATACTGGATCTCTTGTCCACTAGTCCCTTCCTAACATTTTACTCTAGTTTCTATCTGTTGACGAAATTGTCAATACATTTAGCTTAGTTTTAGTCATAATAGCTTAGTTTTCATTTAGTTTTCGTCAGTGAAAAAAGGTAGTCGACGAACATTTTTTGTCGACGACACACTGGACTCACAATCTATGGAGTTCATGGAGAGTTGGGGGCGGGGCCTCCAAAAGGGATGAGAGGCAGAAAAACCTTTCCCAGAAGAACTAGAGCTTCCAAAAGTGAAGGATTTGGAATGGGTTCAACATGGTACACATGGTTTGCTATAAATTAATGCTACCAATAAGACATGTTTTTGTGCAGTAGGTATTGTACTAGACGGGTAAAGTGATTCCCATTCACATTGATATATAGGGGGTAGGGTAGGCATCATGGACTGGATTCACATTGATATACAGAGGGTAGGGTAGGCATCATGGACTGGATTCACATTGATATACAGGGGGTAGGGTATAGGCATCATGGACTGGATTCACATTGATATACAGGGGGTAGGGTAGGCATCATGGACTGGATTCACATTGATATAGAGGGGGTAGGGTAGGCATCATGGACTGGATTCACATTGATATAGAGGGGGTAGGGTAGGCATCATGGACTGGATTCACATTGATATACAGGGGGTAGGGTAGGCATCATGGACTGGATTCACATTGATATACAGGGGGTAGGGTAGGCATCATGGACTGGATTCACATTGATATACAGGGGGTAGGGTAGGCATCATGGACTGCAGCACCAAATGTTTTTCATTCAAAGACCCAAATAACTTTAACTTTGCGTCATTATTTATCTCAGTCTCCCTGACTGGGCTGGCGTCTTACTGTATGCGAGTCATTTTTGCAGCACTGCTTCCAGCAGTGAGAAGCAGCAATAAATACTCCCAACGAGAATACAGCCTGCCACCCTGCCACCCTGTCACCCTGCCCTGGCCCTGCCACCCTGTTGACTCTGCCACCCTGTTGACCCTGCCACCCTGTTGACCCTGCCACCCTGTTGACCCTGCCACCCTGCCACCCTGTCACCCTGCCACCCTGTCACCCTGCCCTGGCCCTGCCACCCTGTCACCCTGCCCTGGCCCTGCCACCCTGTTGACTCTGCCACCCTGTTGACCCTGCCACCCTGTTGACCCTGCCACCCTGTTGACCCTGCCACCCTGCCACCCTGTCACCCTGCCACCCTGTCACCCTGCCCTGGCCCTGCCACCCTGTCACCCTGCCCTGGCCCTGCCACCCTGTCACCCTGCCCTGACCCTGCCACCCTGTTGACCCTGCCACCCTGTTGACCCTGCCACCCTGTTGACCCTGCCACCCTGTTGACCCTGCCACCCTGTCACCCTGCCACCCTGTCACCCTGCCACCCTGCCACCCTGTTGACCCTGCCACCCTGTCACCCTGCCACCCTGTCACCCTGCCACCCTGTCACCCTGCCACCCTGCCCTGGACCTAACTGTCAATGAATGACTAGATCACACCTCCTCTGAGAGTGTGCAAATAAGGCCGTTAACCACACGAACCCCACCGTTCCTATTCTAGGAATGTAATAATAGGTGAACATTTGGCAAAAATAGCCTATCTACAAGCTCAACTTCATTTTCTTCACACTGAAACGGCTGTGATCATCCAGAGGCGTCATTAGCGCAGCAACGTTAGCATCAGTGCAATGTTTTCTTTTCTTTTTTTCATGACATGTTCAACAAAGGCAATCTAAAATATTTATCAATGCGTCATGTAGCATTTATTCTTACATCACCACTGACTGCGTGGGAACCATTCTGCTTGGCCTTTATACTGCTAGTTGTAGTACCGTAGCATAGTAGTACTAGTAGTGAATGATGCACTGAATATTTGGCCACAGAAAATATTCGGCAGAAAATGGCTAAAAATGCATTTTCGGCCTATTCGGTTTTCGGCCCAAATAGGCAGAAAATATATAACCGAATAGTGTATGCAATTAATGCATTCAAAAGAGCTGAATAAATGTTTTATGGACCCATAATAGTGATTATTATTTAAGTTAAGTTTTGCCATAACTATTTATTTTGCCATAAATCAGGTAGCTTTAAGGTACGACCATGACAGCAATGGTAGGAAATAATATGTGAATTGTGAACTCTGGCCCGTCGCGTCACAGACTAACACTAAAAACCCACAGTATGGACACGTGTAGCTCTGGTCCATAGCTCTAATGCCGTTGCATTTAGAACTGTTACCGATGACTTCTGGGGCTCGCTATAAATGCAGACCAGCCTCTCGTCTTTATAGCGTAAATAAAAAGAACGTTTTTGCTTCTCACCAATACAAAGGCGGGCTGTGTCTTTAGAAAACCTACTTTCCTTATAGTGGAAGCACTCTGAGCTCACACGTATAAAAGGTACTTTTTTCAAAAATGGCAGATCTACAAGCTCATAGCGCGGCACTCGGTGCCGCGCTACGAGCTTGTAGATCTGCTATTTTTCAGTAGCTAAAGTATAACATAATGCTTGAAACACCAAAAGGGGTTCCCGCCCCGGAATGGGTTAAAAGCACATTTTGTGCCAGAAAACCAAACGCTGTCATGTTTTGTAAAGAGGCTAGTATACTATGCTACAAATGGCAGCATCAATGCCAAGTACTTCTTGGTTCACAGTCACATTACTAAATATTTGATATGGTGTTTGTTGTTCAACACGAGTTTTCTTGAAGGAAAACAACAACTGCTGCTGTAGCGCTGCTGGTGCTAATGACAAAGAAATGAGAGGCAAGGCATGAGTCTCCGCAGTCACGGTTCAACCTGCCTCAGAAAAACATGACGATACAGAAAGAAACTTTGTGGATAGAAATCAGATTTGATTACCCCATTATTTACGGGTCCCTGATGGGTCAAAACACAAACAGGAGTTTGAAACGTTGAGGTAGGCCTGCGTGTCGAAACGCGTTTCGTTTCTCTAGGTGGAGCTGCTGCTGCATGTGTTTTCATGAAATAAAGAAACTCAAACTTTATACAAGAGAATGCGGATATTCCCCATTTTCCATTGATCTTCAAGAATCTGCACCCATCAGCAACAGAGACTCAACTTGACTCCCTGAGTTAGAGCGCGCCTTCACTTATAACGGTTTTGTTGTTCAACACACACACACACACACACACACACACACACACACACACACACACACACACACACACACACACACACACACACACACACACTGGCTCCTTGAGTATGCATTGGTATTATAACATACAGGGACAAATTAAATGAATCCAGAAAATGCTTGCTGTATGTATAGTACTAGAATTTCGCCGCCCTTCGGGCGGCTCATCCTAGTTCTGTTGCAGCGCAATGGGAAGAAGGAAATTGCGAGATTTGACAGACTCCACTTCATGTTTCAGCTGTGTTTTTAAACCCAGTATTGTGCCCTTCACATGTAGTAACGGATGGGTATTATTATTATTTGTTGTATTTTATTTTCACATTAAAGCAAATTAAATTAAAATAAGCACACATGAAACTGCTTTTTACTGGATAAACTATCAGTGTTCTCCTAAATGTGTCAGTCTTTGTCAACTCAGCACGTGTTGACAACGCATTGTAAACAGAAGCCGTGTGTGTGTCACACCAAAAGTGGTGACCTATAGAATCCTGTACATAGAAGCATCACGCAATCGTCACCCCTACACAGCTGTCATTAATTAATGGTCTTGACTGGATTGCCTATGCGTTCAAGTTATATAGGGTGAAAACCGTGAAATGCACAGGCTCATCTTACATCGCGGCTGGCTGCCAGTGCAGGCAACATGCACATTTCCAAGAAAGTTTCAGGGCACACTACTTTGTCTAACAATGTGGATTAGAGTTTGCTCACTTTTCTGCTGGTCAATTGGAGAAAAAAATGTAAGGACTGGAAAGCTGTGTGTTTCTCTATCTCTCTCCCTTTCTCTCTGTCTCCCTCCCTCGCTGGGGTGAAGACGTGTGTGCTCTCTCTCTCTCTCGCTCTCTTCTCTGTCCTCCCTCTCTGGGGTGTGTGTGGGGGGGGGGGGGATTAGTTGCGCTGCCGTCGACAGTGCTATACTTCTCCAGCAGCGGTGCAGAACCGAGAGAGTGACACATTCTGTTGGATGTGAACTGCGCAACTTTTAGCTTTAAAGATCGGATTGTGTAGTCGCACCGGTGCTACAAAGTGAATTGTACAACTCGCACGGTGATATTTTAAGTCGCAAATGCGAGTACCTAGTCGCACTGTCGAGGCCTGTGTAGTGTAGTGCCATTTGCGCTGCATCGCGAGGCGATCCAAATTCCCCCCCCGCGCACGCACACACACACACACTGTACGTAGCTGTGTGTTGTTGCAGCGCGTGCGTGTAGTGTTGGTGTTGTTGTTGTTATCCATATATGCGCCTCGGTTTGTCCCGCTTGTACCACGCCAGGTGTCGACGCGGTCGTGTGTGCATGATTGTAAGTGTCCAAGTTAGAATCAGTGTGTGCGGTGTGTAGTTCTTCTTCGTCTACTTTTGGTATGTGTGTGTGTGGGTCACGTGGTGGGCTTTGAGCAAATGGGAGAGGAAATGTAGTGTTGCCAGGTCCGCATATTGTAAGCGAGTGGTAGTGTGTGTAAGTAGCGTGTTGAATGGCATTTTTTCTGTGCTTGTTTTCATAGACGTGGCAACAAATTAGGCGGGGGTGTCAGTGCTTGTGGCGTGTTTGTGTTTATTATTGGTATTGATATTATTTGTGAGTCTGGACGGGAGGCGGCTTTAGTGGCAGTGCAATGACAATGTTTACGCGGGTGGTGTTGAGTGTGGGCGTGCGGCGCGACATGAGGAGATAGCCGTGGATCGACGCGGAGGGTAAGTCTGTGACGTGTTAGTGTGTTGTTGCAGTGTGTGTTGCTCCTGCTTCGGCTTCGGCACCCAGCGTGTCAGTGACGTAGTAGCTGGTGACTTTGGGTATTGGGTTGCGTACATGTTTTGTATAATAGATAGTATTCAATACATTTTTCCACAACTAACAGCTTAACTACATGTAGCACGTACTTTCCTTTGACTTCCATCTTTTTAAACCAGCACACCTACTACACCTAACCTAACCACCACCTGCACACAGACGCACAAAAAACCCAACACAATCTCCTCCACACAGACACACAAAAACCCAACACAATCTCCTCCACACAGACACACAAAAACCCAACACAATCTCCTCCACACAGACACACAAAAACCCAACACAATCTCTGATAGATAATTTTGAGTTATTGTAGATCTGTTATTTTGGTGGATGGAATTGTTTAAATGTTCCGTTTGGCCCAGACCGTGTTCCATATAGGTCATATTTTGTCATCTTGCCCTTTTATCATCAGTTTACTCATAGCCTACTGCCTGTTTACTCCGGGTTGTTCATCTTATCCTTTATATTATTTTATCATATTTATATTATGGATTTCCTGACGCCACATTCAGATTTAATATCTTGTTGACTCCTTATTCAGTCTCCATAATGTCTGTCCCCAGTCAAAGTTAACTCGCATACTGAGAGGTCTATTTTGAGATGAGACTGCATGTATTTGACCTTGGTGCCTAGTGAGAAAAGTAGATAGGAGTATTTCTCTCTGTCGAAAGTTTACAGCTAGCAGGGAAAGAATGTTATCTTCAGGTTGCCATAGCAACGCCAGCCTCTGTGCTTTCCCGGTTTATGGCCCTCAATGACGGAACCAAGGAAGCTGTCATGATACCAGTCTCATCATCCATGTGCTGGTCCAATGAGCGCTCGACAACCAGCGCCAGCGTGGCATATTGCGGAAATGAACATCTATTCAGCCAATGAACGTTTATCAACAACTGACGTGATCTACAGTATTAAATGCCTGGGACATGATGCGTCCGAGAGAGACAACCCTGTGCATTCTGTGGCACAGGGGGAGAGATTTTGTAATTTGGCTGTATGTGGGTATCTGTTCTGTCTCTCTGATCTGAAAATGAATCGACAAACCATATTTGCTCTGACTGGACAATCCTTCTTCCTGGTGGTCTCATCTTTTTATTGGGTACTTAAGGTATTTTTCTAAAAGAGTATTTCCTGCTTTAGGTAACATTTGGATATTGATAGTAATCCTGTTAAAGCTAATTGTGAACTTTGTCATCTAAAAGGTTTGGTAACCATTTTTTACCATTGTGGTGCGGAGTA
Source organism: Electrona antarctica (assembly GCF_951216825.1). NCBI lineage: Eukaryota > Metazoa > Chordata > Actinopteri > Myctophiformes > Myctophidae > Electrona > Electrona antarctica. The sequence goes on along the minus strand of NC_136798.1, from coordinate 3,353,347 downwards.
TTTATTTGTACTCTCTGATTACTTTCTTAAAAGTATTTTTATAGTTTCAGTATTATACAGTCCTTTATATCATTAGTGAATCATTAATTGTCCCTTCTGCATTTTTTATGCAACAAATTGGTTATATCTTAAATATTTCCAACAAATTGGTCTTCGAGCCTTCCCTTATCTGTTATTGTTACATTTATGTAACAATCTCCTCCACACAGACACAAAAACCCAACACAATCTCCTCCACACAGACACACAAAAACCCAACACAATCTCCTCCACACAGACACACAAAAACCCAACACAACCTCCTCCACACAGACACACAAAGCAGTTAAATACCACTCTCCTGTTCTTATTTTCAGTACACAATGACGTGGGTTGGAAAACGTGAATGGCTCGTTGGCCATGTTATAAAAAACAACCTAAAACCAATTCATGTTTGTACTGGATTAATTTCACAGTTTGTCTGACAACTACAGGTGTAAATGAGAGCTGACACGTACATCAAATCACCTTCAACACCTCAATGCAATGCATGACTAGAGCACACTAACAGACACATGGATGATAATGAAAGCTCAATTCCATTTGAACATCCATCCATCCATCTTCAACCGCTTATCCGTAGTCGGGTCGCGGGGGAAACGGCTCCACCAGAGAGCTCCAGACATTCCTCTCCAGAGTGACTTCCTCCCGGGGGATCCCGAGGCGTTCCAAGGCCAGTGAGTTGATGTGTTTCCTCTAACTGCACCTTGGTCTGCCCCCGGGGGTCTCCTCCCAGTGGGACGTGCGTCGAGGACCTCCCTAGGGAGACGCCCGAGAGGCATCCATTCCTAACCAGATGCCCCGGGGTCTCCTCCCAGTGGGACGTGCCTCGAGGACCTCCCTAGGGAGACGCCCGAGAGGCATCCTAACCAGATGCCCCGGGGGTCTCCTCCCAGCGGGACGTGCCTCGAGGACCTCCCTAGGGAGACGCCCGAGAGGCATCCTAACCAGATGCCCCGGGGGTCTCCTCCCAGTGGGACGTGCCTCGAGGACCTCCCTAGGGAGATGCCCGAGAGGCATCCATTTCTAACCAGATGCCCGAACCGCCTAAGCTGGCTCCTTTCCATTTGAACAGCGCATTATATTATATTCCTGTTGTAGGATATAGAAACTGGACAAGGGCACAACAATTCTGTAATGGTGGCTCATTCAAGATCAAGATTAAGGTGAAAGAGGGAATGATAGTCACTCACTTATACATAATACATTATTATTATTATTATTACACTTATTATTATTATTGTTGTAGCTGCAGCTGACAGCTGCAGGGAACAGCTCTTTCTATAAGCCCCCCTGTGAGACCCCTGAAGTGCTTACCAGTCCACATCAGCATGAACAAGTCTGTTACTGGGGTGCTGTTTATCCCTCATAATTCTCTCAGCCCTCCCCAAGCACCTACGGCTATATTGTCGCTGTCAGAAACCTCATAATTCTCTTAGCCCTCCCCAAGCACCTACGGCTATATTGTCGCTGTCAGAAACCTCATAATTCTCTCAGCCCTCCCCAAGCACCTACGGCTATATTGTCGCTGTCAGAAACCTCATAATTCTCTCAGCCCTCCCCAAGCACCTACGAATATTGTCGCTGTCAGAAACCTCATAATTCTCTTAGCCCTCCCCAAGCACCTACGGCTAAATTGTCGCTGTCAGAAACCTCATAATTATCCAAGAACTTGCCTCTCTCTCAGTAAATGGGGAAAAGACTGTTCCAATGGATCCAATGTAGTTTATTATTTAGTCTCAAGCTCTTGTTAATACTTTTCATCCTACTATAAATGCGTCACGTCTCTGCGTGCGTACGTGCGTGTGTGTGTGTGTGTGTGTGTACGGTTGTAATGCACGTAACTCGCGAACCGTTTGACCCACCGACTTCAAATTCGACACACGCGTTCCACACCCCCACAGGGAGTGCAGTGCCCGGTATCGAGTCGGTCGGACCCACGCTTCTCCAGAACCACCACAAAAGGCTCTGCCAGTGGGCCTAATGAGGCCAACTCCTTTCACCTGGGCCAGGCTCTGCCAGTGGGCCTAATGAGGCCAACTCCTTGGCAATTTCCAGCCTCTGCCTCAGCTAATTGAGGCTCAACCAATCAGGCTCTGCCAGTGGGCCGAATTGATTGCCAAATACACTTTTCAGTTTGTAGTCTTCACACACAGGCACATACACAGATCTCCATGTGGGACACCGGCTGACGGGTGCTATGACAACGTATATCATTAGGTTCCCAAGTTGACACAACGTGTCGCGCTGCGACGCGTTGAGAGCTATCAGATCTGCTATTTTCGCTGTTTTTGTCCAAAAGTTACGAGATGTCAGCCCCTGCCTCCCTAACACTCTCTGCACGTGCCTGTCTGTGTGCAATGCGTACACCGTACAGTAAGTCAGGTCCAAGTCAGGAACATGATCAGAAGTCAGTGGAACATTATTCATGGCTCCTAAAATGAATCAACATACTGTATGCATTCTGAGATTCCATAATGCTGTTTGATTAGATATTCCCAAGGCGATCTCCCCTCAGTAATGCCAAAAAGGCATTCCTGCGCCCTCCAAATATATACGCTTCTTTTTTCTTGTTCAAAAGGCTCTGATTAGACATCCTGCTAATCTTGGTTCCTTCCACAGAAAGCCTCCACCGGGAATTTATAAATCCATTTTGTGTATAATGAGAGGCATGGTAAAAAACAGACAAACAGGATTGCTATACATTTTCAGGTTAGAAATGGAAACTGTAAAAAGGCAAGATGTGAGAAAATGTGCAGTATTATCCAGGTTCTCAATCACAGTTTGTACTGTCAAATTAACACTTTGACGGCTTTATATTAATATATGATACAGAGGCTGCCGGGATTGTTTAATTACCTTTGGAGCATAACACCGAAGTATTTGCGCCTTTTGATCCATGAAAATCCGCTTGAAAACACTCCAATATTGTTATTGAGTCAACAAAAAAAGCCACTTCCTTGAAACGTACAAATCATGAGAGTATTACAGATGGAAATGTCTAAATATTAACACAGCAATGCATTGATATGAAACCTTTTTTTTTTTCTTTTTTTTTTTACTTAGAATACTTTTGAATACTCGGGTATTGCAGTAAACTTCTACTCGAGAACAAATTTGACAGAGCAACTAGCACTTGTAGTTAAGTAATTTAATTTGGACAGGAGTACTGTATGCTGAGGTTGAGTCACTGACCATACCATACAAGACGAGGCACCGAACTCTCCCAAATACAAAAGAGCTTTCACAGGTTTTTGTCTGCGTGTTGGCAGACGAGTGACACACACACACACACACACACACACACACACACACACACACACACACACACACACAGAGCAGCCTGTCAGTGTATATTTTATTACCTCCGGGGCCTACAGGCAGCACAAAGCTGCAATCAGCAGCCATTACTATATGTAATTCATACGAGAGAGAAAACAAGTGAAAAAGTGTGCCAGAAATAGGCGAGGACTCGTCTTTAGAGACTGCAGGGGATGGCACGATAAGAACCTTTCATGTCACTGTTATTGTGGCAAAACTATTTGCTCTGAGGACGATTCTACTTAATGACTTCTAAATCCTGACAGTTTTCTGTAAACCCTATGTTTCTACGTCAGTCGTTCTCAAACATTTTCATGTCAAGGATCCCCAGAATTATATGTAATTGGCCGCCGACCCCCATCTGAAAAGATGTTGTTCCAGGGACCCGCCCCCAGAAGCAAAGATTTGAGTTAAAAACATTCGCTGTGAAAGAATATATTATTCAACGATTTGCGCCACATTTTCATGATTACATGACTGCGGCAGGATGGGAACAGAGCGCAAGGTTGCCAGTTCGAACCCGGGCTCCCCCAGAGTTAGTGTCAAAGTGTCCTTGAGCAAGACTCTGAACCCCTAATTGCTCCCGATGTGCTGTTGTCCTCCACCATCAGTGTATGAATGTATGGGTGAACGTATGAAGCGCTATATAAATGCACCTTTTCCCGTTTGTAGATCTGCTATTTTGTGGGGAAGATATTTGGTGTAGAGACAGAAAAGAGGTTCAAGTACACAAGGCGGGAAAAGATAATAAGGATTATTGTCCCTGCATCCCTATATCAGAGGCTGTGTCAGAGAGACAGAAGCACAGACAGACAGAAGCATCCCTATATCAGAGGCTGTGTCAGAGAGACAGAAGCACAGCACAGACAGAAGCATCCCTATCAGAGGTGGTGTCAGAGAGACAGAAGCACAGACAGACAGAAGCATCCCTATCAGAGGTGGTGTCAGAGAGACAGAAGCACAGACAGACAGAAGCATCCCTATCAGAGGTGGTGTCAGAGAGACAGAAGCACAGACAGACAGAAGCATCCCTATCAGAGGTGGTGTCAGAGAGACAGAAGCACAGACAGACAGAAGCATCCCTATCAGAGGTGGTGTCAGAGAGACAGAAGCACAGACAGACAGAAGCATCCCTATCAGAGGTGGTGTCAGAGAGACAGAAGCACAGACAGACAGACAAGCATCCCTATCAGAGGTGGTGTCAGAGAGACAGAAGCACAGACAGACAGAAGCATCCCTATCAGAGGTGGTGTCAGAGAGACAGAAGCACAGACAGACAGAAGCATCCCTATCAGAGGTGGTGTCAGAGAGAGACAGAAGCACAGATACTTACAAAACCCACTGACAGACTTAACCCATTTTGACCTAGGAACGATTCTACAAAATGTCTTCTAAATCCTGACAGTTTACTGGAAAAAACCCATGTTTCTGTGTCAGTGGTTCTCAAACATCTTCATGTCAAGGATTATATGTAATTGGCCGCCGACCACCATCTGAAAATATGTTGTTCCAGTGACCTCCTCCCAGAAGCAAAGATTTGAGTTAAAAACTTTGGCTCTGAAAGAATATATTCAAAGATTTGTTCCACATTTTCCCGATTTTTCAAAAATAGCAGACCTACAAGTTCGTAGCGCGGCACTCGGTGCCGCGCTATGAGCTTGTAGATCTGCTATTTTTCAATAGCTAAAGTACAACATAATGCTTGAAAAACCAAATTGGGTTTTCCGCCCAAAATGACTTAACCACTGTCAACCTGGCCTATTTTTGGGGCGGGTCATTATAAAGTAGGTCGGAGAGGCTTGTCAGTATCAGCCCAGAGCGCGGGACACGACAGTGTTGTTTTAGGCAGCAAATGTCTATTTTAGTTTTAGTCATTTATAGTCTTTTGAAACGTTTTTAATTTAGTTTTAGTCACATTTTAGTCACCCAGAATGTTTTAGTGTTTTAGTCTAGTTTTAGTCGACTAAATATCATGAGATTTCAGTCGACTAAATCTACAGGTGATTTAGTTTCTACGTTTTGAAGAGACCTCTTCCCTGCCTGTAGCCTGAAGGGTGGTGATGGTGATGGTGATGGTGTGGGACGTGCAGAGTGTTAGAGGGGCAGGGGCTGAAATCCCGTAAGAGGGCACTTTTGAACAAAAATATATGATATGCAAGCTCACAACGAGTCACGCTGCGACGTGTTGAGAGCTTGTAGATCAGCTATTTTCGGGGCGCAACCCAGCACTCTTTAGCTAGTGGAGATGCGTTGTATACGACATGGATTTAGAAACAAATTTGTTCAACGCAAAATGCTGCGTTCAAGTTCAGGAGACTTTGTAAAAAAAAAAAAGCAATTCTCCTGAATGCTGCCTTCCAGCATGGCATGGAAAGGAGAGGAGTGCATTTGCATTTCTTTCACCATGTAGTAAAAGCGCCATTCGTGGTCTGGAAAGGGCAGTTGTTTTACAGACGGGTAAAAGGGCAGGGGCTGAAGCCCCCTTTGATGTCTATGTGCACATGTCCCTGGTGTGTACGGTAACTAATGGATCACCGTTGGCCAGCTGTGCCCATGACACCCCCCCCCCCCCCCCCCCCCCCCCCCTCAGGCCCTAAGACAACCCAGCTCAGCTGTCCCGCCACTTTTTTATTATGTTTTTATTTAACCTTTATTTAACCAGTAGAAACACATTGAGTCTCTTTTGCAAGTGGGAACTGGCCAAGAGGCCAGTGACTATGACACATATCAAGAAACCTATACAAAGTATACAACAAATCTCCAACAATAGTACACTAAGTAATGACTGGGCGCAAGAAAACTGTGCACAGAGAAGATGTATACTGTACACTGCCTGCACAGTACAATCCCAGTGTTCATTTAACTCTGTTTGGTTACATCTGTACACTTTTGGAACTCTATAAGGGTTTTACTGTGTACTTGGCTGACTACATACCAGTGGCGTTTCCAGGAATTACATTTTGGACAGGCAAGAATTACATTTTGGACAGGCAAGAATTACATTTTGGACAGGCAAGAATTACATTTTGGACAGGCAAGAATTACGTTTTGGACAGGCAAGAATTACATTTTGGACAGGCAAGAATTACATTTTGGACAGGCAAGAATTACATTTTGGACAGGCAAGAATTACATTTTGGACAGGCAAGAATTACATTTTGGGCAGGCAAGAATTACATTTTGGACAGGCAAGAATTACATTTTGGGCAGGCAAGAATTACATTTTGGACAGGCAAGAATTACATTTTGGGCAGGCAAGAATTACATTTTGGACAGGCAAGAATTACATTTTGGACAGGCAAGAATTACATTTTGGACAGGCAAGAATTACATTTTGGACAGGCAAGAATTACATTTTGGACAGGCAAGAATTACATTTTGGACAGGCAAGAATTACATTTTGGACAGGCAAGAATTACATTTTGGACAGGCAAGAATTACATTTTGGGCAGGCAAGAATTACATTTTGGACAGGCAAGAATTACATTTTGGACAGGCAAGAATTACATTTTGGACAGGCAAGAATTACATTTTGGGCAGGCAAGAATTACATTTTGGACAGGCAAGAATTACATTTTGGGCAGGCAAGAATTACATTTTGGACAGGCAAGAATTACATTTTGGACAGGCAAGAATTACATTTTGGACAGGCAAGAATTACATTTTGGACAGGCAAGAATTACATTTTGGACAGGCAAGAATTACATTTTGGGCAGGCAAGAATTACATTTTGGGCAGGCAAGAATTACATTTTGGACAGGCAAGAATTACATTTTGGACAGGCAAGAATTACATTTTGGGCAGGCAAGAATTACATTTTGGACAGGCAAAAATTACATTTAGGACAGGCAAGAATTACATTTTGGACAGGCAAGAATTACATTTTGGACAGGCAAGAATTACATTTTGGACAGGCAAGAATTACATTTTGGACAGGCAAGAATTACATTTTGGGCAGGCAAGAATTACATTTTGGGCAGGCAAGAATGACATTTTGGACAGGCAAGAATGACATTTTGGACAGGCAAGAATGACATTTTGGACAGGCAAGAATTACATTTTGGGCAGGCAAGAATTACATTTTGGGCAGGCAAGATGTGTTAATTGTCGTCTCCCCGCGCACAATCGTAGCACTAAAGGTTTTCAAAGAGATATACCTGCCAGACGAGTAGGATACAAAGGCTGAAAGGCATGCATCACCCGACGGTCAATCAGCTGTCCACTAATAGTTCTCATGTCTTGTTTTTTTGTGTTTTAAAGATATTTTTTTTGCGGCTTACGCCTTGTTATTGGTTTTTGAAGGGACAGACAGTAGGCTGACAGGAAACGGGAGAGAGATGGGGGAAGACATGCAGTAAAGGCCGTGTCGGGCTCGGGAGTCGAACCCGCGGCACACTGCGACTGGATCACCAGTCGGGTGCCCAGACGGTTACGCCACCGCCTGGGCTCATGTCTTGTTTTTGTCCTCTTTTTTGTCTCATTGTATGGATTTTGGCCAGGCCAGAAATGGATTTGGACAGGCGGACGCCTGCCCTCGCCTTATTGTAGATGCGCCTCTACCATATACACCAATATATACGGAGTATAATAAAGCAGTAAGCCATCTAGCCTGTCTGGGAAAACAGAGAAAGCAAACATGACATCATTGCTGCTGGTTTTAAGAGGAAATCTTTGAAAGACAGAAAAAGGAGGGCTGAGAAACGACTTATAAGGCCAGCAAAGGTCAACGATGGATAATGGCTGCCCATTATCCATGGTGGTGGAGGAAGTACTCTGATTTTGGACTTCAGTAAAAAAGTAGCACTACCGCAGCACCAAATACTTGGTTACAAGTACAGGTCCTGCAGTCAAAATCTTATTTAAGTCAAAGTACTAATACCAGTAAGACACCATGGGTGACGGCAGACTGCTGGGCGAGCACTGGCGCTTTGGAATTGTGGGTCAGATCAACATATCCGCCTGTGTGACAGCAGACTGCTGGGCGAGCGCACACACACACACACACTTTTTGCGATACTGATATTTTCATACCTCGATAACGATACGATAAAGATATTGTGCAGCCTTAGTATATAGTAGCATATAGTAGATAAAATCATCATCATCATCACCTTTACAGATGCACAGCACAGCACCAGCGTCGTGAACCCAACTATCATTTAAATTATTGCTTATTGCCATTATTTGTTGGTATTATTAGCATTCAATTACAGTAGATATTTCCAAGGGATTTAATACTGTAGCATCGCCTGACATGTTGTTTGCCTCATGGAATTCTGTTCAAAAGGGAACCTTCAAGGGAGCCTATACAGTACATTATATTATTATATAATTATTATATTTCCACGTCTGGATGTCTCTTCACACCTTGCATTTATCTTTCAAACTTGCATTAATGGGTAATTTACTGTTATATCATCATTCACATTGCTCAAGTGTGACAGCTAAGAGTGCCAACAAGAAAACAATTACTGCACAACACTACATGTATTCACAAAAATAAAGCTTAATCCATTTTGGGCGGGAACCCCTTTTGGTGTTAGCTATTGAAAAATAGCAGATCTACAAGCTCATAGCGCGCCACCGAGTGGCGCGCTATGAACTTGTAGATCTGCTATTTTTGAAAAATCGAAGAACGACTGACATAGAAACAGCTTTTTCAGAAAACTGTCAGGATGTAGAAGACATTTTTAGAATCTGATCTCAGGTCAAAATGGTTTAATTCATACTCTGTCGAGGCGTTGGGTTTCAAGCCGACACAATACATTGCATTGCATGGCATTGTTAGCTTGAAAATCTGTTATTTTCAATTAGAGACACCGTCGTGCGACTGGCTATAAATGAGGTTTAAAAGTGGACGTTTCAATTATTTATGAGCAGAGATTGTCTGTTTATCAAAGTGATGCCTGGAGCATCGGCCATAATCAGACTCCACCAACGCTGGTCTCCTCTGTCTGAGAATAATATGCTGATGCTGCTTCCACAACACAATCATCTACACAGTATGAATAAAACACAGATGACATGAGGGAGACTGTGTGTGTGTGTGTGTGTGTGTGTGTGTGTGTGTGTGTGTGTGTGTGTGTGTGTGTGTGTGTGTGTGTGTGTGTGTGTGTGTGTGTGTGTGTGTGTGTGTGTGTGTGTGTGTGTGTGTGTGTGTGTGTGTGTGTGTGTGTGTGTGCACACTGCATATAGCCTACACATTCAAGGTACATTTTGAGAACACAAAGGATAGGTTCTTCGACCGTAGCATTGACTGTCTGGGATAAAAGGCGCACATTAAATCATTATGTATATTATATATTTTCAAGAAGAACAGTTTTCGATTGACCATATTTAACTATATATAGCATACTGTGATGTTTATAGCTTCTTAATTGCTATGGTGAATGACATAGTAATGAGACATCTCGTGGACAAGCAAGTGTGAAGTCTATTGAAGGGCGATTGATTATAGGGCCAGTCAACCCATTTTGACCTGACACCAAATTCTACAAATGTCTCCTAAATCATGACAGTTTTCTGAAAAATCTCTGTTTCTATCCCCCCCCCCCCCCCCCCATCTGAAAATCTGTTGTTCCAGGGACCCCACCCAGAAGCAAAGATTTTAGTTAAAAACGTTCGCTCTGAAAGAATATATATTCAAAGATTTGCGCCACATTTTCAAGATTTTTGAAAAATAGCAGATCTTCAAGCTCGTAGCGCGGCACTCGGTGCTGCGCTATGAGCTTGTAGATCTGCTATTTTTCAATAGCTAGAGTATAACATAATGCTTAAAACACCAAAAGGGGTTCCTGTACAGAATGGGTCAGCCAATGAGCATATTTAACTACTTAAACCCTATACTGTATAGTCTAATTGCCCCAGGTCTCTATTACCGTATATTGGTCCACAAAGAGCCGATCTACAAGCTCACAAGGACACTTGTGTGAGCTTGTATAGAGATCAGCTATTTTCGCCAAATGTTCGCCCCAGAATAGGGATGCTAGCAGGGACGTGCAGAGAGTGCTAGAGAGGCAGGGGCTGAAATCTCGTAAGAGGGCACTTTTGGACAAAAATAGCTCAATTCTACCAGCTCTCGAGAGCTTGTAGATCAGCTATTTTTGGGGCGCAACCCAGCTACTCTTTATCTACTGGAGATGCGGTGTGTATGACATGGTTCAATGCAAAATGCTGCGTTCCATGAAGTTCCAGGAACTACATATTTTCAGATGGGGGTCGGCGGCCAATTACATCCTTGACATGAAAATGTTTGAGAACGACTGACATAGAAACATGGGTTTTTCAGAAAACTATCAGGATTTAGAAGACATTTGTAGAATCGTCCTCATGTCTAATTGGGTTAAAAGAGTAGTTCACAGACCAGTCATCAAATAAGTCATTTTTGGGGTGATCTACTCCTTTTAAGCCAATTTTTGAGAATGTTTCACAATTGAAAAGAAGAATACTGCAAGAATAAGATGTGAGTATAGAGCCATGATACAGTAAGTTGCAGCAGGCCGAGTTATGAGCCAAGGTGTAACAGTTATACAGTAAGCTGCAGCAGGCCGAGTTATGAGCCTTAAGGTGTAACTGTTTCTGAGGGAAGGTGTAACAGTTATGAGCCATGAGGTGTAACTGTTTCTGAGGCAAGTGGGACATGATGTCCAAATGAGAGAGAGGGGTGGGGGGGGGGGGGCAGACAAGCAACTATAGCCAGTCAGATACAGAGACAAGGACTGAGACAAAGACAGAGAGATGATGACACACTGCACAGGTGAGAGAGAGAGAGAGAGAGAGGAGAGTGGAAAGGCGGAAATCAGAAAATGGTCGCAGCGGGGAAGAGAGAGAGAGAGAGAGAGAGAGAGAGAGAGAGAGAGAGAGAGAGAGGCACAGTGTTCAGTTGTAATGGGGCAGGAGCCAGATGCTCCAGTTTCCTTGACAGAAATGGAGGTCAAGTGCAGCTTTATGTGAAGGGAAGGAACACAGGGAGAGAGAGAGCTAGGCATAGCGAGGAGGAGAAGGATGGCAGGGTGGGAGAACAGGGAGGCGCCATGATGACTTTAACTAGCAGTGAGGGACGCAGCAGACATCAGCTGTAAGCACACAGTGCAGAGAGTGTGATTATTCTAACTAGCAGAGAGGGGGGGTTGAAGAGTACAGTATGGCGTACAGTAGCACTGTGTGTGGCGTCTCCTCCTATAGGGACGGCGGTGGAGAGGGTTGAAGAGTACAGTATGACGTACAGTAGCACTGTGTGTGGCGTCTCCTTCTATAGGGACGATGGAAAGGCATAAGAGGTTTGAAGGCTAACATATACTCCAGTCATTTATTAAACCATTTTGGGCGGGAACCCCTTTTGGTGTTAGCATTATGTTATGCTTTAGCTATTGAAAAATAGCAGATCTACAAGCTCATAGCGCGCCACCGAGTGGCGCGCTACGAGCTTGTAGGTCTGCTATTTTTGAAAAATCGAAGAACGACTGACACAGAAACATAGCTTTTTCAGAAAACTGTCAGGATGTAGAAGACATTTTTAGAATCTGATCTCAGGTCAAAATGGGTTAAACCGTCTGGATCAGTTATACTGTCATCGAGCCACTCGTTTGTGCAATATATTAATTCCCATAGCAAGCACGGTGAGGACCTGGACCAATTAGTGACGTCTCGATTGGGGCCAGATCAAGTCAAACCAAGAAGACTAGTCACATCTGGCCCAGAATATCACCTGATTTCAACCAACATAAATTTTGCCCACTAAGACGGACATCCCTGGATGAATCAGAGAGAGTCTGATCGAGGCCAGATCAACTTAAGTCATATCATAACTATAGTCAATCTGGCCCAGAATAAGCTATTATTATTTAAACTGGTGAAGACGTCTTGGAAATGATGTAAAGATCATCCCCATATGGGCTGTGATCTGGCCTAGTCCTGAACGTAAAGATCATCCCCATACGGGCTGTGATCTGGCCTAGTCCTGAACGTAAAGATCATCCCCATATGGGCTGTGATCTGGCCTAGTCCTGAACATAAATATCATCCCCATATGGGCTGTGATCTGGCCTAGTCCTGAACGTAAAGATCATCCCCATATGGGCTGTGATCTGGCCTGGTCCTGAACGTAAAGATCATCCCCATATGGGATGTGATCTGGCCTAGTCTTGAACGTAAAGATCATCCCCATATGGGCTGTGATCTGGCCTAGTCCTGAACGTAGAGATCATCCCCATATGGGCTGTGAAGCCTGTGATCTGGCCTAGTCCTGAACGTAAAGATAATCCCCATATGGGCTGTGATCTGGCCTATAGTCCTGAACGTAAAGATCATCCCCATATGGGCTGTGATCTGGCCTAGTCCTGAACGTAAAGATCATCCCCATATGGGATGTGGTCTGGCCTAGTCGTGAACGTAAAGATCATCCCCATATGGGCTGTGATCTGGCCTAGTCCTGAACGTAAAGATCATCCCCATATGGGCTGTGATCTGGCCTAGTCCTGAACGTAAAGATAATCCCCATATGGGCTGTGATCTGGCCTATAGTCCTGAACGTAACGATCATCCCCATATGGGCTGTGATCTGGCCTAGTCCTGAACGTAAAGATAATCCCCATATGGGCTGTGATCTGGCCTATAGTCCTGAACGTAAAGATAATCCCCATATGGGCTGTGATCTGGCCTAGTCGTGAACGTAAAGATCATCCCCATTTGGGCTGTGATCTGGCCTAGTCCTGAACGTAAAGATCATCCCCATATGGGCTGTGATCTGGCCTAGTCCTGAACGTCACGCCATAACGTTATCATGACGTCATTTGGCTTGCTGGGTTAGGCTTAAGAATATTTTAGAACTGCAGGGTGGAGAGTGTACAGTTGTTGGGGAGAATAGATACATAGGATGAAGTGTAAAGCGTATGCTATACGAAGAACACAAATAGGGTGTCAGGGGAGAACGCGTGATGATCATAAATGGGACCTCTGGGAGTAAAGCCCAAAACATGGAGAAGGGGAAGTCTAGGGGAATGTATTTATGGGACCCCCTGCTATTATAGGCCACCACAGACTGTAGATGAAAAATGGTGTGTGTGTGTGTGTGTGTGTGTGTGTGTGTGTGTGTGTGTGTGTGTGTGTGTGTGTGTGTGTGTGTGTGTGTGTGTGTGTGTGTGTGTGTGTGTGTGTGTGTGTGTGTGTGTGTGTGTGTGTGTGTGTGTGTGTGTGTGTGTGTGTGTCCATATAATGATTTCCTCTTGCATACAGCGATCACCTGTACTCGACCACTGTAGGAAAAACAAATCACACTTTGTGACTTGTGTGAGGCGAGGGGCCACATACCCACCACGGCACCCACTTACATCATAGTAAATGTATTTTGTCATTGACTTGGCCTGAAAGTTTGTACGGCACAAATTGTTCCGTATATCCTTTCTTTGTTCTTACTGGCGCATGCAAGCAGAACACGCAAGTACTGTAATCGGCTGCGTATGTCGGTGGCGTCGCTCAGGCCAATCAGGGACCAAGTATGTATGTCGGTGGCGTCGCTCAGCCAATCAGGGATCAAGAACAGCGATCGGCTGGGTATGTACAGTCGGTATACATTCCACCAGCCAATGAGAAACCACTGATGACGTAACTAAAGTACGTTTAAAAAATTGGTATATGGTCAATAGGGGCTATGTATCGGTATCGGCTGGGTATGTGTGCGTGTGTATGTCGGTGTCTTACACCGGGCAATAAGGGACTTATGACTCAGAGTAGCAGTCGTACCCAGACAGCAGCAGAGAGCTCTAGGACTCAGAGCAGCAGTCGTACCCAGACAGCAGCAGAGAGCTCTAGGACTCAGAGCAGCAGTCGTACCCAGACAGCAGCAGAGAGCTGTAGGACTCAGAGCAGCAGTCGTACCCAGACAGCAGCAGAGAGCTGTAGGACTCAGAGCAGCAGTTGTACCAGCAGCGGTGAGCTGCACCTCATGGCGTGCAGCATATATGGCCTACTTGCGCATTGCACACAAGTACTGTAGGGCCACAGTATGGCCTACAGTACTTGTGCGCAATTCGCACGTTGGCAGCTCGACAGATTTCTAGTTTCTAGTTTGTTTAAAGAACTTCAAACAAACAATACCAGCTAGGCACCCCTCACTTCTCATAAGTGTGATTTTTTTCCGAATGCATTTTAGATGCCTGAAGCATCTCAGTCACATTTTAAGGGGAACATCTCTATAACTAGGGCACCACAAATTAATTCAATAGACGTCTAAGCTTTGGCTCAATGCGCGCTAAAGAACGCTTTATCGCTTTCCCTGAGCTACGACGCAAAGCCTACGAGCAGTCTGTGGGAGAAGAATTTAAAATAAGCAGGACATTGGGTTTCTCTCTCCCGGGGGGGGGGGGGGGGGGGGGGGTGTATGGGAGATGGCCCTCATAATGACTTTTCCTATCGGAAAGGACCCAAGGAAGGAAGGAGGGAGGTGTTCACAGTCCACTGGCTTCACCGCAGCTCTCTCTGATCATATAAGTGCCTAAAGAAACAGGACAGGGAGTGGTGGTGTAACAGAGAGCTCCTTCGACACTCCCCCAAGGTGTGTGTGTGTGTGTGTGTGTGTGTGTGTGTGTGTGTGTGTGTGTGTGTGTGTGTGTGTGTGTGTGTGTGTGTGTGTGTGTGTGTGTGTGTGTGTGTGTGTGTGTGTGTGTGTGTGTGTGTGTGTGTGTGTGTGTGTGCGTGTGTGTGTGTGAGAGAGAGAGGTGTGAGGCTGCATAAGGCGGTGTGTCACACACAGCTACTCTTTATTCCCCTGGGTTTGGGGTTGTTTGTTTGTTTTGCTTGTGGAGCGAGTGGGTGAGAGAGAGAGAGAGCCGGAGAGCACGACAGAATCTGACCACAAGCCTGATTGCTTCATATAGCCAGGCTCCACAGTATAGCCTACAGGTCAAGTTCAAACAATTCCCAGTAATGTTGGTATTTAACCAGATACTGACAAGTCTTAAAAGGGCTCGTACTCTGGACAAGGTTAGAAGAAAAGAAACACCCTGGGATCTTCTATTTTTTTATATTTTAAAGCTTAAAGCTGCTATAAGCAATAATATGTCAAATAATAACAATAATGACCTTTTTATTTTTATTTTTTGGTATTCAGACAGCCAGCAACGGGTAGAACACTCCCAAAAAAAATTAGTCTCAGTGATACATCTAGGGGCCGCAATCTGCATTCAAAGATGTTCCTAGAAGCTTTGTCATTGGTCGAAAAAAAACCCGGTCGCAATGACTAACCAATCAGGAAGCAGACAGGTGAATCGACCAATGACAAAGCTTCTAGGAACATCTATGAATGCAGATTGCGGCCCCTAGATGTGTCACAGAGACTACATTTTTTTGGGAGCGTTCTACCCATTGCTGGCTGTCTGAATACCAAAAAAAATAAAACATTTTTTGACATATTATTGCTTATAGCAGCTTTAATGAGGGTGAAAAAAGAGAAAAAGAATGAGAGGTCTGCTCTGCCGGAAATATCGAGAAAAAAAAGTTATGGCCATGTGTTTTTGACACCATACCATATAGACAACCATTATAAGGGCAAGGCAACATTTCATCATACTTTAAGTAGCATGTGACAAACTAGGGGGTTTTCATGATTCTGAATCCATTCCAAGCATTAGTTTTGCACGAAAAACACTCCTTGGCCTAAATACGGCCATAGCCGTCATATGTGATGACGACGGCACATTTGGGCAAGTGGATATGGCCGACTTTAGGCCAAGGAGTGTTTTCTGTGCAAAACTAATGCTTGGAATGGATTCAGAATCATGAAAATCCCCTAGTTTGACAAGTCACATGCTACTTAAAGTACAGTATGATGACATTTTGCCTTATAATGGTTGTCTATGCTAGTGTGTCTATGGTTTATACAAAAATGGCCATAACTTTTTTTCGCGATATTTCTGGCAGAGCAGGACTCTCATTCTGTGGACCCTATAATGACCAAGTGAATAGAAAAAAAAACACAAATTTAAAGTATGTCATGACATCACAGGTCCCCCGGCTATTGTGATGTCTGCCTGAAAAGAATTCTTGTATTAACCCATTTTGGGCGGGAACCCCTTTTGGTGTTAGCATTATGTTATGCTTTAGCTATTGAAAAATAGCAGATCTACAAGCTCATAGCGCGCCACCGAGTGGCGCGCTACGAGCTTGTAGGTCTGCTATTTTTGAAAAATCGAAGAACCACTGACATAGAAACATAGCTTTTTCAGAAAACTGTCAGGATGTAGAAGACCTTTTTAGAATCTGATCTCAGGTCAAAATGGGATAAGGTACATTTTGTATTAATAATAAAAGCCACAGTAGCCTTACATCCTCACTGTCTGTGCGGCTGGCTGTGCCACTGCATTGTCTCTCTGTCTGCATACCTGTTGACCAGAAGTGGGAACCTGGAGACAGAACGAAGCTCTGCAACACCAGGCCCTTAACCCATTTTGGACTGATGTCGATTTAAAAAAAAGGCTTCTAAATCCTAATAGTTTTCTGAAAAACCCCATGTTTCTATGTCAGTTGTGCTCAACCTTTTTCATGTCAAGGACCCCCCCGGAATTATCTCTGTTGGCCACGGACCCCCATCTCAAAATATGTTGTTCCAGGGACCCCCTAGAAGCAAAGATTTTAGTTAATGTAATGAGTATTACGAATCATGTTCTGTTGTAAGTAGGATAGGCATTTATAAGCTTTTAGCTTCTGCCTATTCCTTTTGATCATCTTCATGTTTTGTTTTGTTTTTGTAACAGCTTCCATTCATTGTCTTTAAATATTGTATTTTAAACTGAAGGATGATCAAATAAACTAAACTAAATTAAAAATGTTCGCTCTGAAATATATATATATATATTCAAAGATTTGCACCACATTTTCACAACTTTTCCAAAAATAGCAGACCTACAAGCTCATAGCGCGCCACTCGGTGGCGCGCTATGAGCTTGTAGATCTGCTATTTTTCAATAGCTAAAGTATAACGTAACGCTTAAGACACCAAAAGGGGGTTCCCGCCCAAAATGGATTAAGGCTTTACCAAGCAATATAGTTTAGGATTAGGAGGCCTGCCTCAGGCAGCTAAATCAAGCACCATCATCCCAGCTTTGTTCTTTCGCCTCACACTCACCCTGCATTACACTTACCCACATGAACCTGAGCCAGCGTCTCTGTTCAAGGGGAGAACACTCTTTGAAAATAGAAGATCTACAAGCTTCCAATGCGTGGCAATTTCTTTCACCAAAGAGATTTGGCGTCGTAGAGGGGAAAAGATCACTAACACCCCAGTGTGAAAGATCACTAACACCCCAGTGTGAAAGATCACTAACACCCCAGTGTAAAAGATCACTAACACCCCAGTGTGAAAGTGAGCGCTGCCTTTGATGAGTTCATCTGCTCATGCACCCCACTATCAAATACATGACATCATAGTCATTTCTTTTGCCGTTGACTTGAATGGATATTGGGGGGCAGATTTTTGAGGCTATAGACGGCTTTAATGTTTGTGTTGTCTGAACAAACATTAACCAATTTAGACCTGAGGACGATTCTACAAATGTCTTCTAATTCAATCATGATGGACCTGTAAACCCTAAGGATTGTATTGTGTGTGTGTGTGTGTGTGTGTGGGACCCTACATGTACAGATAAAGATATTGATAACACGTTTCTATTTATAAGATTAATTCTTTCTTTCTTCCTTTCTTCCTTTCCTTCTTCCTTACTTCCTTCCTTCCTTCCTTCTACTTTTTTTTTGAGTGGTGTAAACCACTCCTACAACTGGCTTTTGTGTGCAGAAAAAATTAGCATGGTTGCTATGTTCAAAATAATTTCTGACGTAATTAAATCACACCCGGGTGAACTGGATGACCGTAGCAACCATGCTCATTTTTTCTGCACAAAAAAAGCCAGTTGTGAAATCACATCCGGGTGTGATTTCATTACGTCAGATCAGAGCTGATCAGGCTATATAATACCTTACACCACTCAGTTCACACGGGTGTGATTTTTTCTTTTTGAGTGGTGTAAACCACTCCTACAACTGGCTTTGTTAGTCTGTGCAGAAAAAATGAGCATGGTTGCTATGTTCACCCGGGTGTGATTTCATTACGTCAGACATGATTTCATTACGTCAGACAGGCTATATAAGACCTTACACTACTCAGTTCACACGGGTGTGATTTTTTTTTACATTTAGCACAGTTAAACTATTGAAGACAGCAAGATGACATGCAACCCAGGGCCTGGAGCTAGTTCCGAACCAAAGACATTGCAATTACGTGGTCCACACATTAACTGGTATAGCCACCAGGGCACACAAACACGCACGCACGCACGCGCAAAATCTCATAACAGGCTTTATCGCACATATTAATACAATCTCAACGACTGAATTCATTTTTCAATTCCTTTGCAGAACATTGGGGGTGCACAGAGAATCAATATGTTGCCCTTCATTCTGAAATTGCCTCTAATTGAATAACCATCAAACTTGATTCAAAAACCTGAACAGATATATTTGAAACAGTAATTGAATCTCGTCCTCGTCCTCTGCATCTTCCGCTGTAAGCGAATGAGGCCATGACGTCGCATGACTGTGTATAAATGTTGTACGATGCTAGCAGGGGAAAAAAAGAAAATAAATGATTGTATAAATCTGGCTTAACCCATTAAGGCCTGACATTTAAAAAATGTCTTCTAAATCATGACAATTTTCTGAAAAAACCCATGTTTCTATGTCAGTAGTTTCCAATATTTCATGTCAAGGACC
Organism: Electrona antarctica; assembly: GCF_951216825.1. NCBI lineage: Eukaryota > Metazoa > Chordata > Actinopteri > Myctophiformes > Myctophidae > Electrona > Electrona antarctica. Next base: position 3,334,228 of record NC_136798.1, on the reverse strand, counting down.
CCCAAAAATATATGTATTTAGCCTCTGAAAATATGTTGTTCCAGGAACCTCTCAGAAGCAAAGATTTGAGTTAAAACGTTCGCTCTGAAAGAATATATATTCAAAGATTTGCGCCACATTTCACGATTTTTCAAAAATAGCAGACCTACAAGTTCATAGCGCTTGTAGATCTGCTATTTTTCAATAGCTAAATTATAACAATGTTTAAAACACCAAAAGGGGTTCCCGCCCAAAATGGCTTAACCAAGCCACCTAATAGCCTAATTTATGCTCCATTGCATGACGGTGTTGCGTGCATGCTGAAAATAGCAGACCTACAAGCTGTGTCATGCCGTTGAGCGATGAAGCGTGAATTGGGCTGATCTGTCTCTTCTACCTCCAGCTGGGAAGTGGTTCCATTGTAGAGCGGGCCTCTTCCTGCATCTTGATAGGCTACTCTGTCATGTAATTGGGGGGTTTCCTCAAGCGTTGCTTTAAAGGATGACTCCCTCCCTGTTATCAATACTAATGGGAAAATGAGCGCCGCTACACCATAATACATTCTGGTGCACCAAAAGCCTGTTTACTGTGCCGTCTCTGCTCTCTAGGGACCTTCAAGGAACTCCATGTGTTTATTGTATAATAACTGTGGTGTGTGCTTTAATAAATGGCGTGCGTGCGTGCGTGCGTGCGTGCGTGCGTGCGTGCGTGCGTGCGTGCGTGCGTGCGTGCGTGCGTGCGTGCGTGCGTGCGTGCGTGCGTGCGTGCACATAGAGTACTCATAGTTATTTCTCAGCAGAGTAAAGTATTGTTTTAATGGTTCCAAAGGTGAATTGCATAATTGACACTGCACTGAATCGACTATATTTCACAATATATAATGTTGTTATGGTAGCAAAACAGTGGAATGTTTGTATCCGCTGTAGTTATAGGAACTAGAAGCTTTATAATTTCATTTGACGAAATCTGTAATATATGGGCTTTTGGACTCTTAATTTTTGGACTCTTGATTCATGCTTTGGTGACAAAGTGTCATATGTCGCTCGATGAAAATGCATATTTTCAGCTGTAACAGGACTAACTATTAAACTACGGTGCACCCAACTGGACCAAAATGGTTTGAACTGACATTGCGATCCTTTAGAGCCCGGTACTGTGGCTAAGAAAAAGCTAAAGGAAAATGATCCTACCCTAATATTATAGGAAAATATTATTATTACTGTCAAAGTTGGGGAGTGGGGGTTAATCATCAATGGGGTTACTAACTACGCAGTGTGACTGTGCTCTGCAAGTTTCATTGCAATCCACTTGTTTCTATCAGCTTGCAGAGCTGATCATGTATCAGGCAGCTCATAGATCAACACCCAGCTCCTACGACAGGGACGTGCACACATAGACATCAATGGGGGCTTCAGCCCCTGCCCTTTTACCCGTCTGTAAAACAACTGCCCTTTCCAGACCACGAATGCAGCATTTACTACATGGTGAAAGAAATGCAAATGCCACTCCTCTCCTTTCCATGCCATGCTGGAAGGCAGCCTTTAGGAGAATTGTTTTTTTTCTTCCGAAGTCTACACCACATCTCCAGTAGATAAATAGTGCAGGGTTGCGCCCCGAAAATAGCTGATCTACAAGCTCTCAACACGTCGCAGCGTGACGCGTTGTGAGCTTGTAGATCTGCTATTTTCCGCTATTTTGGGCCAAAAGTGACCTCAGCCCCTGCCCCTCTAACACTCTCTAACACTGCACGTGCCTGTCCTATGACCACCTCAATCTGAGCTTCAATTTTGAGAAGAAATGCTGCTATCGCTAAAGATGGTCTGGACGGAGGGAAAATATTGAATGACGTCACAACACGGAAGCAAAGCGCTGCCCGGCGACGGTGAGTCAGGAACTGGTAAATATAATATTTGCGATGCTGGACCGCAGTATAACACTAAGGCATGCGTCCGATCACGTCCTAGGCGATCAGTGACTATTAATTTAATCTGTCCAAACACACCCTTAGCAGAAAATGAGTCCTGTCCTGTCCTGTCTCTACTCGCTAGCAGGGCTAAAAGTATTGAAGTGACGTTTGTCGCCGGAATATAATCGAGCTTTACCAATTCAAACAAACTGCCCCTTTTGTCCACTTTCTTTATAGAGCGCCGAAGTCCTGACGTCACTCGCTCGTCCCCTCGATTCCCCTGGTTCACGGAAGTAATTTCTCTATGGAGAATAACATGGGCTCATCTTAAAATCGTTTCATATAAGCACTGTGGTCCAAAAATACACAAGCTGTCTCTGCGTTATTGTCAGGGAGGTGTCTCTGTATCGTTTGCGACAGTCAGTCACTCATATAATTATAATTATCTGTTTCTAGTGAAAATGTAACTAATTCAGTAGCAGTGACAATAGTGTTTTCTCACAGTCAGTTGATTCTTCATATCCATATGAGTGAAGCGGCCTGGACGATTTGTTTATTTTTCAAACACAGTTATTATATGAGGCGATCTAAACTCCCCCCTATGGGGATTACAATGCAAATAAAAAGTACATGAACCCGTGGATTTGCGCCCTCTATACCGATATTGACGTCAGACTTCGGTGCTCTAGTCTATATCTCTGGTTTGCTGCACTTTTAGAAGGGTTTTTGATGGGGCAGTCTGTGGCATTGTCTGGATGTCTCGACACCATGCGTGTGTACAGACAGACCTTGGCAATTACAAGCAGGCGAGCCAGCCAAAAGAGGCTCTCGTGTTGACTTCGTCGCAGCCTGTATTAATATTTACCAGGCAGGGAAACACAAGCAGATGTCAACCATGTGCTGATTCCACCCATGCTACTCTGTGGCGAGCCTTGTCCGGGATTAACCCATTCTGGGCGGGAACCCCTTTTGGTGTTTGGAAGCATTGTTATACTTTAGCTATTGAAAAATAGCAGATCTACAAGCTCATAGCGCGCCACCAAGTGGCGCGCTACGAGCTTGTAGGTCTGCTATTTTTGAAAAATCGTGAAAATGTGCCTCAAATCTTTGAATATATAATATTACAGAGTGAACGTTTTAACTCAAATCTTTGCTTCTGGGGAGGCCCCTGGAACAATATATTTTCAGATGGAGGGCGGAGGCATATTACATATAATTTTTGGGTCCTTGACATGAAATATTGAGCACCACTGATACAGAAACATAAGGTTTTTCAGAAAACTGTCAGGATTTTGAAGACTTATTATTATTATTTTTTTTACGTCAGGCCTAAATGGGTTAAGGCATAATCCAAACATTTGATTTGTCTTGTTAAAAATGAAATGTCGGGGCAACTGCTGGTATGGAGGGAATCCCTAATGCTGTGACTGCGACAGAATTGGATATTAATTCAGAAGCCTGGATTCAAGTTGAAATTATTTAACCCATGGACGATTCTACAAATGTCTTCTAAATCCTGACAGTTTTCTGAAAAACCCATGTCAGTCGTTCTCAAACATTTTCATGTCAAGGACCCCCAAAAATATATGTAATCGGCCGCCGACCCCCATCTGAAAATATGTTGTTCCAGTGACCTTCCCAGAAGCAAAGATTTTAGTTAAAAACCTTAGCTCTGAAAGAATATATATTCAAAGATATGCGCCACAGGTTCGCGATTTTTCAAAAATAGCAGACCTACAAGTTCATATAACGCGGCACGCTATCAGCTTGTAGATCTGCTATTTTTCAATAGCTAAAGTATAACATAATGCTTTAAAACACCAAAAGGGGTTCCCACCAAGAATGGGTTAAAGATACATTAGTAAATGTGCATTATTTCAGAAGGTGTGTCAGCCATGTTAAAAAAGTCTCCCTTTATCCTTCTCTGATCCTAGAAGCTTTTCCACATTCAGACTATACTTCTACGCTTTCTTCTAGAATGTCACAGCTAATGCCAGCTGACAAGGTGATTGATGCATTCATATTCTCAAATGGTTGACCTTCAGTGATTCAAGGAGTGATTTTGGGGCAGCGGTGGCCTAAGGGTTAGAGGAGTGCCCTTGTTGCCGAAAGGTTGCCGGTTCGATTCCCCGGACGGGCAGGAGAAATCTGGGTGGGGAAGTGATTGTCATCACTCGCCCAACACCGCTGAAGTGCCCTTGAGCAAGGCACTGAACAAGGAACTGCTCCCCCTGGAGCTGCTTAGTGGCCAACAGTATAAGACTGTGGTTGTACTGGTCAGCTCCCAGGTTTTAATGTGTGTGTGTGTGTGTGTGTGTGTGTGTGTGTGTGTCTGTCTGTGTGTTTCTATGTGCAGGGCGTTGCTGAAAATGAGCACCTGTGCTCAGCTACTTCCCTGGGTAAATAAAGAATTAAAAAAATCAGGATGTATAGCCTTCAATTGCATATTTATACTCATCTTTTATTCTAACTTCTAGCCCTATATGAACTTCAACTGACAGAGATCAATTTCTATATTTATGCACAGTGGACTACATTGCAACTGACGACTGCAATACAATGAACCGCATAAAGGATATCTGCCACTATAGATGTACAGTGAGTATATAACTTGACACACAACAAATTAGATGCGTATTAAGTGTCTCACATTCAACATTTGGTAACTAACATGTCTGTCATTTGGGCAGAGATTGTACTCGACAAGAAATAACAGCAATACCATTTCAGCACTGGACAGCTCCCTGTATGAAGAAGACTAATGCGCACTTCAGAACTGGATAGTTCCCAGTGCACGGTGAAGTAAGAGACTTTTACATTTGGTTACATTTTAGACACTCTCCTTCATCCAAGTTACAAATGGATTAACACTTTCTGGGCGGGAACCCCTTTTGGTGTTTTAACTAAGCATTATGTAATACTTTAGCTATTGAAAAATAGCAGATCCACAAGCTCATAGCGCGCCACTCGGTGGCGCGCTATGAGCTTGTGGATCTGCTATTTTTGAAAAATCGTGAAAATGCGGCACAAATCTTTGAATATATATTCTTTCAGAAGACTTTTTTCAGCCTATGCTTTCATAGCATACCCAGAACATCATGATTGTCACAGCCAGCCCAGGCAACACAATACATTTGTGATGCATGGTTTCATTTCAATTAACACATCAATCATCATGTGATTATGCATTCCTTTGTGCATTATCTATTCTCTGTATTGTGTATTCACCATGATCCTTTGATCAAACAATATACAACAGATGATAGAACAGAACTGGGCATGCAAAGGATTTTCAGCGCCGGATAACGCCTAGTTCGCAATAGGCAAGAAAATGTCATAATTCCTAAATCAAATGTACCCCCCCCCCCCCCCCCCCTTCAATACAGATGTGTAGTCTGTTCACTTATCAATGATTTAGTCTGAGAGCTAAATGAATATGTCTGTCTTAACTCTGGACCACTGTCTGTATAGGCTATGTCTGTGTGTGTGAGTGTGTGTGCTGTGTGTGTGAGAGTGTGTGTGTGTGTGTGTGTGTGAGTGAGTAGGTGTCTGTGTGTGTGTATGTGCGCGTGTGAGCGTGTGAACATGTGCGAGCGCATGCCTGTATACGTGAGTGGAATGAGAATACTCCTATAGGAGACATTGTCGACGCCGTCGATGACTCACAGCAGGGAAGCAAATCCAGACATGAAAGAGTCTTGGAAAGCCAATGACAGGGCAGGATTCCAGACGGGAACGGAATCCTCCCCGTTTTCGCCGACACTTAACGAGGAGCTAACGGCAAACCGGGCCTGGCAGTTGTGTCATCTGCTGGGTTCTCGTGTGCACAGCGAGAATGGAGCTAATTGAATCCAGAAGAGAACTGAATGTGTAATAATAACCTACTAATAAGACATGATGCTGCAGTGTTTTTTGAGTCCTATATGTCTTCTCCTGTTTTTTAACTTAACCCATTTAGGCCTGACGTTGAAATAAAAAAGGTTTTCATGTCAAGGACCCCAAAAATTATATGTAATATGCCTCGGCCCATCATCTGAAAATATGTTGTTCCAGGGACCTCCACAGAAGCAAAGATTTGAGTTAAAATGTTCACTCTAACAATATATATTCAAAGATTTGAGGCACATTTTCACGATTTTTCAAAAATAGCAGACCTACAAGTTCATAGCGTGGCACTCGGTGCCGCACTATGAGCTTGTAGATCTGCTATTTTTCAATAGCTAAAGTATAACATGATGCTTAAAACACCAAAAGGGGTTCTCGCCAAAAATGGGTTAATGAATGCAAACACTTTCAGCACACAAACACTTTAAGCCGAGATAGCATTTTATTTTTTAATCGTCCAACAATATCCATGATAGTTGGCATTCAAAAGTTCAAAAAGAATTTAGCATTTGTTTCCTCATCATTACAGAAATTCACAAATGTCCAATCGATCATAGAATCCATAGGATTAGAATATCAAACAAATGTATATAGTCAGCTATATGACCCCTATTATATATGCAATGTTATGTGACACATAGTCTCGCGTAGCCAGTAGGCAACTATTCCACAATCTCCGAATGCTTTATATAGAGTCTGGAACTACTACACTACAAATCCGAGTAAGGAAGCTGGCATTTCCGTTAACGAAAATATATTTTAAAACATCTTTACATTTTATTTTATTTTTATTTCCATTTCTGCTAATTAGCAAGCTACAATATATGCTTAGATGATTTCAATTTATATTAGGATAAATTTGCACTGGACTGTAAAGATGAAACGGAAGGGGCGAGGAGGCTCTACTTTCGCTTAATATTTTACTCATGGAGTCATGGTAGCTCTTCTGTTGCTCCAGACTGTATGATGGAAGCATTTGAAAATTGCGAGAGGCAACAGTCTGGCAACGCGAGACTATGTCACACACAGGGACGTGCAGAGAGTGTTAGAGAGGTGGGGGCGGAAATCCCGTAAGGGGGCACTTTTGGACAAAAATAGCAGATCTACAAGCTCACAACGTGTCGCAGCACGACGCGTTGTGAGCTTGTAGATCAGCTATTTTCGGGGCGCAACCCAGCACTCTTTCGCTAGTGGAGATGTGTGTAACGACATGGATTTCTAAACAAATTTGTTCAACGCAAAATGCTCTGTTCAAGTTCTCCTGAATGCTCCCTTTCCGGTACAGCATGGAGAGGAGAGGAGAGAGGGCATTTGCATTTATTCCACTATAGTAAAAGCTGCATTCGTGGTCTGGAGAGGGCAGTTGTTGACGGGTAAAAGGGAAGGGGCTGAAGCCCCCTTTGAATGATGTCTATGTGTGTGCACGTCCCTGGTCACTCATACTGTGTTGTTGGTGAGGAGGGTTCCTGCAGTGCGGTCATCCTCTCCATGGTGGTTCCTGCAGTGCGGTCATCCTCTCCATGGTGGTTCCTGCAGTGCGGTCATCCTCTCCATGGTGGTTCCTGTAGTGTGGTCATCCTCTCCATGGTGGTTCCTGTAGTGTGGTCATCCTCTCCATGGTGAGGAGGGTTCCTGTAGTGTGGTCATCCTCTCCATGGTGAGGAGGGTTCCTGTAGTGTGGTCATCCTCTCCATGGTGAGGAGGGTTCCTGTAGTGCGGTCATCCTCTCCATGGTGGTTCCTGTAGTGTGGTCATCCTCTCCATGGTGGTTCCTGTAGTGTGGTCATCCTCTCCATGGTGGTTCCTGTAGTGTGGTCATCCTCTCCATGGTGAGGAGGGTTCCTGTAGTGTGGTCATCCTCTCCATGGTGAGGAGGGTTCCTGTAGTGCGGTCATCCTCTCCATGGTGAGGAGGGTTCCTGTAGTGTGGTCATCCTCTCCATGGTGGTTCCTGTAGTGTGGTCATCCTCTCCATGGTGGTTCCTGTAGTGTGGTCATCCTCTCCATGGTGGTTCCTGTAGTGTGGTCATCCTCTCCATGGTGGTTCCTGTAGTGTGGTCATCCTCTCCATGGTGAGGAGGGTTCCTGTAGTGTGGTCATCCTCTCCATGGTGAGGAGGGTTCCTGTAGTGTGGTCATCCTCTCCATGGTGAGGAGGGTTCCTGTAGTGTGGTCATCCTCTCCATGGTGGTTCCTGTAGTGTGGTCATCCTCTCCATGGTGGTTCCTGTAGTGTGGTCATCCTCTCCATGGTGAGGAGGGTTCCTGTAGTGTGGTCATCCTCTCCATGGTGAGGAGGGTTCCTGTAGTGTGGTCATCCTCTCCATGGTGGTTCCTGTAGTGTGGTCATCCTCTCCATGGTGGTTCCTGTAGTGTGGTCATCCTCTCCATGGTGGTTCCTGTAGTGCGGTCATCCTCTCCATGGTGGTTCCTGTAGTGCGGTCATCCTCTCCATGGTGGTTCCTGTAGTGTGGTCATCCTCTCCATGGTGAGGAGGGTTCCTGTAGTGTGGTCATCCTCTCCATGGTGGTTCCTGTAGTGTGGTCATCCTCTCCATGGTGAGGAGGGTTCCTGTAGTGCGGTCATCCTCTCCATGGTGAGGAGGGTTCCTGTAGTGTGGTCATCCTCTCCATGGTGGTTCCTGTAGTGTGGTCATCCTCTCCATGGTGGTTCCTGTAGTGTGGTCATCCTCTCCATGGTGGTTCCTGTAGTGTGGTCATCCTCTCCATGGTGGTTCCTGTAGTGTGGTCATCCTCTCCATGGTGAGGAGGGTTCCTGTAGTGTGGTCATCCTCTCCATGGTGAGGAGGGTTCCTGTAGTGTGGTCATCCTCTCCATGGTGAGGAGGGTTCCTGTAGTGTGGTCATCCTCTCCATGGTGGTTCCTGTAGTGTGGTCATCCTCTCCATGGTGGTTCCTGTAGTGTGGTCATCCTCTCCATGGTGAGGAGGGTTCCTGTAGTGCGGTCATCCTCTCCATGGTGAGGAGGGTTCCTGTAGTGTGGTCATCCTCTCCATGGTGGTTCCTGTAGTGTGGTCATCCTCTCCATGGTGAGGAGGGTTCCTGTAGTGCGGTCATCCTCTCCATGGTGAGGAGGGTTCCTGTAGTGAGGTCATCCTCTCCATGGTGGTTCCTGTAGTGTGGTCATCCTCTCCATGGTGGTTCCTGTAGTGTGGTCATCCTCTCCATGGTGGTTCCTGTAGTGCGGTCATCCTCTCCATGGTGGTTCCTGTAGTGTGGTCATCCTCTCCATGGTGGTTCCTGTAGTGTGGTCATCCTCTCCATGGTGGTTCCTGTAGTGTGGTCATCCTCTCCATGGTGGTTCCTGTAGTGCGGTCATCCTCTCCATGGTGAGGAGGGTTCCTGTAGTGTGGTCATCCTCTCCATGATGGTTCCTGTAGTGTGGTCATCCTCTCCATGGTGATGAGGGTTCCTGTAGTGTGGTCATCCTCTCCATGGTGAGGAGGGTTCCTGTAGTGCGGTCATCCTCTCCATGGTGAGGAGGGTTCCTGTAGTGCGGTCATCCTCTCCATGGTGGTTCCTGTAGTGTGGTCATCCTCTCCATGGTGGTTCCTGTAGTGTGGTCATCCTCTCCATGATGGTTCCTGTAGTGTGGTCATCCTCTCCATGGTGAGGAGGGTTCCTGTAGTGTGGTCATCCTCTCCATGATGGTTCCTGTAGTGTGGTCATCCTCTCCATGATGGTTCCTGTAGTGTGGTCATCCTCTCCATGGTGAGGAGGGTTCCTGTAGTGTGGTCATCATCTCCATGGTGAGGAGGGTTCCTGTAGTGCGGTCATCCTCTCCATGGTGAGGAGGGTTCCTGTAGTGCGGTCATCCTCTCCATGGTGAGGAGGGTTCCTGTAGTGTGGTCATCCTCTCCATGGTGAGGAGGGTTCCTGTAGTGTGGTCATCCTCTCCATGGTGAGGAGGGTTCCTGTGGTGCGGTCATCCTCTCCATGGTGAGGAGGGTTCCTGTGGTGCGGTCAGCCGGTCATCCTCTCCAATGTTACAAACTGGCTAAGTTGACTAAGAGCAGCTTTTAACCTTTAACCACTTAACCCATTCAGGCCTGACGTCGAAATTAAAAAAAAATGTTTTCTAAATCATGACAATTTTCTGAAAGATTTGAGGCACATTTTAACGATTTTTCAAAAATAGCAGACCTACAAGTTCATAGCGCGCCACCGAGTGGCGCGCTATGAGCTTGTAGATCTGCTATTTTTCAATAGCTAAATTACAACATAATGTTTAAAACACCAAAAGGGGTTCCCGCCCAAAATGGGTTAAACCCAATATGGGTCAAGGGCATCCCTAAGGGCTCAATACTAGTGGCTTTTCTGTTATTGTGAGAAAAGCTTTTCGCTGAGAATAGACGGATGACAAGCTGAAAATAGCTCACAGTGTGATGCAACACGACGCATTGTGAGCTTGTCGATCTGTGATTTTTCAGCTAAAGTGAAGCTCTCCCCACGATAGCGATGCCGCTGTCCCCAGACCAGTGGATCACAACCAAGGGGAGATGGTGCACTGACAACGGTGTCTCCCTCTGGGCTGGCATATACATGTATGCCACCAGCTTACATTTCCACGAGTTCCTATTACTGCAGGAGGTTCCCTTCCTATAGCTAAATGCTGCTCTTATAGAGCATCGAAGTCTGACGTCAATATCGGTAGAGGCCGCAAATCCACGGGTTCATGTACTTTTTATTTTTATTGTAATCCCCATAGGGGGATTTTAGGTCGCCTCATATAAGAACTGTGTTTGACAAATAAACATGTCATCCCGGCCGTTTCACTCATATGGATATGAAGATTCAACTGACTTGAACTGAAAACTCTAATGTTACTGCTACTGAATTAGTTCGATTTTCGCTAGAAACAGACTGTATCATATATGAGTGACTGACTGACTGTCGCAAACGATACAGAGACACCTCTCTGACAATAACGCAGAGACAGCTTGTTTATTTTTGGACCACAATGCTTATAGTAGACGATATTATGATCATTATTCTCCATAGAGAAATGACTTCCGTGAACCAGGCAGAACCAGGGGATGAGCGGGTGACGTCAGGACTTCGGTGCTCTATGTCATTAGAGTATCCTTTAAAGCTGCTTCTCATAGAGCGCCGAAGTCCTGACTTCACTCGCTCATCCCCTGGTTCACGGAAGTTATTCTCTATCTATGGAGAATAACATGGGCTCATCTTAAAATCGTCTCTTATAATCATTGTGGTGCAAAAATAAACAATTGTATCGTTGACGACAGTCAGTCACTCATATTTGATACAGTCTGTTTCTAGCGAATATTTAACTAATTCAGTAGCAGTAACCTTAGCGTTTTCACTCAGTCAGTTGATTCTTCATATCCATACGAGTGAAGCAGCCGTGATGATTTGTTTATTTTTCAAACACAGTTCTTATATGAGGCGAACTAAAATCCCCCTATGGGGATTAAAATTAACCTGTGGACTTAGCACCCTCTACCGATATTGACGTCAGACTTCGGTGCTCTATTTCAGAAGATGCATGGGGTTCAGACCTGTTTATTTTTTGCTCGGACTATTAAGAAATCTATAGGCAACTCACTTATTGCCACCACTATCACCATGCGGTGTGTGTTTTATTTCCACCAGCCCTCTCCATCTCCACCACCCACTATATGGTGGCTTTAAGCGAATAATCAATTGAGCCACACTGGAGTAAATAAAGCTGGTGGGCCCATACAAGTGAAACCAGTCGATATGACAGCCTTCAGGTACACTTTAAGAAGAGCATGTTGATAAATGCTGAGTGGATCGCTATTCATTCTGGACACAGATATAGGCCTACTTGACTGGAGATGCACCATCATCCATCCATGCAGGCACACCATAGGCATATATAACAGGATGTGTATAGGTGAGCGAATATGATAAATATTTTATGCATGGCCACTTACAACCACATGAACTGAACCCCAACGTCCCTATATAATATATTATGAGGACGATGAACATTCTGTGGATATAACAGATCTACAAGGTCACAACGTGCTGCACGTGTGACATGCGGTGAGCTTGAAGATCGGTGTATAGAGGGGACAAAAAGAGGGGCCTATAGTATAGGCTCCTATAGAGGATATATAGGGTTTTAGATCAGCATTATTTTTAAAACATTTGCATTATGAGGGTTCCATAATATCCGATTTAATTCCCTTGGCAACATCATAAGAAATGTAGCCATCAATATTCATTAGTAGTATCAAATAGCTGAGAGAATCCATGACTGATGAGGGATGAAGAGTCAAAGGCATATATAGGCCTGTACCTGGTTAGCCTGCCAGACTAGTACCTGGTATAGCTGTAGTGTTTTTGTCTAGTCCAGCCTATTGAGTCAATAAGTCTCTCTCATTCTCTTATCTCACACTCGCGCGCGTGCGCGACACACACACACACACACACACACACACACACACACACACACACACACTTAAAGATATAGAAAACAAGATGTCTATATGACATATATGAGGCCTATATATGTTATGACCGTGTTGCTCGCCAGAAATAACAGATTTTCAAACCGAAAGCTCCATGTTTTTCCAGCTGAAAATGAGTTATTTTCGGCGAGCTGTGCACGCACGGTCACATTAACGAAGTCGAGCTCAAGTCTGTATAGGCTACGGCGGCGTGCATTTTTTTTCAATCTACAGCTAAGCTATCTTATCTTTTGTTTCCTTTCTTTCTTTCTTTCTTTCTTTCTTTTTGCCCGACTGGCAGTTTTCTATGGGCTTCCGTCATGCGTTACATCTTCCATTAAATGCCCGCCACTGCGTCTGTCTCTGTCTGCACCAAAAACAACTCGCTGCCTTCGGAGTGGCTCCCACTAGACAGCCGCCACGGAGTCAGTGGATCCGCTGTGCTTCTCACCACCAACCACAGCCAGCTGCATTCACGCGCTCACATTCTACTACTACAAGTCGCTGCATGTCAGCAAATACAAATTACGCACACGGTAGACCTTGAGTGTATATATATGGGGGCTATTTATTACATTACAGACGGCCGTGCACGTTCTCTCTCTCGGCTCGACGTACGCATCTGTCTGTCTGGCCTGGGAGGAGAGGGTGCACTGTGCACGGTGAAGGGGACTAAATGTTGTTTTGACCACAAAATGCCCAAGCGTCGCAGAGGAATCGATGACATCATGTCTGTGGGGGGGGGGGGGGGGGGGGGGGGACTGTATACGTTTTGCAGGAGTCGCCGTGCAAAAGGACGCGCGTCTGGCTGCAGAGTTGATGTGTGTGTGTGTGTGTGTGTGTGTGTGTGTGTGTGTGTGTGTGTGTGTGTGTGTCGGACTCGCGTGGGAACTGAGGGGGTGAATCCTCCTCACATGCACATCATGATGCACCTG
>NC_136798.1:3258007-3320867 GCF_951216825.1 Electrona antarctica | reverse complement strand
GTGTTCTCTGTGGGCCAGATAGCATTCTAGTTTACTCTGCGTTTGGGTTCTTTCCATTGTGTCAGTCAGATAGCTTTCCTTTTGCTGTTTTATAATTTGTTTTAGTCCAATGGGTTTTCTATCTGTTGGCTCTGTTTGTGTTTGTGGGGTTTTCTGCTCGGTCCTGGAGAATGGATTTGCAGAGGTCTCGATGTGGCGTTTATCCCATTTTTTGAGGTCTTGGTTTGCTAATGGTCCCCATGATATCACTGCCATAGACGGAAATTGGTTCACAGAGTACAGTATTTTAAGCCAGGTTTTATTTGGGATGTCTAGTTGATGTTTCTTTTGATGGCAGGTCCTGTTCTCAGGTCGTTTACTTTACATCTTGGTTGAAGTTCGCTGTGCTGCTGATGTTTGGGCCGAGGTATAGTTTTTTGTTTGTTCTAATGGGATTGTATTTAGGAAGAATTGCTGGTTTTGGCGGCTAGATCTTTTTTTTTTTTTAAGAAATATTGGTTAGGTTCACTGTCAGGGCCCACATCTGGGAGAATTTGTGACGCACGCACGCACGCACGCACGCACGCACGCACGCACGCACGCACACTTGACCACGGTATTTTATGGAATTATAACTATTCCATAAAATATGATAAGGATTTGTAGAACACTGTAAGTCCGTAGCCATCCCTGCATGCAGCCAGGCCACATATTTTTGAAGAACACATGAAAAGACGCATGTAGTGTGAGCGATGACTGTCACAAGATAAAAACATGTGTCAATCATGTGTCAATCCCCCTTATCTTCTTCCTCTGCCTTGTCAGGACTCTGCCAGTCCCTCTAGTCTACACTCAGCTATACAGGGTTGTCATGGATGACATTTTACTGGACGATTCATTTGTCATATACAACACATTGGACGTTAGAACATAATACACAAAAATTACATTTGGCTTGTTTTTGATTTATTATTGATGTATTTATTAGATTAGTTTACTGTGAGTCACAGCAGCTACTCTTCCTGGGGTCTTAAACATATCATCAAAAACATTTCTTCCATATTTGTAAACAAGAATGACATGCTGGGCATACGGTATAGAGCAGAGATGGGCTACTTTGACGATGACGAGGGCCAATATATTTCCACACTCACTCCAGAGGGCCACAGTGCATATTACTGTCATAGCAAAAATAGCTGATCTACAAGCTCAAAATGCGTCGCAATGCGATGCGTTTTGAGCTTGTAGATCAGCTATTTTTGCTATATTTGAATTGAAAACCTGAATATTTTTTTTTGCTATTTTTGAATTGGAATCCTGAAAAGTAACCTTTTTATTGAATTTCAATACACCAGTGTTGTTTTCGTCGACTAAAACTAAGAGGAAAAATGTTCGTCGACTACCTTTTTTCACTGACGAAAACTAAATGGAAACTAAGCTACGATGACTAAAACTAAGACTAAATATACTGACAATTTCTTCAACAAATAAAAACTAGACTAAAATGTTAGGCAGGGACTAGTGGAGAAGAGATCCAGTATCCAGTTATTTTACACTTGGTTGCATGCTGAAAATAGCAGATCTACAAGCTCACAATGTGTCACAGTGTGACGCGTTGTGAGCTTGTATTTTCAGCAAGTGTAAAAACAGCCATTATGACGGCATCAAGGCTAAAATACATTTTAGTCGACTAAATCAACTGTGATATTTAGTCAACTAAAATCTTATGACATTTAGTCGACTAAAACTAGACTAACACTAAGACATTCCAGGTGACTAAAATGTGACTAAAACTAAATGAAAACTATTCAAGAGACTATGGCTAAAACTAAAATCAAATTTTGCTGCCAAAAACAACACTGCTGTGCATGATGTCTCTCATCAATAACATCAAAATTCACATCTGTATTTATAAAGCACTTTCTACAAAATAAGCTTGTAACAATGGGTTGCTCAAGGGCAGGCAACAGAGGGTGTGTGTGTGTGTGTGTGTGTGTGTGTGTGTGTGTGTGTGTGTGTGTGTGTGTGTGTGTGTGTGTGTGTGTGTGTGTGTGTGTGTGTGTGTGTGTGTGTGTGTGTGTGTGTGTGTGTGTGTGTGTGTGTGTGTGTGTGTGTGTGTGTGTGTGTGTGTGTTTTTAAAGATTAACTGGTATATGGAGGACATTTTGGGAGATTTACAGAGGCTTTGAGTTGCGACCCAACGCTGAAACATTGTCTATATTCCTGAAAGTTATTTCACAATTTTTTCACAATTCTTTTAACGTTATTTTACTTGTTTATAAAGCTTTAAATGGTCTCTCGCTCCCACCTACCTCCAGGACTGCTTGCCCAGGTATGTCCCAAACCGCCTCCTTAGGTCCTGGCCTGCTTGAAAAGCCACAAGAATGGCATTTAAGAAATATTTTTTCCATTTTTTGAGTGGTGTAAACCACTCCTACAACTGGCTTTTGTGTGCAGAAAAAAATGAGCATGGTTGCTATGTTCAAAATAATTTCTGACGTAATTAAATCACACCCGGGTGAACAGGGTGAACATAGCAACCATGCTCATTTTTTCTGCACAAAAAAAGCCAGTTGTGAAATCACATCCGGGTGTGATTTCATTACGTCAGATCAGAGCTGATCAGGCTATATAATACCTTACCTTATATAATACCTCACATCGGACAAAAACTCCAGCTGAATCAACTTCATGGTCACAAATCATCACATCAGAAGACGACCCTACCTAGCCAAAGATCTTTAAATTACGTCAGACATTACGTCAGACCACAGCTGATCATGCTATATAAAACCTTACACCACTCAGTTCACACGGGTGTGATTTTTTTTTAAATGTTTCATTTTTCACAATTTTTTAAAAATAGCAGACCTAAAAGCTCGTAGCGCGGCACTCAGTGCCACAATTCTTTTTTCACAATTCTTTTTTCACAATTCTTTTTTCACAATTCTTTTTTCACAATTCTTTTTCACAATTCTTTCAAAAATAATTTCACAATTATCCTGTAGTTTCATCCTGTAGTTTTATCATGTAGTTTTATCCTGTAGTTTTATCATGTAGTTTTATCATGTAGTTTTATCATGTAGTTTTATCCTGTAGTTTTATCATGTCGTTTTATCCTGTAGTTTTATCCTGTAGTTTTATCCTGTAGTTTTATCATGTAGTTTTATCCTGTAGTTTTATCCTGTAGTTTTATCCTGTAGTTTTATCCTGTAGATTTATCATGTAGTTAGTTTTATCCTGTAGTTGTATCCTGTAGTTGTATAATGTAGTTGTATCATGTAGTTTTATCCTGTAGTTTTATCCTGTAATTTTATCCTGTAGTTTTATCATGTGGTTTTATCCTGTAGTTTTATCCTGTAGTTTTATCCTGTAGTTTTATCATTTAGTTTTATCCTGTAGTTTTATCATGTGGTTTTACCTAGTTTATGAGGCCAGTTTTATCCTGTAGTTTTATCCTGTAGTTTTATCCTGTAGTTTTATCATGTAGTTTTATCATGTGGTTTTATCCTGTAGTTTTATCATGTGGTTTTATCCTGTAGTTTTAAACTGTAGTTTTATCCTGTGGTTTTATCCTGTAGTTCTGTAGTTTTATCCTGTAGTTTATGAGGCCAGTTTTATCCTGTAGTTTCATCCTGTAGTTTTATCATGTAGTTTTATCCTGTAGTTTTATCATGTAGTTTTATCATGTAGTTTTATCATGTAGTTTTATCATGTAGTTTTATCCTGTAGTTTTATCCTGTAGTTTTATCCTGTAGTTTTATCCTGTAGTTTTATCCTGTAGATGTATCCTGTAGTTTTATCATGTAGTTAGTTTTATCCTGTAGTTGTATCCTGTAGTTGTATAATGTAGTTGTATCATGTAGTTTTATCCTGTAGTTTTATCCTGTAGTTTTATCCTGTAGTTTTATCATGTGGTTTTATCCTGTAGTTTTATCCTGTAGTTTTATCCTGTAGTTTTATCATGTAGTTTTATCCTGTAGTTTTATCATGTGGTTTTATCCTGTAGTTTATGAGGCCAGTTTTATCCTGTAGTTTTATCCTGTAGTTTTATCCTGTAGTTTTATCATGTAGTTTTATCATGTGGTTTTATCCTGTAGTTTTATCATGTGGTTTTATCCTGTAGTTTTAAACTGTAGTTTTATCCTGTAGTTTTATCCTGTAGTTTATGAGGCCAGTTTTATCCTGTAGTTTTATCATGTAGTTTTATCATGTATTTGTATCATGTAGTTTTATCCTGTAGTTTATGATAAAACTGCAGGATAAAACTACAGGATAAAACTACATGATAAAACTACAGTATAAAACTACAGGATAAAACTACAGGATAAAACTACATGATAAAACTACAGTATAAAACTACAGGATAAAACTACAGGATACAACTACATGATAAAACTACAGGACATGCCCAAATGTGATGAGGTCAGCACATTTAGCACAGAGTGACTGGCCTATGTACGTATGCATGGGAAAGGCCTCCTGGAGCTTCCTCTGTCCAGCCTCACAGAGGAGTACAAGAGCACCAGGCCTCCTGGAGCTTCCTCTGTCCAGCCTCACAGAGGAGTACAAGAGCACCAGGCCTCCTGGATCTTCCTCTGTCCAGCCTCACAGAGGAGTACAAGAGCACCATGCCTCCTGGAGCTTCCTCTGTCCAGCCTCACAGAGGAGTACAAGAGCACCATGCCTCCTGGAGCTTCCTCTGTCCAGCCTCACAGAGGAGTACAAGAGCACCATGCCTCCTGGAGCTTCCTCTGTCCAGCCTCACAGAGGAGTACAAGAGCACCATGCCTCCTGGAGCTTCCTCTGTCCAGCCTCACAGAGGAGTACAAGAGCACCATGCCTCCTGGAGCTTCCTCTGTCCAGCCTCACAGAGGAGTACAAGAGCACCATGCCTCCTGGAGCTTCCTCTGTCCAGCCTCACAGAGGAGTACAAGAGCACCATGCCTCCTGGAGCTTCCTCTGTCCAGCCTCACAGAGGAGTACAAGAGCACCATGCCTCCTGGAGCTTCCTCTGTCCAGCCTCACAGAGGAGTACAAGAGCATCATGCCTCCTGGAGCTTCCTCTGTCCAGCCTCACAGAGGAGTACAAGAGCACCATGCCTCCTGGAGCTTCCTCTGTCCAGCCTCACAGAGGAGTACAAGAGCACCATGCCTCCTGGAGCTTCCTCTGTCCAGCCTCACAGAGGAGTACAAGAGCACCATGCCTCCTGGAGCTTCCTCTGTCCAGCCTCACAGAGGAGTACAAGAGCACCATGCCTCCTGGAGCTTCCTCTGTCCAGCCTCACAGAGGAGTACAAGAGCACCATGCCTCCTGGAGCTTCCTCTGTCCAGCCTCACAGAGGAGTACAAGAGCACCATGCCTCCTGGAGCTTCCTCTGTCCAGCCTCACAGAGGAGTACAAGAACACCATGCCTCCTGGAGCTTCCTCTGTCCAGCCTCACAGAGGAGTACAAGAGCACCATGCCTCCTGGAGCTTCCTGTGTCCAGCCTCACAGAGGAGTACAAGAGCACCCTGCCTCCTGGAGCTTCCTCTGTCCAGCCTCACAGAGGAGTACAAGAGCACCATGCCTCCTGGAGCTTCCTCTGTCCAGCCTCACAGAGGAGTACAAGAGCACCATGCCTCCTGGAGCTTCCTCTGTCCAGCCTCACAGAGGAGTACAAGAGCACCATGCCTCCTGGAGCTTCCTCTGTCCAGCCTCACAGAGGAGTACAAGAGCACCATGCCTCCTGGAGCTTCCTCTGTCCAGCCTCACAGAGGAGTACAAGAGCACCATGCCTCCTGGAGCTTCCTCTGTCCAGCCTCACAGAGGAGTACAAGAGCACCATGCCTCCTGGAGCTTCCTCTGTCCAGCCTCACAGAGGAGTACAAGAGCACCATGCCTCCTGGAGCTTCCTCTGTCCAGCCTCACAGAGGAGTACAAGAGCACCATGCCTCCTGGATCTTCCTCTGTCCAGCCTCACAGAGGAGTACAAGAGCACCATGCCTCCTGGAGCTTCCTCTGTCCAGCCTCACAGAGGAGTACAAGAGCACCATGCCTCCTGGAGCTTCCTCTGTCCAGCCTCACAGAGGAGTACAAGAGCACCATGCCTCCTGGAGCTTCCTCTGTCCAGCCTCACAGAGGAGTACAAGAGCACCATGCCTCCTGGAGCTTCCTCTGTCCAGCCTCACAGAGGAGTACAAGAGCACCATGCCTCCTGGAGCTTCCTCTGTCCAGCCTCACAGAGGAGTACAAGAGCACCATGCCTCCTGGAGCTTCCTCTGTCCAGCCTCACAGAGGAGTACAAGAGCACCATGCCTCCTGGAGCTTCCTCTGTCCAGCCTCACAGAGGAGTACAAGAGCACCATGCCTCCTGGATCTTCCTCTGTCCAGCCTCACAGAGGAGTACAAGAGCACCATGCCTCCTGGAGCTTCCTCTGTCCAGCCTCACAGAGGAGTACAAGAGCACCATGCCTCCTGGAGCTTCCTCTGTCCAGCCTCACAGAGGAGTACAAGAGCACCATGCCTCCTGGAGCTTCCTCTGTCCAGCCTCACAGAGGAGTACAAGAGCACCATGCCTCCTGGAGCTTCCTCTGTCCAGCCTCACAGAGGAGTACAAGAGCACCATGCCTCCTGGAGCTTCCTCTGTCCAGCCTCACAGAGGAGTACAAGAGCACCATGCCTCCTGGAGCTTCCTCTGTCCAGCCTCACAGAGGAGTACAAGAGCACCATGCCTCCTGGAGCTTCCTCTGTCCAGCCTCACAGAGGAGTACAAGAGCACCATGCCTCCTGGATCTTCCTCTGTCCAGCCTCACAGAGGAGTACAAGAGCACCATGCCTCCTGGAGCTTCCTCTGTCCAGCCTCACAGAGGAGTACAAGAGCACCATGCCTCCTGGAGCTTCCTCTGTCCAGCCTCACAGAGGAGTACAAGAGCACCATGCCTCCTGGATCTTCCTCTGTCCAGCCTCACAGAGGAGTACAAGAGCACCATGCCTCCTGGAGCTTCCTCTGTCCAGCCTCACAGAGGAGTACAAGAGCACCATGCCTCCTGGAGCTTCCTCTGTCCAGCCTCACAGAGGAGTACAAGAGCACCATGCCTCCTGGATCTTCCTCTGTCCAGCCTCACAGAGGAGTACAAGAGCACCATGCCTCCTGGAGCTTCCTCTGTCCAGCCTCACAGAGGAGTACAAGAGCACCATGCCTCCTGGAGCTTCCTCTGTCCAGCCTCACAGAGGAGTACAAGAGCACCATGCCTCCTGGAGCTTCCTCTGTCCAGCCTCACAGAGGAGTACAAGAGCACCATGCCTCCTGGAGCTTCCTCTGTCCAGCCTCACAGAGGAGTACAAGAGCACCATGCCTCCTGGAGCTTCCTCTGTCCAGCCTCACAGAGGAGTACAAGAGCACCATGCCTCCTGGAGCTTCCTCTGTCCAGCCTCACAGAGGAGTACAAGAGCACCATGCCTCCTGGAGCTTCCTCTGTCCAGCCTCACAGAGGAGTACAAGAGCACCATGCCTCCTGGAGCTTCCTCTGTCCAGCCTCACAGAGGAGTACAAGAGCACCATGCCTCCTGGAGCTTCCTCTGTCCAGCCTCACAGAGGAGTACAAGAGCACCATGCCTCCTGGAGCTTCCTCTGTCCAGCCTCACAGAGGAGTACAAGAACACCATGCCTCCTGGAGCTTCCTCTGTCCAGCCTCACAGAGGAGTACAAGAGCACCATGCCTCCTGGAGCTTCCTCTGTCCAGCCTCACAGAGGAGTACAAGAGCACCATGCCTCCTGGAGCTTCCTCTGTCCAGCCTCACAGAGGAGTACAAGAGCACCATGCCTCCTGGAGCTTCCTCTGTCCAGCCTCACAGAGGAGTACAAGAGCACCATGCCTCCTGGAGCTTCCTCTGTCCAGCCTCACAGAGGAGTACAAGAGCACCATGCCTCCTGGAGCTTCCTCTGTCCAGCCTCACAGAGGAGTACAAGAGCACCATGCCTCCTGGAGCTTCCTCTGTCCAGCCTCACAGAGGAGTACAAGAGCACCATGCCTCCTGGAGCTTCCTCTGTCCAGCCTCACAGAGGAGTACAAGAGCACCATGCCTCCTGGATCTTCCTCTGTCCAGCCTCACAGAGGAGTACAAGAGCACCATGCCTCCTGGAGCTTCCTCTGTCCAGCCTCACAGAGGAGTACAAGAGCACCATGCCTCCTGGAGCTTCCTCTGTCCAGCCTCACAGAGGAGTACAAGAGCACCATGCCTCCTGGATCTTCCTCTGTCCAGCCTCACAGAGGAGTACAAGAGCACCATGCCTCCTGGAGCTTCCTCTGTCCAGCCTCACAGAGGAGTACAAGAGCACCATGCCTCCTGGAGCTTCCTCTGTCCAGCCTCACAGAGGAGTACAAGAGCACCATGCCTCCTGGATCTTCCTCTGTCCAGCCTCACAGAGGAGTACAAGAGCACCATGCCTCCTGGAGCTTCCTCTGTCCAGCCTCACAGAGGAGTACAAGAGCACCATGCCTCCTGGAGCTTCCTCTGTCCAGCCTCACAGAGGAGTACAAGAGCACCATGCCTCCTGGAGCTTCCTCTGTCCAGCCTCACAGAGGAGTACAAGAGCACCATGCCTCCTGGAGCTTCCTCTGTCCAGCCTCACAGAGGAGTACAAGAGCACCATGCCTCCTGGAGCTTCCTCTGTCCAGCCTCACAGAGGAGTACAAGAGCACCATGCCTCCTGGAGCTTCCTCTGTCCAGCCTCACAGAGGAGTACAAGAGCACCATGCAGAGTCAGGCTGGAGATGATGGTGGCAGAACCCAGAGACTCCCGTGGAGCTATAAAACCAGAGTCAGGCTGGAGATGATGGTGGCAGAACCCAGAGACCCCCGTGGAGCTATAAAACCAGAGTCAGGCTGGAGATGATGGTGGCAGAACCCAGAGACTCCCGTGGAGCTATAAAACCAGAGTCAGGCTGGAGATGATGGTGGCAGAACCCAGAGACCCCCGTGGAGCTATAAAACCAGAGTCAGGCTGGAGATGATGGTGGCAGAACCCAGAGACTCCCGTGGAGCTATAAAACCAGAGTCAGGCTGGAGATGATGGTGGCAGAACCCAGAGACCCCCGTGGAGCTATAAAACCGCTCCCACCCAGTTGCAACCTCCTGGGAGGAAGTGGACTACCTCCTCTCAGCTGCAGCCACACCAGGAGGCCACGTCAGCCCTTAAGCACCGACACATAGTCACCAGGAGGCCACGTCAGCCCTTAAGCACCGACACATAGTCACCAGGAGGCCACGTTAGCCCTTAAGCACCGACACATAGTCACACACCAGGAGGCCACGTCAGCCCTTAAGCACCGACACATAGTCACCAGGAGGCCAAGTCAGCCCTTAAGCACCGACACATAGTCACACACCAGGAGGCCACGTCAGCCCTTAAGCACCGACACATAGTCACACCAGGAGGCCACGTCAGCCCTTAAGCACCGACACATAGTCACCAGGAGGCCACGTCAGCCCTTAAGCACCGACACATAGTCACCAGGAGGCCACGTCAGCCCTTAAGCACCGACGCATAGTCACACCAGGAGGCCACGTCAGCCCTTAAGCACCGACACATAGTCACCAGGAGGCCACGTCAGCCCTTAAGCACCGACACATAGTCACCAGGAGGCCACGTCAGCCCTTAAGCACCGACACATAGTCACACACCAGGAGGCCACGTCAGCCCTTAAGCACCGACACATAGTCACCAGGAGGCCAAGTCAGCCCTTAAGCACCGACACATAGTCACCAGGAGGCCACGTCAGCCCTTAAGCACGACACATAGTCACCAGGAGGCCACGTCAGCCCTTAAGCACCGACACATAGTCACCAGGAGGCCAAGTCAGCCCTTAAGCACCGACACATAGTCACCAGGAGGCCAAGTCAGCCCTTAAGCACCGACACATAGTCACCAGGAGGCCAAGTCAGCCCTTAAGCACCGACACATAGTCACACCAGGAGGCCACGTCAGCCCTTAAGCACCGACACATAGTCACCAGGAGGCCAAGTCAGCCCTTAAGCACCGACACATAGTCGGCCACGTGCAAAGGGGAAGTGGAGGCCTTGGGCTCGGGGAGAGTGAATCATCCTGGTACAAGGCATCTCCAGCTCAGCGACGAGCAGTGGCGTGCACAGATAGACACTAGTGGTGGTGCTAGAGCACCTGCCCTTTGCCCACTGGACAGCAATGTGCCCTTTTGGAAGAAAAAAATGTTTTTTGTACAGTGTACATGGACCATGGTGACATTGATCAATTCTTGATAAAAAAGCTTCTAATATATTATTTATGCCCCAAAATGTATAAATCTCCCACTATTAAGGCAACCGGCCAGTTCCATGCGCTGCACAATGTGCTCTTTTTTCACTTGAGCACCTGCCCTATGGAAGTAAAATGTCTGTGCACGCCACTGGCGCAGAGGTCTTGTGGTCGAGCAGATACGCAGAGAAGAACAGGCTGCAAGACGCACGCACGCACGCACGCACGCACGCACGCACGCACGCACGCACGCACGCACGCACGCACACATTTCAATTTCTTTATTTGAGTCCACCTTTATAAACTACATTATCAAGGGCACAAATATTTTCAGTTGCTTCTGATATCCCACGCACTCGAAACATCATGTGCTTGAGTCCAAACAAGCCCTAAATGTACAGAATATAGGCAACACATGAACTTAATCACAGCCAACATTGGTCACTTCAGTCTGTCATATTACCAACACCGAATAATGGGTACAAAAAGCACCTTCTCCTCCAAATAGACCGACTGCCTATAATGGAGGAGATTGAACAGTATGTTGCAAGCTGCTTTGCCTTACACTTGGACAGCCCTATAATCCTCAAGCCTCTGACCACTAGCCTGTGGACATGGCCCAGGCTGCCAAATATAAAAACAATGAGCTGACACGTATATCCCAGTTGTATAATGGCCTGTACTAATGGTTGATATTTTACTTGTTTAGTAAGGAAAGCTTCCTCTAAACTTGAATCAAAAGCACAGCACAGCTTCCAATAGAAAAACCTCTCTGCTGTTCGTCAATTATAATGACACACACACACACACACACACACACACACACACACACACACACACACACACACACACACACACACACACACACACACACACACACACTGGTCAACATTTGTGATTAATTTATGGACTTAATGCATTACATTTTTAATCTATTTGAATTAACCTGTCATGCCAGGTACGGTTCTTCTGTAGCAGGTTTGATTGATTATTCGTCACAAAAATAATTGCGATTAACGATTTAACTGTTTCTGTCAAAAATGTTGAACATTTTTCAACATGGAATTGATGGAAGCGATTATGACGATTATGCAAAAATATGATCAAATAATATCTCAAATAATGGGATTAGACGATTATGCAATAATTGTGGCAGGCCTGCCGATGTGTCCGTATTATGGACATATATGGATATCAGAGGCGTATCCAGGAATTAAGTTTTGGGCAGACAAGATGTGTTAATTGTCGTCTCCCCGCGCACAATCGTAGCACTAAAGGTTTTCAAAGAGATATACCTGCCAGACGAGTAGGATACAAAGGCTGAAAGGCATGCATTTACATTCCAATGGGTGATTGAGGGTCGCGCTCTACCGCACCGGCCAATCAGCTGTCCACTAATAGTTCTCAGGTCTTGTTTTTGTCCTCTTTTTGAGTGGTGCAAACCACTCCAACAACCAGCTTTGTCTGTATGTTTGTGTACCTGTATACGTGTCTGTGCACAGGTGAGCATGGTTACCATGGTCACTGACATTACGTCAGACCACAGCTGATCAGGCTATATAAGACCTTGCACCACTCAGTTCACACGGGTGTGATTTTTTCTCATTGTATGGATTTTGGCCAGGCCAGAAATGGATTTGGCCTGCCCTCGCCTTATTGTAGATACGCCTCTGATGGATATCCAGTTGAACTATCCAGTCCAGAACCACCAATCCAACCAATATGCCAGAAGTCATATACATTAACAGTGCGTTTTAACAGCGGGCGAGCATCGGCCGACACATCGCCCAATCGCCCGTTATCGCCCGAAAATATTTTTTATCTTTTTGGGCGACGTTCCTCCAATATATGCAGATCTAGGTGATGATCCAGTCTTCCCCATGTATGGCATTGGTATATGGAGATGGCCATATATTGTGGCGTGACGTGTCACGAGGATGAGGCACCATATATGGAGATCTAAGGGTCTTCATGATGTCATGTAATGTCACGAGACGTGACCATATATGGAGACGTAATGTCACGAGGCGTGACCATATATGGAGACGTGATGTCACGAGGCATGACCATAATATATGGAGTCATCAGTGACGGACGATGCAGGGTTTCATAGTAAATACGACCTATGGTCGCTATCATTATATCATAGACAATTATATCCAGAGATGTAGCTTTTGATTGATTGATTGAATTTGAAATATTTATTAACAGTTTGCAGAATTACAGTACATTTCAAGCACAAACTCAATACAAAGACTGTTAACTGTGAGTGGACACCATCAAGCATTACACTTGTTTACAAGAGGGTCCACCTTGTTCAATTCATCTGTCTATGAATGAATGTTACAACATTTCTAAATACAGATAGACGTGCATGAGAGATTTATTTGGAGCTCACTACATTTTTTTCCTTGGTAGGAACTCGGAACCAATTGTCACAAATCAAATTGTTCCAATCGGTATGTTTTTTTGAGCGCACCACAGTCTCGCCCAGCCGCCCAGCCCAACAAACTGCGACGAAGAGGAGCTTCTTCTAAGGTATTGAGTCCGTTCTCGTTATTATTCTTCACAAAAAGGTGTTCGTATGGTACATAAGGTATAATTGTATACGAAACGTCACGGAGGAGACTCTTTGTCTCACCGTTTTCACAACTAGCTTTTTTTGTTTGCTTTTTTGATTCATTGATTTATTAACAGTTTGCAGAATTACAGTACATTTCAAGGACAACTCAATACAACAACTGTTAACTGTGAGTGGACGACACCATAAAGCATTACACTTGTTTACAATAGGGCCCACCATTTTCAATTCATCAAAACAATTAGAGACGTACGAATATACACAACTGCTTTACTAAATTAACCTAAACGTTGCAGTAGATATTTGTGATACAGTGATATGCGTTAATTTAGCTCAGATAGGTATCTAGAAAGCTTAGTGGCAGTCAGTAATCGACTGTATTAATTTGCATCGATGGGAATAAACGTCAACTAGCACATAGCTAATAATAGCGCTTCCCCAGTCATGTGTGTAGCCTACTAGCCTCAACAGACATTAACTAAATTATCGATTCTGACATTTGCATATAAGTCTTTAACAGATGTCAACTCAAAATCGATAAAAAAATCAGACAATCAGTCTGTTAGAGGCTATTAAGCACCTGGACATTTTCACCTCATTTATTCTCTATCTATCTATCTATCTATCTATGAAATGAAATGAAATGAAATGAAATTATTACTATATTTACCCAGGGTATCTGGGCTAAGCTCAATAACTTGTTTCCAGCCAGGCCCTGCTCATAGAACATTTCATCGTAGTGGTTCAATGTCTTGTTCAAGGGCACTTCAGCGGTGGTAATTTTAACGTGTCGGACCGCTGATTCGAACTGGCGACCTTCCGGTATCAAGACCGCTCCGCAATCCGTTCGGCCACCGCTGCCAAATCTATCTATCTATCTATCTATCTATCTATCTATCTATCTATCTATCATAGTATTGACAATATTGCATTACATGTAATCCAAAAGAAAACCACATTCACATTGCTGGAATTGTAGTAAAACATACAGTATTGCATTTTCAGCTTTTGGCTAATATAAATGCAGTCTACAAACAGATTAGGACGATATGTATTTATCCCAATTCGTATCAAAAGTAGCACATTATACTTAACATGGTTTGTGTCATTGTTGTGCTAAATATGAGGATGAGTGCCTGGAAACTTCTGCACTGTAGAATAACCCATGTAGGCCTGATGTCGGAATTTCAAAAATGTCTTCTAAATCCTAACAGTTTTCTGAAAAACCTATGTTTCTGTATCAGTGGTGCTCAATATTTCATGTCAAGGCCCCCCAGAATCATGTGTATTTGGCCGCCGACCCCCATCTGAAAATATGTTGTTCCAGGGACCCCCCCCTCCCCCCAGAAGCAAATATATGAGTTAAAAATGTTCGCTCTGAAAGAATATAGGCCTACATAAAGATTTGCGCCACATTTTCACGATTTTTCACAAAATAGCAGACCTACAAGTTCATAGCGCGGCACTCGGTGCCGCGCTATGAGCTTGTAGATCTGCTATTTTTCAATAGCTAAAGTATAACATAATGCTTAAAACACCAAAAGGGGTTCCTGCCCAGAATGGAATAAATGAATACCTCCATTTGAAAATATATGCCAAGGACCCCCCATAAGAGAAGATTGTTACGGCTCTAGCAGTGATTTTCAGCCATTTTCGTTTCAAGGGCCCCCCCGCAGTTTGACCTGAATTAGGCTACGGTCCCCCATTTAATGACATTTCTATCTCTGGGACCCCAATCTATATTGTAAAATCACAGTTAATTTAACTCTGAGAGTGTACTACAAATGGAACCAAAGGGACCCTAAATGGGTCCATTTGGTTCCATTTGTACACTCTCAGAGTTACAGACCCATATAAGGGACCATTTGGTTCCTAACTATCATTTAGCTGGGGACCCCCTGGAACTCCCTCAAGGACCCCTAGGGGTCCCCGGACCCCTGTTCGGGTTCATTTCCCAATACTGTCTGTCTGTACTGTAGGCTTGTTTATTTTGGCTCGGCAGCAGACCGGAAAGAAACACACATGATGGCATAATGTGTTTCCTCTTCAAATCTTCTGCCCAGTCAAATGAAGAGCATGAGAAAATGAACCAGAACAGGAAACTGTTATGGTAAATGGTGCATTTATATAGCGCCTTTATCCAAGGCGCTTTACATAGATGTGCATTACATTACATTCACCCATTCACTTTCACACACACACACATTCATACACCGATGGCGGCGGAAACCATGCAAGGCACCAACCAGCACATCAGGGTTCAGTGTCTTGCTCAAGGACACTTCGACACTAACTCTGGGGGAGCCCGGGTTCGAATTCCGGTACCACGTCATTTATTACGTGAGATATTGCTTCAGTTGATGTTGCACGACTGTATACTTTTACTTTACTATTTCGTATTTACATTATAATTTCACTAGCCTGTAACACTAGCTGCACATTTACAATATTAATGGAATTTGTGTTTAATTATTCCTAGATCAGTGGCTCTCAGTCTTTTTAATTTCAAGGACCCCCATAACTCTCACAGTTACAGTAAAGGTCCATTTGGAACCCAGATGGTCCCTGGAAGGATGCCACTTTGAGAACCACTGTCCAAGATGTGTTTAAATTACACACTGGTATCGGATCCGTACTCGGTATGACCGATACGCAAGTTGCAAATCGGAATCGGCATCTTGAAGGGAAAAAAATCACACTTGTGTGAAGTGAGACATCATCACATTCCGGCCAATCACTTTTGGCATCCTCACTTTTCTGTTTTGAGGGGCGCTAGCCCCGGCCCGGGCCCCCTCCTATATTCAGCTATAGTGTCGATCTTTTGTCCTAACGCATTAAACATTAAATGCCATGATTGACAATTGAATGGAGATATTATTTTGTATGCGTCTGAGCAAATCGGTATTTTTGTCCTATACAAAGATTAAATTCCACTCGCTTCAAACGGGTGTGATTTTTATCCTCATATTCCGTGCTCAGTCAATCAAATCATCGATCTACATTGTATGTACATTGATGTAGATCGATGATTGCTTGCTTGTAGATCTGCTATTTTTGAAATCTTTGAATATATATTCTTTCAGAATGAACGTTTTTAACTCAAAATCTTTGCTTCTGGGGGGGTCCCTGGAACAACATATTTTCAGATGGGGGGGGGGGGGGGGGGTCGGTCGGCGGCCAATTGCATATGGGTGTCCTTGACATGAAATGTTTTGAGAACCACTGACATAGAAACAATAGGTTATTTCAGAAAACTGGTCAGGATTTAGAAGGAATTTGTAGAATCGTCCTCAGGTCTAAAATGGGTTCATAATAATTCTGTTTCATTCCCTAGTATTCCTATCTGCGTTGTCCTTGCCCTGCCCACCACACCACCACGTCCTTCAGGCTCAGGTCATGGAGTTTGCGGAGCTCATAAAGACACCCAGGGTGGACGGTGTGGTCCTCCATCGGCCCTTCATGCCCACGGTGGAGGGAACGTTGTGTCTGACGGGTCACCACCTCATCCTGTCCTCCAGACAGGACAACACCGAGGAGCTGTGGCTGCTGCACTCCAACATCGACTCCATCGAGAAGAGGTAATCCTACTATAAATGCGCCACGTGTCTGCGAGCGTGTGTGTGTGTACGGTTGTAATGCACGTAACTCGAGAACCGTTTGCCCCACCGCGCACTCCCCCCCCCCCCCCCCCCCCCCCCGCAGAGAGTGTAGTCCAGCATCGAGTCGGTCAGACCCACGGTTCTCCAGAACCACCCCAAAAGGCTCTGGTCAGCTCTGCCAGTGGGCCTAAATCAGCCTAAATTCCCTCACCTGTGCAATTTCCAGCCTCTGCCTCAGCCAATTGATTGCCATGGCAACCTCACAACTGCAAAACCTTTCACAGTCAGTTTGCACTCTTCACACATAGGCAGACAGACAAATACAGAGATCTCCATGTGGGACACAGACAGATAGTTAAAACGGGTGCTATGACAAGTTGACAGCGGGTATTATTAGGTTCCCAAGTTGCATCGCTCTCAAGTAGGCCGGTGGCCAACGGGCACGTACAGGTCTAGTAATAATAATAATAAAACGTAATTTGTATAGCACCTTTCATGACATGTAATGCAGCTCAAAGTGCTTTACAGAGCAATGGAGAAAAAAAAGAAAAGAAAAGAAAGCAGGCATAAAACATTAAAATAATAGCAGTAATGCAATACAGTGAGGACATGACCCCCTGGCCAGCCGGGGCGCCTGATGGAGGGGAAAGGAACTGGTTGGAATAACGTGTTCCTTCCACGCGCTACGTCCAACCAGGGAAACTCCCCCTTGTCGGGTGTAAAGGAGCGACTTGGCATGAAGGAAGCATGAGTTCAAGTCCGTTGCTCTCCCCAGGTTGGCGGAGGGTGTGTAGAGCCCAGGATCACATTAGATAATTGACACAGGGGTGAAAAATGGGTTACAAAATCGTGGGATAAAAATTATAAAAAAGTGAGGACATGAATAACAAGGAATTTAAAAGATCAATTAAAAGCAAGAGTGTAGAAGTAGGTCTTGAGCTGCGCTTTGAAAATGTCTACAGAGGCTGCCAGTCGAAAATACAGTGGGAGTTTGTTCCATGCCGTCGGCCCGTAGAAGCAGAAAGATTTGTTTTATATGCACTTAAAGGATAATTCCATACTAAGAGGCTTTCTTACCTTTCTTTGTAGTTGTTACGTCCCCACCAAAGAGGTCCAGGTGTTAAAAAAAGCTCCTTATTGGCTATTTCCCCTACCATAAGCCCTAAATGAATGGCATTGAATAGGAATTGAATGGGGCTATGGGGTGTTGTGCTAATTCGCTTATTTCCATCGCTCAAAATTATATATTTTTTGTATATATCCTCTCTTCATAATGTAAATAATATCCCAAGCGGCACACTTTACTACTTATTTAGATGGAAATAAGCGAATTAGCACAACACCCCATAGCCCCATTCAATTCCCATTCAATGCAATTCACTGCAGGCTTATGGTAGGGGAAATAGCCAATAAGGAGTTTTTGCACAAAAAAACACCTGGACCTCTTTGGTGGGGACCTAACGACAGTTGGTACCAGTTGGTACCTAATCCTTCATGTGTTGCAGGGGGCTCTCTTGGTACCATCATAGTGAAATGGGTTAACAGTTGGTACCTAATCCTTCATGTGTTGCAGGTTCGTGGGCTCTCTTGGTACCATCATAGTGAAATGGGTTAACAGTTGGTACCTAATCCTTCATGTGTTGCAGGTTCGTGGGCTCTCTTGGTACCGTCATAGTGAAATGTAAAGATCTCCGGGTCATCCAGTTGGACATCCCTGGTATGGAGGAGTGCCTCAACATTGCCAGCTCTATCGAGGTAAGAAGCAGAGCATTTTACCATCATTCCACTGTATGTACATATATATGTATATATCCAGCAGAGGCGTATCTACAATAAGGCAAGGGCAGGCGTCCGCCTGTCCAAATCCATTTCTGGCCTGGCCAAAATCCATACAAAAACAAGACCTGAGAACTATTAGTGGACAGCTGATTGGCCGTTGCGGTAGAGCGCGACCCTCAATCACCCATTGGAATGTAAATGCATGCCTTTCAGCCTTTGTATCCTACTCGTCTGGCAGGTATATCTCTTTGAAAACCTTTAGTGCTACGATTGTGCGCGGGGAGACGACAAATAACACATCTTGCCTGTCCAAAATGTAATTCTTGCCTGTCCAAAATTTAATTCTTGCCTGCCCAAAATGTAATTCTTGCCTGTCCAAAATGTAATTATTGCCTGTCCAAAATGTAATTCCTGGAAACGCCACTGATATCCAGTATGGGCTGGATATCGACCCTTGATTCAGTGTCCCTGATGTACCCGTTCTTCTACCGGCCCATGTTCTGTAGGCTCTATCGACCCTTGATTCAGTGTCCCTGATGTACCCGTTCTTCTACCGGCCCATGTTCTGTAGGCTCTATCGACCCTTGATTCAGTGTCCCTGATGTACCCGTTCTTCTACCGGCCCATGTTCTGTAGGCTCTATCAACCCTTGATTCAGTGTCCCTGATGTACCCGTTCTTCTACCGGCCCATGTTCTGTAGGCTCTATCAACCCTTGATTCAGTGTCCCTGATGTACCCGTTCTTCTACCGGCCCATGTTCTGGTTCTTTAGGCTCTATCAACCCTTGATTCAGTGTCCCTGATGTACCCGTTCTTCTACCGGCCCATGTTCTGTAGGCTCTATCGACCCTTGATTCAGTGTCCCTGATGTACCCGTTCTTCTACCGGCCCATGTTCTGGTTCTGTAGGCTCTATCGACCCTTGATTCAGTGTCCCTGATGTACCCGTTCTTCTACCGGCCCATGTTCTGTAGGCTCTATCGACCCTTGATTCAGTGTCCCTGATGTACCCGTTCTTCTACCGGCCCATGTTCTGTAGGCTCTATCAACCCTTGATTCAGTGTCCCTGATGTACCCGTTCTGTAGGCTCTATCAACCCTTGATTCAGTGTCCCTGATGTACCCGTTCTGTAGGCTCTATCAACCCTTGATTCAGTGTCCCTGATGTACCCGTTCTTCTACCGGCCCATGTTCGAGGTCATAGAAGACGGCTGGAACTCATTCCTTCCAGAGAATGCCTTCAAACATCTGGAGTCCATGGTATGAACTGAATCAATAACGTTAACACTATTAACGGCTATTACGTACTAGGGCATTAAGCAACTAGTCGACTAGTAAATCCACTAGTCGACCTCGTTGGTACTAGTTGACTAGTTGATAAGAAGAAAAAAAAAGTTTATTTTTTATTTTTTCCCCCGATTTTGCAGGCCACAAGATCAGGTAGAATGTAGATTATAGTTATAGTCACCAATGTTTTTAAATGTACAAATATTTATTTCCAAAAAAAATAAAAAAAAATATATATATTTTATTTTTTTAACATAATAGGTAGTTAAACAACTAGGCGACCTAGTAAACTAGGCAACTAGTCAACTAGTAAAAATGACTAGAAGTGAATGCCCTATTACGTACCAGTGTTGTTTTTGGCAGCAGATTTTAGTTTTAGTCATTAGTCTCTTGAATAGTTTTCACTTAGTTTAGTCACATTTTAGTGTTAGTCTATATATCATCAGATTTTAGTCGACTAAATCTACAGTTGATTTAGTCGAACAAAATGTATTTTGGCGGGCCTTGATGCCGTCGTAATGACGGCATGGTAAAAAAAAAATTCACTTGCTGAAAATAGCCGATCTACAACCCCACAGCGCGTCATAGCGTGACGCGTTGTGGGCTTGTAGATCGGCTATTTTCAGCATGCAACTAATTGTAAAATGACTCATACTGGATATCTTGTCCACTAGTCCCTTCCTAACATTTTAGTCTAGTTTTTATTTGTTGATGAAATTTCAGTATATTTAGTCTTAGTTTTAGTCATCATAGCTTAGTTTCCATTTAGTTTCCATTTAGTTTTCGACAGTGAAAAAAGGTAGTCGACAAACTTTTTCCGTCTTAGTTTTAGTCGACGAAAACAACACTGTTACGTACACACAAAATCCTCAGTGATAATTGACCCATTCTGTGTACAAATGTAACCACAATTATAATCCCAGTATCACATTTAACATTTAAGTTAACATGCCATGGTCCCTCCCTCCCTCGGTCCCTCCTCTCTCAGACAGATGAGTGGCGGCTGAGCGAGGTCAACAAGGACTTCAGCGTGTGTCCGTCGTACCCCCCGCTCGTGGCGGTGCCCAAAGACATCGACGACGAAGCGTTGAGGAAGGTTGCAACCTTCCGTCACGGTGGGCGTTTCCCAGTACTGAGTTACTATCACAAAAAGAATGGAATGGTGAGAGCATGACGGACCAGCAATAGTCCAGTAATAATGTAATTTGACCTCTAACTAATTGCAAAAAGAATTGGCCATAACAACTTGCCAAACTGTGAGCACATTTGGGCAAGTTGCTATGGCCAAATTTAGCCCAATGAGTGTTTTTATGCAAAACTAATGCTTGGAATGGATTCAGCATCATGAAAACCCCCTAGTTTGATATGTCACTTTCTACTTAAAGCATAAAGCATTTAGAAAATATTGCCTTATAATAGGATGTCAATGGTGGCCATACTGTACAGGCCATTTTCAACACTTTCCCCTCAGACAATTCCAGGCAACTTTTTTTCTGTTATTCAGGATATATTGAAGATACAAAATCAGTTGAGTTTGGGTTTTTTGCAATTAGTTAGAGGTTGATCCTGTATTTTCCATAGATTTCCTGTACTACAACTGGACATCAATGTGTTTGTAATAGTATAGGACAGTGGTTCCCACACTGTTTCATTACAAGGACCCCCAAATGTAGCCTGGTTAATAAACCAGACCGAATCAGCCGTTGGCAAAAAAAAATTGCCTACCAGCGGATTATGGTCTGGCGAGGCTCAGTAGCACGCCTCTTTCCTACAACCGAGAACAGGTCGGACCAATCGGGACACGGTATGCAATATGGGCGGGCTTTGGTACAGTGACGTTCAATGCTTGAGACCTTTGACTGACAGTATCTCTGACCAATTGCGTCAAAGAGAAAATGTTTGAACCCGCCCCCCGGGAAATGAAATCCAAGTGGAGCCAGCCCAGACTAATATACCGCGACAGTGTTGTGTGATATTAGTCTGGCTTATTAGCCAGGCTACCCCAAATGTGCATGTATTCGTCCGCGGACCCCCATTTGAAGAGATATGTCAGAGACCCCCCATAAGAGAAGATTGTTACGGCTCTAGCAGTGATTCTCAACCTAACTTTAATTTCAAGGACCCCTCCAGTTTATCGTGAATGAGGCTACGGAACCCCATTTAATGGCATTTCTATCTCTGAGACTCCAATATATATTGTAAAATCAAAGTTAATTTACCTGAGTTACAGACCCATAAGGGTCCATTTGGTTCCTGACTATCATTTAGCTGGGGACCCCCTGGAACTACCCTCAAGGACCCCTAGGGGTCCCCGGACGGCACTTTGGGAACCACTGGTATAGGACAGGGCAACCCAAACCTTTCTATGCCAAGGACCCCCAAATATTCATAGCTTCTGGCTGCAGCCGGCAGCCCCCATTCATAGCTTCTGGCTGCAGCCGCCAGCCCCCATTCATAGCTTCTGGCTGCAGCCGGCAGCCCCCATTCATAGCTTCTGGCTGCAGCCGCCAGCCCCCATTCATAGCTTCTGGCTGCAGCCGGCAGCCCCCATTCATAGCTTCTGGCTGCAGCCGCCAGCCCCCATTCATAGCTTCTGGCTGCAGCCGGCAGCCCCCATTCATAGCTTCTGGCTGCAGCCGGCAGCCCCCATTCATAGCTTCTGGCTGCAGCCGGCAGCCCCCATTCATAGCTTCTGGCTGCAGCCGGCAGCCCCCATTCATAGCTTCTGGCTGCAGCCGGCAGCCCCCATTCATAGCTTCTGGCTGCAGCCGGCAGCCCCCATTCATAGCTTCTGGCTGCAGCCGGCAGCCCCCATTCATAGCTTCTGGCTGCAGCCGGCAGCCCCCATTCATAGCTTCTGGCTGCAGCCGCCAGCCCCCATTCATAGCTTCTGGCTGCAGCCGGCAGCCCCCATTGCGAAATGGCTTAAAGAAACAAAATAGCAAAGATATTTGAATAACTTTTTTTTAAAACACATTTTAGGCAATAATGAAATGCCCCAAAAATGCCGGATTGAAAGTGATTAAGCACCATAATCTCATGACTTTAAATAAATAAAATATATTTTTATTTTATTAAGACTTTTTTTTTAAATCTTTTTCCATTAAATATCTTGACAAAATGGTTTGACCTCCCCTACAGGTGATGATGCGAGCAGGCCAACCTCTGACTGGCACCAATGGCCGCCGCTGCAAGGAGGACGAGAAGCTCATCAACGCCACCCTGAGGCCGGGCAAGCGAGGCTACGTCATCGACACGCGTACCATCAACGTGGCCCAGCAGGCCAAGGCTCGCGGCGGGGGCTTCGAGTCTGAGGCCAACTACCCCCAGTGGAGGAGGATTAACAAATCCATCGAGAGGTAGGACAGGCACTTCCACATTTAACCACAGGAACACTGGCACCACTATTTTCCGAACGTTTTCACAAATGGCTAAAGTTGCAGATCTACAAGCTCGATAGGATGTATCGTCGTGAGCTTGTAGATTGACAGGGTTTCCCCAAAGAGAACCTGATCAGGGAGCTTAACGTGCAGGCTTACGAAGGCTCCGCTACGAAGGCTGCCTTACTTTACAGGTATTTCCCAAAAGAGCACGTCGTAAACGGCAACGCCCTCTCAATAGAGCACCGAAGTCCTGACTTCACTCGCTCGTCCCTTCGATTCCCCTGGTTCACGGAAGTGATTTCTCTATGGAGAATAACATGGGGTCATCTTAAAATCGTTTCATTGTGTTGTCTCGGTGTTATTGTCAGGTGTCTCTGTATCGTTTACGATCGTTTATCGTTTATCGTTTACCAGTCACTCATATATGATAAAGTCTGTTTCTAGCGTAACCCATTCAGTAGCAGTAACATTAGCGTTTTCTCTCAGTCAGTTGATTCTTCATATCCATAATGAGAGAAACGGCTGGGATGACATGTTTATTTTTCAAACACAGTTCTTATATGAGGCAATCTAAAATCCTCCTATAGGGATTATTACAATGCAAATAAAAAGTACATGAACCCGTGGATTTGCGCCCTCTACCAATATTGACGTCAGACTTCGGTGCTCTAGCCACGTACTAACTTAAAGCATGCATGTAAGTGGTCATTATT
Organism: Electrona antarctica; assembly: GCF_951216825.1. Classification (NCBI taxonomy): domain Eukaryota; kingdom Metazoa; phylum Chordata; class Actinopteri; order Myctophiformes; family Myctophidae; genus Electrona; species Electrona antarctica. The sequence goes on along the minus strand of NC_136798.1, from coordinate 3,297,291 downwards.
AACATTATACTTAACGTCCGCTATCTTGTATATTTGTATTCATCACAATCATCAGACAGATGTCACAATATATAATTATGATCTGCTTTTATATTTTAACCCATTTTGACCTGAGATCAGATTCTAAAAATGTCTTCTACATCCTGACAGTTTTCTGAAAAAGCTATGTTTCTATGTCAGTGGTTCTTAAATTTTTCAAAAATAGCAGACCTACAAGCTCGTAGCGCGCCACTCGGTGGCGCGCTATGAGCTTGTAGATCTGCTATTTTTCAATAGCTAAAGCATAACATAATGCTAACACCAAAAGGGGTTCCCGCCCAAAATGGGTTAAAGTCTTGAAAAGAAAGAGTGTCAATATGCCTGGAACTTTTAATTTCGCCCTTTCTTCATTTGTCCTTGAGGAAAAAATATTTTCTGCCTTTCCTAGGAAATAGGAAAGGATGCTATATAGTATGCAACGACAAAAAAAAGAGACTCTCAACCCCACACTCTGCGGTTTTCTGAAGATGAGTCAGCAAAGTTTTAAATATACATTCTCTCCAGTAAGCAATGTTGGACACCATGTGCCTGTGGTAGTGGGGATGGCGTTTGTCGTCGGCTGTGACTGGAGTGACACATTTTTGTCCGACCTATATGGCATCTTTCACTGTCCTGAATGAGTACGAATATGCATTTTTAATATAGGCTCCATTGTGGGAACTAGATCTGTATTTAGTTTTTTATTATAATAATTAGTTATTATTATTATTATTTTTTTAATTCAATTGTATCCCTCGATTTTGTAACCCATTTTTTCACCCCTGTGCCAATGATCTAATGTGATCCATGGCTCTACACACCCTCCGCCAACCTAGTCCCCATATATGGGGGACATGGGGAGAGCAACGGACTTGAACTCATGCTTCCTTCCTTCCTGCCTGAGTGTCCAAGTTGCTCCTTTACACGTGACAGGGGGGAGTTTCCCTGGTTGGACGTAGCGCGTGGAAGGAACACGTTCTTCCAACCAGTTGCTTTCCCCTCCATCAGGCGCCCCGGCTGGCCAGGGGGAGGCAGTTTGTTTAGAGACCAGGATTATAATTAGTTATTTCTAATAATAATAATTGAGATTAGGGGTGCATGATTATGAAATTATGACCGATATTCGATCTCCGATTATTTGCAGGGTCATATAGGCCGATACCGATTCTGACCGATTCCGATATTATACAGAGGACCACAATGGAAACAAGCCTAGGGGCTTGGCCCAAAGCCTGTTAATAAAGTATTCAATCAATCAATAAATACCATAATACTTTTCCAAGTGTCTGTTTTCACAACTGAATGACTACTGAATGAGATGAGTGCACAAATTAAATGTAATATGCTTTTAAATTGTATTTGTTTTTCTGGTGAAAACCGATTAAATAATCTGTATTATTTTGAGACCATTCCGATACCGATATGGCATTTTTATGGCCGATTCCATTTATGCTACCGATTAATCGTTCATCCCTAATTGAGATATACTGTATGTGTGCCACCACGCCACGGGTGGACTTATTTAGAAGTGAGTTGCACGAAGGGACGGTGGCTCAGGGGTAGAGTGGCCGGATGCTAACCGCAAGGACGGTTGCCAGTTCGAACCCTGTGGGCTCCCCCAGAGTTGGTGTCGAAGTGTCCTTGAGCAAGACACTGAACCCCTAATTGCTCTTGATGTGCAGGTTGGTGCCTTGCATGGTTTCCGCCGCCATCGATGTTATGAATGTGTGTGTGAATGCCGGTGAATGCCGGTGAATGTGTGTGTGAATGCCGGTGAATGTAATGTACAATCTGTGTAAAGCGCCTTGGATAAAGGCGCTATATAAATGCACCATTTAATCTAGATGTACAGTATCCGCAGATGTTGGATGTGTGTGCAGAAGTACGGACTGGTGGGAGTCTGGGGGAGAGTTGTTGTACTTGGCCTAACTGGGTAGTTACACTTTAAGCCAACTAAGTTATTAGTACATGGTCAAATAGGTGGGTTTCTCCAGCAGAAATCTAGTTGTGTTAACCGGGTTATTTTACATGTTTCACTTTTTTTTCTTTTTTACATTTCACATTTCTGATATCTCCATCTTGCGCCACCCTTATCCCTAAACTTATTTGCCATTTTTTACTATTTTGAAAAACATTTTAAAATAGTTCAACAATCTACATCGAGACATTGTGAGCTTGTAGATTGGCTATTTGAACTATTTTAAAAGGTTTTTTAAAATGGCAAATTAGTTTAGGCATAAGGGTTTAAGGGGTGGCGCAAGATATAGCCCTTGGTCTTTTGAAGACTCACAGCCAAAAAAAATCATTGTGAACTGCTGCACTGGAGTGCCACCCTGTGGCTCTCTCTGCACTTGCAGCTTTCAATAAACCTCACCCCACAACAAGTCAAGTCAGTGCCAGTGCAGTAATCCTGGTCTCTAAAAAAACTGCCTCCCCCTGGCCAGCCGGGGCGCCTGATGGAGGGGAAAGGAACTGGTTGGAATAACGTGTTCCTTCCACGCGCTACGTCCAACCAGGGAAACTCCCCCCTGTCAGGTGTAAAGGAGCAACTTGGACACTCAGGCATGAAGGAAGCATGAGTTCAAGTCCGTTGCTCTCCCCACGTCCCCCATATATGGGGACTAGGTTGGCGGAGGGTGTGTAGAGCCCAGGATCACATTAGATAATTGACACAGGGGTGAAAAAATGGGTTACAAAATCGAGGGATAAAAATTTAAGTAAAAAAAAGGTCAGTGCCTCTCTCTGGCTTTATCTCTGCTCATTCACTCTTTTTTTCTAGATCTAACGTCCTCCAGGAGAGCTTCATTAAGCTGGTGGAGGCCTGCAACGACCAGTCCCACAGCATGGACCGTTGGCTGAGCAAACTGGAGGCTTCCAACTGGCAGACCCAGGTCAAGGAGATCATCACCACCGCCTGCCTGGCCGCACAGTGCCTGGACCGGTCAGCATCGCTACTAGTTTATGTTGTTGTTGTTGTTGTCTCTGCCAGACCAGGCCCGAAAGCCTAGTGTTGTTTATTGACAGCACATTTTTTATTTTAGTTTTAGTCATAGTCTCTAGAATAGTTTTCATTTTAGTTTCAGTCACATTTTAGTCACCTGGAATGTTTTAGTGTTAGTCTAGTTTCAGTCGACTAAATATCATGAGATTTTAGTCGACTACGTCTACAGTTGATTTAGTCGACTAAAATGTATTTTGGCGGGCCTTGATGCCGTCGTAATGACTGTTTTTACACTTGCAACCAAGTGTAAAATGACTTATACTGGATCTCTTGTCCACTAGTCCCTTCCTAACATTTTAGTCTAGTTTTTATTTGTTGACGAAATTGTCAATATATTTAGTCTTAGTTTTAGTCATCGTAGCTTAGTTTATTCCCTTTTCGCCAGTGGCAAAAAGGGAGTCGACGAACATTTTTCGTCTTAGTATTAGTCGAGCTTGGCACAGAGGGCTGTGATGACACTAACAGGCGTGTGTATGTGTTGTGTTGTGTGTGTCTCAGGGAGGGAGCGTCGGTGCTGGTCCATGGCACAGAGGGAGTGGACTCCACTCTGCAGGTGACCTCCCTGGCCCAGATCATCCTGGATCCAGCCTGCAGAACCATCCGGGGGTTCCAAGCATTGGTGGAGAGAGAATGGCTCCAGGTGAGCTCTTCTTCTCAATATTACTGCACAAAGATGCTAACGCACACCCAAAGTCCTTGTAGCGGTGCCGGCCCACGGGAGGGAACTGCAGAGGGAATCTTCAAAAGACAAGAAAGTGACTGCACACGGCAATAGCCAGAGTGCCAGAGTGCCAATACTTTTATTAGGACGCAGCAGGTTAAGACAAATTAATAAACGTTGGATTAATTTGTCTTAAAGTGCAGGCTCAGCCTCAAGAAATAGGTCTTATGATTTAAAAAGCATTGTTTGCTGGGATTTTAAGAACTCTGAAAACGCTGTATATCATTTTTGAGTGGTGCAACCACTCCTATAGACATGCTATGTGGGTCCCTGGCTTGGTGGCTGGCTGGCGGGCTGGCTGGCGGGCTGGCTGTGTCCGAGCACAAAAATAGTGTCCGAGCACAAAAATAGTGTTATAGCGTTTCTTCACCACCAAGTGTCACTGTTGCACAGCCTAACTTGTTTAGCTTGCTTGCTTGCTTGATTACACGAAAATGTAGTGCAAATCATTGAATATATATTCTTTCAGAGTAAATGTTTTTTAACGCACATCTTTTCTTCTGGGGGGTCCCTGGAACAACATATTCTTCTGGGGGGTCCCTGGAACAACATATTCTTCTGGGGGGTCCCTGGAACAACATATTCTTCTGGGGGGTCCCTGGAACAACATATTCTTCTGGGGTGTCCCTGGAACAACATATTCTTCTGGGGGGTCCCTGGAACAACATATTTTCAGATGGGGGTCGGCTGCCAAAGACATAATATTTTGTGGGTCCTTGACATGAAAATGTTTGAGAACGGCTGACACAGAAACATGGGCTTTTCAGAAAACCGTCAGGATTTAGAAGGCATTGATTTGTAGAATCGTCCTGGGGTCTAAACAGGTTTTAACATCCCCGTCTCTGAACCTTCCCTCATAGGCGGGCCACCCGTTCCAGCTGCGCTGTGCCCAGTCGGCCTACTCCAACAGCAAGCCTCGCCACGAGGCGCCGGCCTTCCTGTTCTTCCTGGACTGCGTGTGGCAGATCCTGCGGCAGTTCCCGTGCTCCTTCCAGTTCACCCAGCACTTCCTGGTGCAGCTCTTTGAGCACGCCTACGCCTCCCAGTTCGGCACCTTCCTGGGAAACAGCGCCGCCGAGAGGTTCGTCACAGTCGCTTCCGCTTCCTTCTGACTATTTGTACTACATTAGAGTTCGGGAATGTGTTTGTTTTTGAGTGCTATGTGTGTCCCCTGGGTCTGTCCCTGGGTCTGTCTGTCCCTGGGTCTGTCTGTCCAAGCACGGAAATGGCGTTATAGCGTTTGTTCACCACCAAGTGTCACTGTTGCACAGCCTCACACACACACACACACACACACACACACACACACACACACACACACACACACACACACACACACACACACACACACAGGCCAGGGAGGAGGGCTTGTACAGTACAGTACAGTACAGTACAGTACAGTACAGTACAGTACAGTACAGTACAGTACAGTACAGTACAGTACAGTACAGCTAAACATGTACTAAACATGTTTCTAATATTGAATTTAGTGATGTGTTCACACAATATATTTTCTAAGATAATGATTTTGTACAAGGGGAGAATTACATCCCATGCACATGCTTTTTATTATATTTCTCATGGTATTTTACTGTGCGCATGTTGTGTTTCATCTCTGCCATGCTTTAGAGTCTAAAGTGTCAAGTGTTTGTTTTTAGTTTTTTTTTACATATTTTAGTGGTAGATCATGGTTTACAATTGGGAATAAAATGGGCTCTTTGGGTTTGAAAAGGTTGGTTACCACCACTGCTTTAGACATTTACGCAGTCTCACATTCAGAGCTGCCAGTATTTTACTCATGGCTTATGAACAGCGTTTTGTTCACTTTCACTGTGTAGGGAGGAGAGAAGAACATAGATTTTTAAGCCTGATTTATATTCTGTTGCATGTTGGTTGGTGTCCTGCGCCCCCAAAATAGCAGATCCATTTTCGGCACGGAACACCTCCATCGCAGGACTAAAGTCCTGTAAAAAAAATCAGGTGTAAACCACTGATTGTTCCTACTGGTCCAACCGTTGTGAGTTTGTGACCCTGTGAGTGTCCTTCCTGCAAGCTGCTAAACTTCAGTCCTAGTTCTGGCCCTCTGCTTAGCCCATTCTGGGTGGGAACCCCTTTTGGTGTTTGAAGCATTATGTTATACTTTTAGCTATTGAAAAATAGCAGATCTACAAGCTCATAGCGCAGCACCGAGTGCCGCGCTATGAACTTGTAGGTCTGCTATTTTTGAAAAATGGTGAAAATGAGGCGCAAATCTTTGAATATATATTCTTTCAGAGCGAACGTTTTTAACTTTGCTTCTAGGGGGGTCACTGGAACAACATATTTTCTGATGGGGGTCGGCAGCCAAATGCAGATATTTTTTGGGGTCCTTGACATGAAAATGTTTGAGAACGACTCACGACTGACATAGAAACATGGGTTTTTCAGAAAACTGTCATGATTTAGAAGGTATTCATAGAATCGTCCTCAGGTCTAAATGGGTTAAATGTACAACCTCCACACTCCTCTCTTTCTCCAGGGCCAAGCTGTGTCTTCCTGAGAAGACCGTCTCTCTGTGGTCGTGGGTGAACCGACCCCAGGAGCTGGAGCGTCTGTCCAACCCGCTGTACGAGGCCAACAGTCTGGTGATCTGGCCGTCCGTGTACCCTCAGAGCCTGCTGCTTTGGGAAGGTGAGAATCTCATCATGTTTTATGATCGACCAGTGGTTCTTTAACGTTTTGAATTTCAAGGGTAAAAATGGTAAATGGTGCATTTATATAGCGCCTTTATCCAAGGTGCGTTGTGAGCTTGTAGATCAGCTATTTTCAGCATGCAACCAAGTGTAAAATGACCTATACTGAATCTCTTGTCCACTAGTCACTTCCTAACATTTTGGTTTTCATTTGTTGACGAAATTGTGAATAGATTTAGTTTTAGTCATAATAGCTTCGTTTTCATTTAGTTTCCATTTAGTTTTCATCAGTGAAAAAAGTTAGTTGACGAATAGCAGATCTACAAGTTCATAGCACGGCACCGAGTGCCGCACTACGACTCGAGCTTGTAAATCTGCTATTTTTGAAAAAACGTGAAAATGTGGCGCAAATCTTTGAATATATATTCTTTCAGAGCGAACGTTTTTAACTCAAATCTTCTGGGGGTCCCTGGAACAACATATTTTCAGATGGGGGTCGGTGGCCAATTACATATAATTTTGGGGGTCCTTGACATGAAATAGTTTGAGAACGACTGATATAGAAACATTGTTTTTTCAGAAAACTGATATAGAAGACATTTCTTCAGTACAGATTTTTTTTATGTAGCCATTCCATAGTTTCACCATAGGGGGGCAGCATTTATCTTGTTAAATTGTATCATTTCTTGCCTGAGGATGCTAGTTGGATGACACCTAATTAATGCTTGAAGACAGAGTGATGCGTACCTACCCAAAGCCAACGTTATTTGCATATTGCTACTGTATATACTGTACACCTAAGTAGTCCTATTTAAAGTAATGTAGGCTTTTCATAAACTGTACAGTGATCAACATGTTTAACCCATTTTGGGGCGGGAACCCCTTTTGGTGTTTTAAGCATTACGTTATACTTTAGCTATTGAAAAAAAGCAGACCTACAAGCTCATAGCGCGGCACTCGGTGCCGAGCTATGAGCTTGTAGATCTGCTGTTTTTGAAAAATCGTGAAAATGTGGCGCAAATCTTTGAATATATATTATTTCATAGTGAACGTTTAAACTCAAATCTTTGCTTCTGGGAGGTCCCTGGAACAACATATTTTCAGATGGGGGTCGGCGGCCAATTACAGATAATTCTGGGTGTCCTTGACATGAAAAAGGTTGAGCACCACTGACAGAAACATAGGTTTTTCAGAAAACTGTTAGGATTTAGAAGACTTTTTTTTAAAATCGTCCTCAGGTCTAAATGGGTTTAAAGGTTGTGTGGCTGCAAATGTCAAGATTACAGTGATATAGTCATGTGTGATAAACCATTTAATTAAGACCCCAGGTCCGTCCACCCACCATCTATACCGCCCTGGACCCATTCCAGGTCCTTGGTCCCCAGCTGGATTACCGGGTTAATGATTTACTTTTCAGAATGAGTAATTTAGGAGATAATAATGCATTGCCACTTTGCTAGTGAGGTGGGAGGATCCAGTGATTAAGCGCAGCTGTGAGTTGTTTATGGCTGAAGGACAATGTGTAGCAGGAGTGGCTCACAACCTAAAAGTCTAATACTGTATCTCTCCCGAGGGATCGGGATATCCTTTTGACTTAGTGGTTAAGATCTTGGCATTCTACGCCGGGTTCGATTCGCCCGGTGGTACAATGGTGCCGTGACGCGGATCGGGTTTCCCCGTGGGAGGAGGTCAAGAGGGGGGGGAGTGACGCAGCAGAGATTAAAATAGGGTGCGTTTTGCATCCCAAAACGCAGTTTATAGTTAAAGGACCACTTCACCACTTTTCAACCTATCTTCATATAATAATAATAGGTCCTCAACTCATCACTAATAATCATGATAAAATGGCACGATTCTTTTCTACTCGGTCTGTGTCTCATAGGAGGGCTGTGGGCAGTTTAGAAACCATCATTAGGCAGATTTTTTTTTAAACAAGATTTATTTACAAAAATGTTTAGATTTTCATTATCGTGAGAACGATGGCTTCCATTTTTGCATTGCAACTTTTCAGGACTAGAAAGCCTGCAGTTTCTATTAGCTTGTATTCCCCATCGATGATGTCACTGGAAGACGGTTTCTGAACTGCCCACAGCCCTCCTATGAGACACAGACCGAGTAGAACAAAAATTGCGCCATTGTTTCATGATTATTAGTGAGGACCTATTATATGAAGATAGGTTGAAAAGTGGTGAAGTGGTCCTTTAAGGGACACAATAAAACAACGACCTCTGCATCCACGGGATGCACTACTGTACTACTGTAGTGTTTTTTTTATTCTAGTTTATTTTGCTAGCTTTAGTTATAATAATCCTGTTTTCTACATGGATATAACCACATTATAACCATATAAAATGAAATGGGAGTTAAATGCTGCAATTTGTAAAAATGGCAAAATATGACTCCTATAACGTAATTGAAGCGGGACTCGTACAATGTCCCTGGGACTCATTTCTAAAAGACCATCCCTGCATCCTGGGACTCATCTAAAAGACCATCCCTGCATCCTGGGACTCATCTAAAAGACCATCCCTGCATCCCGGGACTCATTACATTGAAAACCTATTTGCAAATTACATCACTGTAGCAGAGTGGCTCACAACCTCAGACTGATGGCCTTAATATCTCCCTCCCGAGTAATGAGGATATCCCTTTGGCTTAGTGGTTAAGATGTTGGCTTTCCACGCCAAAGAGATCCGAGCTCGATTCCCGGGTGTTACACATGCAAAGTGTATTCTCTGCCACAATGGAATAAACAAGGGCAGCCCGGCACGTTGGCAAAATGGACTTGCAGAGGAAGAATGTCTAGCCCATTTTGGGCGGGAACGCCTTTTGGTGTTAGCATTATGTTATGCTTTAGCTATTGAAAAATAGCAGATCTACAAGCTCATAGCGCGCCACCGAGTGGCGCGCTACGAGCTTGTAGGTCTGCTATTTTTGAAAGATCGAAGAACGACTGACATAGAAACATAGCTTTTTCAGAAAACTGTCAGGATGTAGAAGACATTTTTAGAATCTGATCTCAGGTCAAAATGTGCTAGGATGACATAATGACACAGTATAGCCTGCAGCCTTCCATCCAGAGAGGAGAGGACATAACGCCCTCTGGATCCATCTGGTGGCTCTTTTCACCTCTAGCCAGTTCACATGCCTGCACTCTGTTGACATTCGCTCTCTTTTCTTTATTTAAAGGAGAATTCAATGCTAGAAGGCTTTCTTACGTTTATTTGTAGTTATTAGGTCCCCACCAAAGAGGTCCAGGTGTTATTTTGTGCAAAATGGCATTATTGGCTATTTCCCCTAATATAAGCCCTCAATGGGGATGGGTTTTTGTGCTAATTCGTTCCATCGAAATAAATAGTAAAGTTGATTTTTGAGCGATGGAAAAAAGAGAATTAGCACAATGCCCCATTCAATTCAATGCAATTCAATTCATTGAGGGCTTATGGTAGGGGAAATAGCCAATAATGCGCTTTTGCACAAAATAACACCTGGACCTCTTTGGTGGGGACGTAACAACTACAAATAAAGGTAAGAAAGCCTTCTAGCATGGAATTCTCCTTTTAAGTTATTATTTCAGTTATTTCAAGTCAAGTCAGTTATTTATGTCATTACCCTAATGTGATAATAATTCACAATACAATATATTTGGCTGTACAATAATGACATGTGGCTATTTGAGCTACGAATACAAATCCTGCATTTTTCTCATATTCGTCAGTGGCAGGAATCTACCTCCACAATAGGGCTGTGAATCTTTGGGTGTCCCACGATTCGATTCCGATTCTTGGGGTCACGATTCGATTTTTTTTCCAGATTCAAAACTATTCAAAATGATTCTCGATTCAATACATAGGATTTCATCACAATCTACTCCAGCCAACTGAAGTGACTAATATACTACAGTAACTTGAAAGGCATGATGTTTACTGTGATTAGGGTGAGCTTACATTTCATATCACACACACCATGTAGTGAAAACTCCTGTAACTGTAACCAGAAAAAAAGATTTTTTTGATACCCCTACTCCACAATGTCTACCAACCAACCATGCAAAACACATTACATAAACGGACCACGCCACTTGGGATTTGCACATGCAGCTCATGTGACCACTTTACCCCCTGCTCTGTCTCACATGCCTCTTCATGCTAAGCATTCCATCCTCCAGTGGCATGCAGACACTGACTGTCCTGGCCTGAATGGCTGTCTTAATCGCGTGGTGCCACGCCGTCAACGGAACACCTGTGACGTCAGCAGAGACGAGACTTGGTCCTGAACCGCTGCCAGTTTTACCGTCCGATGAATACTAATATTATCCTCTGTTAACAGACTAGTCAGAAGGTTCTCAACCTATGGGTCGGGACACCCAGGGGTCCTTGAGGGAGTTCCAGTGGGTCCCCGGCTTAAATTAACATTACTTTTACAATATACATTGGGGGTCCCAGAGATAGAAATGCCATTAAATGGGAGGTCTGTTAGCCTCGGTCCCAGGCTTACTTTTCTGCGAAAAGAAGAGCCTGGTCACAACATAAGGCAGAGAAGCTATCGGCGGACGTATCCTCCGGAACATCCATCAGATGTATTTCCCCCGGATACGATATTTTTCCGACCAATCACAACACTTGTTTCATTCGTGGAGAATGTAAACTGATTTGTAAAGCATCAACGTCATTTCCTTGGGCGATACTTCCGCTAAAATCCCGCAACTTCCGCTGATAGTCTTTTCAGCGTAGGTCTTGCCCAGGGTGGAGGTCTGTAGACTGATGCATGTCAAACTGGGAGGTCCTTGAAATTAAACGGGTTGAGAATCACTGCTAGAGCAAATCGTCTCTTATGGGGGTCTCTCCTGGCATGTCTTTTCAAATGGGGGGTCTGTGGGATAATTAGTGTCAATTTGGGGGTCCTTGACGTGAAAAGGTTTGGGAAGCACTTTCCTAAATTATAGGTGGATGCTGCAGACACTAAGTGCTGTGAGCTTGTAGATCTGCTATTTTCAGCATGCAAAGTGTAAAATGACTTGTACTGGATCTCTTGTCCACTAGTCCCTTCCTAACATTTTACGAAATTGTCAGTATATTTCTATATATGTCTTAGTTGTAGTCATTGTAGCTTCGTTTTTATTTATTTATTTTTATTTATCCATTTAGTTTTTCGTCAGTGAAAAAAGGTAGTCGACGAACATTTTTCGTCTTAGTTTTAGTCGACAAATCAACACTGATTGAAGCCTTTCTTTTGGAAAGAAGAAGTTATGTTCAAGGCGTTTATGAAGTCATGCCATTTATTGCCTATTAGACATTTTTGAGAACTTGCCTAAAGGAAATCTGTCACAACAGCAAGTTCTTGTGTCAGCTAAGACAACTTTGGGGTTATTAAGTTCAAACTGAAAGCCCCGCCCACATTGAACATTCCATATGGGTTGGAACCAAGTTAACCAACCAGTGGTGGAAACTGGAAAGTAATTAAGTATATTTACTTAAGTACTGTACTTAAGTACAATTGCGAGGTATTTATTTTGTACTTTACTTATATTTCCCATTTCCAATACTTTTAGGTTCTACTCCACTGCATCTCAGTTCCAAATATTGTACTTTTACTTTTTACAACACATTTATTTGACAGCTTTAGTTACTAGAGAATCCCTCGGCAAAAGAAATTAACCCATTCTGGGCGGGAACCCCTTTTGGTGTTAGCATTATGTTATGCTTTAGCTATTGAAAATCACACCCGTGTGAACCGAGTGGTGCAACTCCCCCCCCCCCCCCCCCCCCCCTCTGTCTCTCTCTCTCTCTCATTAGCAGGCAACAGTGCAATACTATCTCTCCGTCTCTGTTTCTGGCACGACAGCGCCCCTACTAGTACTCATGAGTCACACATGAGTCACACACAAACATAGGTTAACGTCACAAACATAGGTGAACAACACAGACATTGCTGTTCCTTGGAGTGGTTGCACCACTCAAAAATAGCAGACCTACAAGCTCGTGGCGCGCTACGAGCTTGTAGGTCTGCTATTTTTGAAAAATCGGAGAACCACTGACATAGAAACATAGCTTTTTCAGAAAACTGTCAGGATGTAGAAGACATTTATAGAATCTGATCTCAGGTCAAAATGGGTTAAGGAAAATCAGACCCGTCTGAATAGAGTTGTGCAACAGTTGGTACCCATAACATACAGACATGGGGACGGACGGACATTGCTGGTTCTAGGAGTGGTTGCACCACTCAAAAACAGCAGTTGACGCAAGTCAACAGTAGTCTGTCTGTTGACAGTCTGTAGGTTGACGCTAGAGCCAGGAAGGAATGCCACGTGAATCTGACGTCCTCCACAGAGAAGCCCATTCACGTCGCTGGGGAAGTCAAAACACTGAGCCTGCCTATTTAGACTGGTGGCCTATATCCCTGTACAGTAGCAGCTTCACACTGAGTACAGTGTGTCACCTTGAGGACACCCATGCTGTCTCTGGCTAGTTCTCTCCATTTCTCCATTCATTCATTTAACCCATTTTGACCTGAGATCAGATTCTAAAAATGTCTACAAGCTCGTAGCGCGCCACCGAGTGGCGCGCTATGAGCTTGTAGATCTGCTATTTTTCAACAGCTAAAGCATAACATAATGCTAACACCAAAAGGGGTTCCCGCCCCAAAATGGGTTAATCTTTCAGACAGCTGACCAAAAGAAAGAAACAAATATATAAATGACTATAATACAATATGCTGTTATGTTTGTTCATTCATACGGCAGCTATAGGCTCGTTTTAATTATATTATATTCTGTAGACGTGCTACAGTACGTAAATGTACAGTATTGTCACTTAGGTCGGAAAACAAGACCAAAAACCATAGCCTGTCTGGAAATTCGCAAACAAAAACCTGTGTTCCTGCTTCTGTTAATTCATTGGTTAAATGAATCAAAACCTCCAGACCGACTGAATCACTTTCATGACATCCATGAATAAAAACCTCCAGACAGACTGAATCACTTTCATGACATCCATGAATAAAAACCTCCAGACAGACTGAATCACTTTCATGACATCCATGAATAAAAACCTCCAGACAGACTGAATCACTTTCATGACATCCATGAATAAAAACCTCCAGACAGACTGAATCACTTTCATGACATCCATGAATAAAAACCTCCAGACAGACTGAATCACTTTCATGACATCCATGAATAAAAACCTCCAGACAGACTGAATCACTTTCATGACATCCATGAATAAAAACCTCCAGACAGACTGAATCACTTTCATGACATCCATGAATAAAAACCTCCAGACAGACTGAATCACTTTCAGGACATCCATGTCACTAATATAGACGGAAAGTGGCAATATTTTTCAGAAATGGTGAAAATAGCCAAACTATCAATGTCATAATATTTTGTTAGCGTGTACATCAGCTACTTCCACTACGGTCATATGACCGAGTATACAATATAGGTTATTGTCCGACACTGACAATTATCTTTAATTTCCCTTATTTTTCTGTGGCCTAATACACAAGGTCTTCAGAGATTATTTTATTTACGGTAATTTTAATGAAGAGTTAACGCAATATGCATTTGACATAATTCAACTGATGTATTTGTAACATTGAAATACCAGACAGTCAGGGATTTGTTAGTCGTGTAAAATGTGGAAATCATTTAAATTGCTTTTCAAAGACATTCATAAAGTTTGTGTCCAAATATAGTATATTTATCACCGTTTACATTAATTAGGCAAATCTACGTAAGGCTTTATTGAGTTAAATATACGGCAATGTTGTGACTGTTCAGCATCTAATGTATCTTGTTGTGTGTAACATTAACATAGGGTACTTCCTCTACCAGACCCTCGCCCACCCACCCTATACTGCCAGCCATTGTAGGGAAGGCGTTATGCAATCAGTTCACGAGACCAGCCCGCCCTTGTCTCTCAAGACGGACGCGTTAACAGATACCATTTCCGGCTCTGTCGACCTGTCCGTAATTATATTTTTACATTACAATGCTTGAGTACCTCTCTTCGTGCTACACTCATTCTCACCGTTACTGACTGACTTACTTATTGCCGACTGTGGCTCAGGAGGTAGAGCAGGTCGTCCAATGATCCATGGGTCGGCGGTTCGAATCCCGGCTCCTCCTGTCTACATGTCGAAGTGTCCTTGGGCAAGACACTGAACCCCAAATTGCTCCCGATGTGCTGGTTGGTACCTTGCATGGCTTCCGCCGCAATCGGTGTATGAATGTGTGTGTGAATGGGTGAATGTAATGCACAATCTATGTAAAGCGCCTTGGATAAAGGCGCTATATAAATGCACCATTTACCATTTGCCCAGCATACTGGCTAGAGTAGATGGTACTTTCCAGTTGTAGTACAGAATAAATGCAATCAGAGTAGGTCTGCAACTATCAATTATTTTCTTAGCGATTATTGTATCTATTACTTTTTCGATTAATCAAATAATCGCGAAGTGTGTTGTTTAGTCATCTTTTTAGCATTATTGCACACAATGCGGTGTCATGCAAAAAGGGGAAGTTGGCAATCTACAAGCCCGTGCATTGTGCGATTTATTTTATTTACTTACCTACTTACCTATGATGACATGCGCAAAATGATTTATGATTCATGATTATGAATCGATTATTTTATAAGATTATAGATTATTTTTTATAACCTATTAAATCGGTTAGTTTGATTAACTGTTGCACCACTAATGGAGGGAAACGGTTTCATTACCCCAGGTTCCTCTTTACATTGTATGCAATATATCAGTGGTTCCCAAACCTTTTCATGTCAATGATGCCCAAATTGACACTAATTAGCCCGAAGACCCACCATTTGAAAACATAATGCCAGGGAACCCCCATATGAGAAGATTTTTACGGCTCTAGCAGTGATTCTCAACCCGTTTAATTTAAAGGACCCCCAGTTTGACATGCATTAGTCGGCGTACGGACCCCCATTTAATGGCATTTCTATCTGTGGGACCCCCAATTTATATTGTAAAATCAATGTTATTTTTGGTACAAATGGGGTCCATTTGGTTCCATTTGTACACTCTCAGAGTTACAGACCCATAAGGGTCCATTTGGGTCCCATTTGTACACTCTCAGAGTTACAGACCCATAAGGGTCCATTTGGGTCCCATTTGTACACTCTCAGAGTTACAGACCCATAAGGGTCCATTTGGGTCCTAACTATCATTTTTCAGTGGGGTCCCCGGACCCCACTTTGGGAACCACTGCTCTATGCAATATAATAATGGTCCCACATTAAGACGACAAATGGAGAAACCCTAGTGGAAAACTTGACAGGAAGTGTAATTCCTTCCGTTTCAGGAGTGTTCCTCCGTTGGAACCGGTCCTCCAAGTGTGTGGACGAAGCGTACGAGGAAATGATCCACATCATCGAGTACAACAAGGAGCTGCAGAACAAAGTGAACAGCCTGCGTAGGCAGCTGGCCCAGCTGGAGACGGAAGACCCTCTGCTGCAGACGCCCTAAAGAGAGGTTGACCTGGAAATGGAAACCTGAGAAAAGGTATTGGAATATGAGAATGACGAACGGAAGATACGAAACAAAACATGTTCCTTTCCTGCTGAAATCTTCTATTTCTGTTCAGTCACGCACGCACGTACACACGTACGCACGCACGCACGCACACACACACACACACACACACACACACACACACACACACACACATAAAGTACATGAAGTACATACATGTTTGTCTGTGTATAGTATAAAATACTATTTTCCTGATAACAGAAAAGCATAATTGTATCCACCAGTAAATCATGATTCTACGTAACTGTATCCAGGTTTGGTTGGTACCTGGACATTTTGACTGATTTTCTCCATCAAGCTCCACTCCCAGTTAATGTTTAAGTACTTGTTTAAAAAACTATTTTGTGATTACTTTAGCTGAATGGATTGGAAATTGTGCCATCGTGTGATTGGAGGAGAATTGCATTTGTGAAGAATCTGTAAATGAATAGATGCGGACTGCTGAAAGGATGAGAATATAACAAAAGAAACACACCCCTTGCTCAGATTGACGATAAGTCACACAATCCTTCCTTGTATACAATATATCCCACCATTCAGCATGCTCATACACATTCAGTAGAGACACAGACACTAGACCTCACCCAGTCTTTCAGGTGCGCAATTAACCCATTCTGAACGGGAACCCCTTTTGGTGTTTTCCAGCATCATGTTATACTTTAGCTATTGAAAAATAGCAGATCTACAAGCTCGTGGCGCGGCACCGAGTGCCGTGCTACGAGCTTTGTAGATCTGCTATTTTTTGGGAAAATGTGGCACAAATCTTTTAATATATATATTCTTTCAGAGTGAACGTTTTAAACTTTATTTATGTGATGTATTGCCATGCTTTTTGTTCTTGCTTAATGTAAAGTTCTGTGGATTATGAGCGTGTTGCTAAATGCCTAAATTGTAACTCAAATCTTTGCTTCTGGGGGGGTCCCTGGAACAACATATTTTCAGATGGGGGGGTCGACGGGCAATTTTTGAGAACGACTGATATAGAAACTGATATAGAAACATGGGTATTTCAGAAAACTGTCATGATTTAGAAGACTTTTTTTTTAAATTTCGATGTCAGGCCTAAATGGGTTAAGCTGGATTTATACTTTGTTGTGCTCGAGTGTCGAGCACCGAAAATAGACCTGTTAGATCAGCTAGTATCTACAATATGGACCTGTTAGATCAGCTAGTATCTTCAATATGGACCTGTTAGATCAGCTAGTATCTTCAATATGGACCTGTTAGATCAGCTAGTATCTTCAATATGGACCTGTTAGATCAGCTAGTATCTTCAATATGGACCTGTTAGATCAGCTAGTATCTTCAATATGGACCTGTTAGATCAGCTAGTATCTTCAATATGGACCTGTTAGATCAGCTAGTATCTTCAATATGGACCTGTTAGATCAGCTAGTATCTTCAATATGGACCTGTTAGATCAGCTAGTATCTTCAATATGGACCTGTTAGATCAGCTAGTATCTTCAATATGGACCTGTTAGATCAGCTAGTATCTTCAATATGGACCTGTTAGATCAGCTAGTATCTTCAATGTGGACCTGTTAGATCAGCTAGTATCTTCAATGTGGACCTGTTAGATCAGCTAGTATCTTCAATGTGGACCTGTTAGATCAGCTAGTATCTTCAATATGGACCTGTTAGATCAGCTAGTATCTTCAATATGGACCTGTTAGATCAGCTAGTATCTTCAATATGGACCTGTTAGATCAGCTAGTATCTTCAATATGGACCTGTTAGATCAGCTAGTATCTTCAATATGGACCTGTTAGATCAGCTAGTATCTTCGGTATGGACCTGTTAGATCAGCTAGTATCTTCAATATGGACCTGTTAGATCAGCTAGTATCTTCAATATGGACCTGTTAGATCAGCTAGTATCTTCAATATGGACCTGTTAGATCAGCTAGTATCTTCAATATGGACCTGTTAGATCAGCTAGTATCTTCAATATGGACCTGTTAGATCAGCTAGTATCTTCAATATGGACCTGTTAGATCAGCTAGTATCTTCAATATGGACCTGTTAGATCAGCTAGTATCTTCAATATGGACCTGTTAGATCAGCTAGTATCTTCAATATGGACCTGTTAGATCAGCTAGTATCTTCAATATGGACCTGTTAGATCAGCTAGTATCTTCAATATGGACCTGTTAGATCAGCTAGTATCTTCGGTGTGCAACCAAGTATAACTCGGGCTTCATTTTCTCCTTTTTACACATACGGGTGTGTATGCATTCACATTAAGTTACACATACGGGTGTGTATGCATTCACATTAAGTTACACATACGGGTGTGTATGCATTCACATTAAGTTACACATACGGGTGTGTATGCATTCACATTAAGTTACACATACGGGTGTGTATGCATTCACCTTAGTTGGCACAACACTAGTTTGAGGATTCCAACCCGTCTGTGGCGCGTCGTCTTACGCATGAATTCAGAGAACATGTTTGCGATGCATGAAATGCTTACGTGAATGTTCACATTGTTATGGAAGGAGGTGGGGCCCGTAGGGTACTTTATTCAATAAATAAACGTTTCGATCTTAGATCTTCATCAGGTCAGTATGACCTGACGAATGAGCCCTACCTCCTTCCATGATGGCCTTATTGGCCCTGCACCCACTGTCGAGGTGCGTGGAAATAGGTATGCTCTGAAAATGTTCACATTGTTAACCACTGTTTCCACTTTCAAAAATTCTAAATGGCCCATCGCAAGCTTGTACTGTACATGGATCCTCTATTCTTTTTGATGATGTTTAAAAGAGTACCTAATGACATGCCAACAATAAGGGCGCCATAAACTGACACTTTGCAGACTGACATGCTTTTCAGAGTGACTGTGGCAACACCACTGGTGGTGTTGTGTGTTCTAGGTTTTTTCGGAGGGTATACTATTATTTTAAAAAGCAGGTGGCTTGCTGGTGCTGGACAAAAGGTAGATACATACAGAGAAGGAGAAGTCCGCACCCAGTCCTTGCTCCAACAGTGTTTCTTTTGTTAAAACACCATTCTAATCAGGACGTGACGTTTCGGCAGTGAGCGGCCGAAACGTCGCGTCCTGATTTAATAGAATGGTGTTTTAACAAAATACACTCACACACAAAATACACACACACACAGGCCAGGGAGAGTACAGTACAGTACTACTCACTTCAGACCCGTCTGATTTAAAAGATATATATTCTGGGACGGTATACTGGTATATAGTGCAACATATTGCAACATACACCATACGGTACTGGTAGGAGTATGTGTCTTTTCGGCACATTGGATGATATTACGAAGTGCTATTACGATGTGGATTAAGTCTTGTTGAAATGCAATATCTTGATAGTACTTCAGATCATATGTTTACATTCCAGAAATTATATTCCAAAATATTTTTTGCACCCTTGATTCTATTTTTTGAGACCCTAAAGTGTAAGTGTATAAACAGCTGGAATTATTTTAATTTGTTATTTCCAACAATGTTGCTCCCGGTGTTGAAGACCAAAAATATTTTCTAAATGAGACTGTGATGAATATGAAAGCTTAGGTTTGTCATTAACAGAGAAGGAACCCAGAAATATATATAAAAAAATATCATCTTTTTTTATTTCTTAAATCGATATCTTGTGTATGTGTGTACGTCACAAGTGTATGATTGAACAAAATACTTTTTGTTACAGTGATGTAATGTCCCGGGACCCAGGGGTGGTCTTTTAGGGACCCAGGGGTGGTCTTTAATGTCCCGAGACCCAGCGGTGGTCTTTTAGATATGTTATGAGTCTTACTTCAACAACGTTAAGATTACAGTACTGAGTACAGTATTGCACCCCAGGACCCCCGGAGGGTGACATGATTGCGTCCTTTCTCAATTTAGTGAGTAAGGATGCAGGCTATTTGCATCACTGTTGTTTACATTAATGTTATCTGTAAACAAAGTCACCTTTTTCCAAAGCAATTTAATTTACTGTATATATATAAAACATAAAGTGGTACTAATATATATATACTATTTTTCTTTTCTTGTGTATCTAACACTATAACTTCTTTAATTCCGTGCCATGTATTGTTGCCAACATGACCAAAAGTCTTAGTTATGAATGTGAAAGCACCACAGTAATAAAATGAACATATCTCATTGGCTGTGTTGCAGCCAGGATTATATACTATTCTACTGTGTGTGTGTGTGTGTGTGTGTGTGTGTGTGTGTGTGTGTGTGTGTGTGTGTGTGTGTGTGTGTGTGTGTGTGTGTGTGTGTGTGTGTGTGTGTGTGTGTGTGTGTGTGTGTGTGTGTGTGTGTGTGTGTGTGTGTGTGTAAACTACAGTTTTCCTGCTTTCATGGGTTTCTGTAAAGTGTAAATGTAAAATATCACTATCATTCCAACTTTAAAACATAATTCCACTATAATTTGGTAAGACGAGAGATAGTTTTAAAAGGATCCCTGGCTAATAATAAGCTGTATATGCCTTAAACTAATACATTATTATAATGCCCTCTATAACTAAAAGAAATATATATATATTTTTTTTAGAAATGGTTCATATTTTACTCAAGGTTCTCAAAGTTTATGCCATTTGTCCATGGCATAAATCCAGCCCTATGGAATGCACATGCTAACAAAAATATCAACTTGATACTTTCTATGGTTAATATGATATGAGCATCAAAAAAACATTTTAAATATGTTTTCACAGGGCTGGATTAGCACCTCTGAGGGCCCCTGGGCACTGAAGCCTGAAGGCCCCCCCCCCCCCCCCCCCCCCCTGCGCCCCAGAGTGACAAACACATGTTGTATTTGACCCACATAGTAAGCAAATGGGTGAGAGAATCCAATCTGCCAATGCTGGTGTATTTCAGTGTTTTTACCTCTTTTTGGCGAGCTACCTGTCGCGCTATGCGTGCAGAATCTAAACAAAGCCAAGCTGGTGTGTGGACACACGTCTTTTATTCCACCAGAATCACCTCTCCACCTGTCACCTGACCTCACACTGCCCACCCACCTTGTACAACAGCCAATCTAGCGCATTGTTGCTGCTTTACACACACATTGCACTTTCCAGCTGCTAAGATAATAACAAAATGGGGACATTTCTGTGGAGCAAAAAAAGCAATCTACCAAAGTGCCCATAGATGTGTTTCCATTAGCACATGAATTCCATACATTCCATAGGGCTGGAACACACATGGACAAATGACATAATCGGCTTTTATCTTGAGTAAAAAGTGTTTCTAAAATAAATAAAATATAGATGCTGTTTTTCATTTATACTTTTAGTTATACAGGATAATTATTATAATGTAATGGCATACGGTATATGACTTATTGGCCAAGAAATATATATAATATATAATATATATATATAATTTCTTCTTTTATAGTTCTTGCTCCTAAGTGATTCATGTTTAAAATGTAGGCCTGCATAGGACAATACTGGGAGATAGTTTGGCTTTGTCCCTGACACTTTCTTTTTCTTCTTATTATTGTATCTTTGATCTGTGCAATGCCTTACTACTGGAACATAATTTATGAAGCAAATGTGAAATAGGCCGACTAACTTTCATTATCACTAATTGATATAATTGTGCGAAAGAGCGTTTAAATGTTTTTTAAGCGATTAAAAGATGATTGTGCAAACGCACCTTTTGTACTTTTGTTTTTCTATGCTTATTCACACTTATGCAAACACCTAATATCAGTTGGTTGTTGGAGACATTACATCTAACAGTGTCCACGCCTTCAAGAAGAGGCTGAACAAACACCTCCTCAGTATGTGACTGTAATCCCACAAAGCTCAAGGACTGTCATTCATCCAACATTCAGTTTACACATACTGTACACCTGACTGAGTAGCTGCAGATCACTGATAGGCTCTTTGAATGTATTCATTCTCATAGCCTGTATCTGCTTAAGCTTAATAAAAAAAGAAAATAAAAGTTGTTGTTTAGTGCTACAGATCATAAATGGGTAAACATTGATTATGGAATATGATTTACACTCAGGGAATACATTTTATTTATTTTTTCCTAAACAATTTATTAGCATTTAGTAGATACTCTTATCTCGAGCGACTTACAAAGTGGCATGAACCCAGCAGGGTGAAGTGGTCAAGTAATTACACTGCAAAGAAAACAATGTTGTGCTACAAAGTGACTAGGATGCCAGGTAAACATCAAACCTAGCATCCGTCCGAACAACACATGCTATCTAAATAAAACACATTTGTGTGAGTTGACCTTGATTGTCTTGAAGGTCATCACCAGTGTTTTAAATTAGATGCGGGAAGGGAACGCAGACCATAGAGGGGTGATGTGAAAACGTAGGGCGGTATAGTTGTGATAGAGAAGCCTGGAGATGACATGTGGATATTAAAACCCATTTTGGGGCGGGAACCCCTTTTGGTGTTTTAAGCATTATGTTAATACTTTAGCTATTGAAAAATAGCAGATCTACAAGCTCATAGCGCGGCACCGAGTGCATATTTTGAGATGGGGGCCAATTACATATAATTTGTGGGGGTCCTTGACATGAAAATGTTTGAGAACAACTGTAGAAACATGGGGTTTTTCTGAAAACTGACATTTGTAGAATCGTCCTCAGGTCTAAATGGGTTTAATATGGGGCAGCATGGGCAGACTCCAGGGTTGAGGAAGGGTCTGGTCCTCCAGAGGTTGTACATGCAGTGCAAAGTCTGCAAACCAACCTGCAGAGCAGTCACTGCAATGTGTCAGTGTGTGCCTTGAGGACAACACACTATACACTGACTGTATACAGGACCACTGTCTGAGGTTCTTGGCAGTTGGAACAGGAGCCACCAGGGTGGTGTTGACCAGAAAATCTCCTGCAAAGGGCAGGACTTTCCAGGAAGAGAAGAAGCTCAGTCTTGTCAGCGTTGAGCTTGCGGCAGTGAGAAGACATCCACTGTGAGATGGTGTTGCATACATTTAAGATAAGGGAAGGCTCGAAGACCAATTTGTTGTGTAAAAAATCCGGCGACCCAAGGATCAATTTGTTACAGAAATTTAAGATAAGGGAAGGATCGAAGACCAATTTGTTGTGTATAAAAATAAATTATATCTATTCTGTAATGCTAATTAGAAAGGACTGTAAATATATATATACCTTCAATAACCCAGCAGGGAGACCAAATACCGTGCTGTATTTACCTTACAAATGAGTGGATAGCCCTTTAAATCTTGAATGACAGCCACGGTACCATAAAAAATAGAAGGATACCTTAAAAACGAATTGGAGACAGACGAAATAAAGTTCTGAGAGGAAGTTTAAGGTTTTAACTGTAATTTTTAGTAGGTAATAAAGTCAATTTACATAGAGAATGTGCTACATGGTTCAGATAATAATAATCATAGTACAATACATCACTATAATTTAGAGTATTCAATTGTTCCAATATGGATCCGAACTGAACCTGAACTCCTCTTCACAGTATGTTACTGGCATTAATAGTGCATCTGACGTCAGTTGTTGATAAAATGTTCATTGGCTTGAGATAGTTCATTTCCGCAATATCCCACGGTGGCGCTGGTTGTCGAGCGCTCATTGGACCAGCACATGGATGATGAGACTGGTATCGTGACATCTTCCTTGGTTCCGTCATTGAGGGCCATAGACCGGGAAAGCACAGAGGCTGGCGTTGCTGAATGTGGCGTCAGGAAATCCATAATATAAGTATGATAAAATAATATAAAGGATAAGATGAACCACCCTGTGTAAACAGGCAGTAGGCTATGAGTGAAATGATGATAAAAGGGCAAGATGACAAAATATGACCTATATGGAACACGGTCTGGGCCCAAAGTTCTATATGTGTTGACCAACAGAATATGATGGAATGGCCAACTTGACATGACGTGTAAACAACATGTCAGAATTTATCTAACAGATGGCTGCCAGACATTCCATTCTATTCTATTCTATTCAGTGATCCATCCATCTTCAACCGCTTATCCGTAGTCGGGTCGCGGGGGCAACGGCTCCACCAGAGAGCTCCAGACATTACTCTCCAGAGCAACATTAGTAACCTCCTCCTGGGGGATCCTGAGGCGTTCCAAGGCCAGTGAGTCGATGTAATCCCTCCATCTGCGCCTTGGTCTGCCCCGAGGTCTCCTCCCAGTGGGACATGCATCGAGCACCTCCCTAGGGTGACGCTTCCTAACCAGATGCCCGAACCACCTAAGCTGGCTCCTTTCCAGGGCGAAGAAGTGTTCTTCAAACTGTGGCCCCATTTCCACCGGGGTTGAACCGGTACGGTTCTTTTTTCCTGCCTATAATATTGAACCGGTTTCCACTGAGAATGAATTGGTTCCAGAACCCTAAAAGATGGTTGGGAACTGGAATCAAACAATGGTTCTGTGAAAGCACCAATAGGTTCCAAGAATCTAGAACGGAGCCAGTTCTAGAACCCAATGTTATTTTGGTGGAAAAGGGCCTTGTGTGGCAGAGGAAGGGAAGTTTTTCATTATTATTGTTTAAAATGTATTTCCATAAACATTTGGAAGTTAATTCAATGTTTTTCATCATAAAATATACTGAATACTATTTGACTGCCTACTCCTAATACTGGTATAGTTAAAATGGGACACATTCTGTGTACTGTACTGTACTGTACAGTATGTACAAAATGTACTGGAGGGCGGGAGATTGTGATATCATGACATCTCTGTCGCTGCCCAGTGACACTGGCTGGGATTCAAGTTTGACTAGACAGTCAGCACTGATAGCAGGCCAGTATGCTGCTCTCTTGCACCATCATGATCTGTCCTGATATAGTTGGCCTCACTGCAGAACCAACACCCTGGCCTGATATAGTTGGCCTCACTGCAGAACCAACACCTCGCCCGCATGCTTTCCAGTGGTGGAAAGTAACTAATTACTTTTACTTAAGTACTGTACTTTTTTGAAGAATTTTGAGGTATTTGTACTTTACTTGAGTATTTCCAATTTCCAATACTTTTACTTCTACTCCACTACATCTCGGAGCCAAAATTTGTACTTTTACTTCACTACAATTATTTGAAAACTAGTTACTTTGGCGATTTAAATTTTGATTAGAAAACATACATTAACCACTTCAACCCTATACATTTCGGCCATTTGAAAGTAGCCGATCTACAAGCTCTCAATGCGTCGCAACGCGACGCATTGAGAGCTTGTAGATCTGCTATTTTCAATCGATTTTCTACACATTTTGAACTTGTGAAATGGGACATTCTGCAATAGGAATACTTTTACTTTTAGTACTTTAAGTACATTTTGATGCCGATACTTTTGTACTTTTACTCAAGTACATTTTCAATTCCGTACTTTTACTTGTAACGAAGTAGTTCTAAATTGCAGTATTGGTACTTTTACTTAAGTAAAACAATTGAGTACTTTTCCCATCACTGATGGTTTCTCCTGACTTGTGTTTCAATCACTGTGACAAAATGTATCATCTGTTAAAGTTATTGAGGAGTACAGTACAGTAGATGGCAACAGTCACCTGCCCGATGGACGCATATGACAGAGAGATGTTTGTAGAGCATCAGCCATGGCTTTTTATGAAGAAGCCATGCCCTTTTTGCCTTCTGATTATATACTGTATCAATGACTGTTTTAACCCATTTTGGACTGAGATCAGATTCTAAAAATGTCTTCTACATCCTGACAGTTTTCTGAAAAAGCTATTCTACTTTCTATGTCAGTCGTTCTTCGATTTTTCAAAAATAGCAGACCTACAAGCTCGTAAGCGCGCCACTCGGTGGCGCGCTATGAGCTTGTAGATCTGCTATTTTTCAATAGCTAAAGCATAACATAATGCTAACACCAAAATGGGTTAATGTTAAACAGGACATTTAGGGCTGCACATGCCCAATTGAAAATTAGCTAATAGGGGATAAGCAGGTATAGTACAGTATAATATACTCGCGGAGCAAGAGTTACATAAAAGTGATCATGTGATAGTTGAGGGTGAGGACTCGGGAGACCAGTGTTCACAGTCATACATGACACATATATTGCTTATTAATATTCTACCGCCTCCCCACTTTCTGTCAAGTCGCAAGTATTCTCTGATCTTATATTGCCTCTGTATGATTGAGGAGAGATAGAGGACCACATGCTTGTTCCAACTACCCAAGTTCATTGACACGAACTCATCCAAAACAAACGAGCCGTGCATCTATTGCACAAATTATTTTGGGGGCCGGGGTATAGATGCCATCCACTGGAGATTTCCGCAAGAGTAAGCTTGGGTTTTTTCCAGCTACCAGGGAAAAGATGGTGTCAGGTTACTGACACCATGAGATTAGATTTGTTTTTAGACATGCATGACGTGCATACTATTCCTATATGCAGTGATGATGGGGTGTGGGTGTGTATTCTGTCCACCACTCACCTGCCCGCCCCAGGCGCCCCATGTCCCTAAACCCTACCCTCCTCCGCTAATGCTAGAGAGGGCCAGTGTTAGACATAACACCTCTATCTAATACAAACACACATGAAAGTCATACGAGGGTGTGGAAATGCACATCTCGCCTTTTTTCCCTTGGTAAACACAAGTTACCAGACTTGTGTTTACCATGGGAAAACTCAACAAAGAGCTTGAGCTTGTTAATGTCAAAGCTTAAGAATAATTATAAAGGCATGCTGCGGTTTTAAATGCGTTATGATAAAATAATGTATGTATGGACATTATCCTAGTGCCGTTCCATCGATTTTTATCTTCTCTTGCCTTGAGTCCACCCACTAATTTCTATTATTGTTCATCCTAAGCCTATATTTATTATGGATTTTCTTTCCCCCTCATTTGCGTAGGCTAGTCTTTATAGGCACGTGACGTAGTCTTGGATGTTATTGCTCTGCCAGTGCCAGTGTAAGGTCAGCTGGATTCTGTAGAACCACTTCTAGGCCTACATGTTTTTAACATTTAGGGTTATGGATGGTTAGACATTAACATTAACACACTCATTTACATAGTGGATTTGGTTATGAAAACATTGCATTTATTTTTTACACAAAGTCAAATAAGACTCTCTCTCTCTCTCGGGTGGGCTTGAGAGTTAGTTGAGATGCACTGAATGTTCCCTTCAACACATTACTTAAATCTATTTCTGGGGTGTTTCCTAAGCCCTAACATCCAAGCCAAACCTTTCCCATTTACAGACTTTGGTACAGTACAGGCTTGGGTGTTATAGGTCTAGATGGCATGTGGTGAGGGATTTTTTGCGTTTATTCTCTCACTTTTTATCGCATTGATATATTTATTATTAGGTCCTTCTGGGCTCTTGGTCTTGAGCCAGGCAATAACAAGCGCCAAGCGGTTGAAGCGGTCCCTTGTTAGTTGAGCCACTAGACTCCTCTTCACAGACCACTCCTACCTTGCGGCACGTCACCTCTCCGGCGGTGTGACGCACAGTGGGAGTGGCCTGGTGTGTGCAGACCCGACCGCACCTCCGAGGTTCCTCCAATCAGAGCGAGGCCGGTGAAAGCAGATGGCCGGTGATATATAACCCGAACATGAGCTGATGCAACACTAGTCTAAGATAACACACGTGTACACGAGTCAGCAGTTGTAAGGCTGTTCTTTACAGAGTCTGTGACAGGACCAATTGAAAGTGAGGAGGCAGGCAGGCAGCATCCCGTATCTCTACAGAGGTCAGGGGAAGCAGACAAAGCAAAGAGGACGCTTAATTGTTTCATTTTCTACGAAAAGAAGATCTATTGGTAAGTAAAACTAATAAATAATAATTGTATTTTTTTTTAACTAAAGAAAGAAGAGAAAACACGATAGGCTTTTATTAATAATAACTCGCACAGCCATTCCAATTGTGTGTAGGGCCATGAGCTCTTTTTAGTGAAGCAAGTTATAAATTGTGACTGGTGATTTTAAGTTATGCCGAGACAATGTTCTGCTTAAAATGCGCTCAAACGGGCAGTCAGTTTAGTGATTCATGTTAAATCATTAATATATTAGGCTAGATCATTGCAGTAGGCCTGTCCTGGGATATATAGCCAAAATAAGCCAATAAAAGAGTTGGTTGTTACAGAATGTATCACAATCAGTATAGGCCTAAAATTAACAGGCAGCATAATTGGCATTCATCAGCATATGTCATTGTCAAGAGTCAAGACTCCTAAAGTAAAACGGGACATTTCATTCTGTGAACCACTGGCCGATGTAGTTCAAATGAAAACACGATATAGGCCTACAGCTATTAGTCTATTACACAACCTTGGCAACCATGCAGCTTTAGATGCCACATATGCAGGCGTGATGCGCAAGCAAAAGGATGGTGCCACACACACACACACACACACTGTACACACATTAGAAGCTAGTAGAAGGCAACTTATTGCGTTATTTATTCCGAGAAAATGAATTCACAACGTGTGACTTATTATTTACAGCCTTTAGCTATATATCACAACGTTGTATAATTGATTCCTATAATAATAGGCTACTCTGATGGCCGGGAGGGACTCTCTGGTTTGTCCTTAAAAAAAAAGAGAGAAAATAAACCTCTTTGGATCAACCCTGTAATTCGTGTTCCTAAAGTGTAGGGTCAGACAGACTGTCTCTCGTGCTCAACCAGCAGAACTCAAATGAAGGGCTGATCCTTTTAGAATTGTGTTGCCAAATTCAACACCCAGCGGGGGTTTCATCCAGCTGTCATGATGTCCGCCCCTTCCTTCACTTCTGATTGGCTCTCTTTGAAGGCAGGGCGATATACATGTTGAGCGTCAAGTACGTTATCCTTCCTTTTTTGGAAGCTTCTTCTTCATTAGTTCTTTGGCTTTCGGTAAGTATTATTGTGATCGTAGGCCTACGATGCAAATTAGTTTTGTTTGGACGTCACCGAACGGCTGACTAGCAACTAATTATTTAGGTTAATAATGGTTCATTATTATGCGCGACTTTAATTAGCACAGTTCAATAAAAAACGATGCTTTGCATCGATCGCGCTCTGTTCTGCATGACAAATGGCTAATACGAATCGTGACTTCCGTCTTTCGTTTTGCATTAGACACAATTTCAATGGAATGATAGTAGATTTATTTATCTATTTCAGCATTAAAGTATTGCTCCGTGATGAGAATAATGAAATGAATGAGAGCGCAGTAGGCTTTAATACATATTCATGATATTCTGCATTTGCAGTACAGCACTCGGTAGACCGGTTAAGTCGCATCATGTTATACTTTCTGCAGTATAGGCTACAGACTTTCTTGGTATCTTTTCTTAAGACTACTTGTTCTGCATGTGGTCTGGAAAGATGCCTGCATAATTACACAAGAAGCTACTATAGTTGCATGCTACTGTTGCATTGAAAGAACCAGGCGATGGCAGTGAAATCCTTTTGTCAGTCCCGTTCACAGAAGATCCTCTTCCTGATAAACTAAACAGGAACAGCAGCATGCTTATGTAAAATATAACTACACAGTCAGACAATCATGTTATTCACTACATTTACGTTTTCATTGCATGAAATGCTTATGTTTTTGTTCAATCTTAAAGCACTTCATTAATAGGTCTTTGTTCAATATTATAGCACTTCATTAATAGTTCTAAAAAAGTAAAATATAACTTATCATTGACCTAGGGCTTTGAACTTTTTCTCCCCCAAAGGTAACAAGAGAATGCCTGTCATCAGAAACCTGAGCAGGGTGGCCAAGCAGGCCCTCCTGACCTCCCCCGGCTGTGGGTGCCAGCCTCTCATGGTGGCCGTACGCAACATAAGCTTCTCCCCTCGACAGGTTCCAGGCTCCGATGCCAGCTTCCACTCCCGGTCCTTCTCCGAGACAGACCACCCCAAGGTGCTCATCACCGGTAAGCAAAGAAACACACCTCTTCTTCAGCCATATTTGAAATACTTTATCATACCATGTGGTGTTGTTGTGTGGAAATAGCCAATCTACTGTGAGCTTGTAGATCGATATTATTGAAAATAGCTTCTTCTTTTTTTTGCTATTATTGCATTTTTGTTCAGATTTTTGTCTATAATGACCTGCCCAAAATGGAACGACAGGTTGAAATTGGTTAATGCACACCAGCCAGAACAACATATCAATATTTATGGCTGTGATTTATATCACGCCTGCCATTGTCAGGCCTTTAGGCTTTGGTGAAGAATTGTATATAAAAACGGGTCATTAATTTAATGTACTCAACAGAGATGTAAACATGTATAATGGGGCTGGTAAATAAAGTATCTAGGGATGACTGCAGTTTAAAACAGTAGTTCTCAAAGTGGGGCATCAAAATCAGTTTTACCACTTTCGGCCATTTGAAAATGTCCCACCTGCAAGCTCACAACGCATCACATCGAGCTTGTAGATCGGTTATAATTCTTTTTTTTTTAAAGCTAAATGTGGAATATTTTTTTAAAACACTCTAACTACAGAAATCTTGTATTGGGTTTCCTGGCATAAAACGATTAACTTAGGGGTCCTTGACATATAAAAGTTTGATGGTTTAAAATAACAACAACAACAAGGAGATGGCGGTGTTTGGTGCTGTGACCTTTATATTCTCACACTCCTCCACTGAAATCTCCATGGAAACCAGTACTGACAACCCTTAGGTGATGATTCCAACGTGAGTATTGTGTACTAATGAGATCTGTTTCAATTCATCACAGGCGGCCTTGGCCAGCTGGGAGTGGGACTTGCCCGATTGTTGAGGTAAGAGGCGCTTCTCATGGTGTGGAGACACGCGTACTGTATTTTCCATTTCCCGGAATGGTTGTTGGCATGCTGTATAAGACGCAGGCTTTGTTGGGTAGAAATCATTACGTAATTTGTGCTAATGTTGTCTTTCCTGCCTTACAGGAAGAGGTTCGGAAACAACAACGTCATTCTGTCTGATATCAGGAAGCCCCCGAACAGTGTCTTCCACAGTGGTGAGTAAATGTTCCTTCTGGAGATGAACTTTCAGATCATGAGAGGGACTTCCAGTATGAGCACATCAGTCATTGACTAATATATCAGGAGTTCCGATATTGGCCCATAATGTAAAGTTTGCTGAAATGTGTCCTAAACGTGTTACAACTGCATCATACCGGTATGCCCCATACGGGATAAACACAGTTTAAAATGCTCCAATTCTTCTTTCACATGACCATGTGTGTTTATAAAATGAGGAATGGTTTTTTGATTAGGTATTGATTTCTTTGCCTCAAATACACAATGAAAGTCAATGTGTTCTCTTGAACAGGGTCATTGATCAAATCGATTCATAATGTATGATGAATGTATGTCCAGTGACTGCTAATAAAGACTTGATAAATGTACCTGTTAAAAGCCCCCGGCTGGTAACAGACCGCAAACTATAAATGAGCGTTTTATGTTGACAATTCGAAATAAATAAATCTGTTATGAATACTGTATCTCTGCCCCTCTCAGGCCCGTTCATTTACTCTGACATCCTTGACTACAAGAATCTGAGAGAGATCGTGGTGAACAACCGCATCACGTGGCTGGTTCACTACAGTGCTCTCCTCAGTGCTGTTGGTGAGGCCAACGTTCCTCTGGCCCGGGCTGTCAACATCACTGGTGAGTTACGCCTAACTTTCTTACAGTCCATTCGTCTCACGTCTGCTTTATTAGGCATTCTCTCGTCGCTTAGATTCTGGGGTCTTGAAAGATGCCTGCATTACACAGCAGTATCGAACTTGGAAGTCGTAATACTCAATTTTCTTGGTGGTGGCGGTTGAATTCCACCAATTATTTTATTTCTTTACCTATTTTGCCATAAAGGTGAATGGAATCACTGGACAATATTTGGACTTACGTATCAAGGCCAGGAATATACTGTACAACACAAGGTTCTGCCAAGAGACAAGACTGTCCTCTTGGCTAGTTCACGACAGAGCTGTACTCAGCGCTGATGGTGAGGCTGATATGCCATGTGTCACTAGTGAGTCCAAGTCTAACTAGCTTAATCCTCTTAGGATCTCGAAGGATTCAACATTATACAACAGGTCGTTTCGAGGAAGCAATCTGATTGGTTCAAACAGCCTTCTAGCCGTGCTTGAAACCAGTATCATGGTCATGGAACACCTCATTAAAACGAAGAATTCAGCCGTGTTGTCCCAGAGTGCAGCAGACTCTGTGGCTAGGCTAGCTAGTTTCTTGGGACGTTTGTGGTCGTAGTGGCTTCATCTGTTATTAAAAAAAATATGTTTTTTTTGGCGACTATCTTAGTTTTAAGGGTAACTGTTGTATAATCGAGGGTGTGCATTTCTGCGCTGCTTACAGAACTCGCCTTCGGCTCGTTCTTGCAGCAACGCAGGCGTGCCATTAATGACAATAACGCACACCCTCTCGTGTAATATTGCTTAATTAACAAACTTAGTCAGGTTAACATTGAGTGAGCTGCTTTTCAATTCAACGCGTGTTGGTGAAGTGCAATGCCCTAACGACCGGGTCTGTTTGTCTCATCATTCCAGGGCTTCATAACATCCTGGACATTGCAGCAGAACACGGCTTGCGTCTGTTTGTCCCCAGCACAATTGGGGCGTTTGGGCCCACGTCTCCCCGCAACCCCACTCCAGACCTCTGTGTGCAGAGACCTCGCACCATCTATGGGGTCTCCAAAGTCCACGCAGAGCTGATGGGCGAGGTAAGCTGTCGGAGCACTTTCTCCGTTACCGTACAACACTGTTTTGGATACACAAGACTATTCGTGTTAAGCTTAGCTTGTTGTTATCTAACCAAAAGTACTGTTTTCTTTTTGTTCCACAGTACTACCACCATCGCTACGGCCTGGATTTCCGCTGTCTCCGTTACCCGGGAATCATTTCTGCTGACTCCACGCCTGGTGGCGGCACAACTGGTGAGAGTCTGAGATTGGGCACACTCTCACAACATGGTTCTGTACGAGAGTTACCCCGGGCCGTACACAAGTTCTCCATTTTCATTTATCTGTCTATTCCTGTACCCCCTCCTCTCCTGTCATGTCACAAGTTACTTATGTAACGGACTAATTCCAGAGAGTTGTTATGACGCATGGTTTATTTTTAGGTCAGCTGATAAACACTTGTGGTACTGTACATCTGGTACAGGATAACCGCTATTATGTTTCCCCCTCCTTAAAAACAACCCCATCTTTCCTGT
Source organism: Electrona antarctica (assembly GCF_951216825.1). Classification (NCBI taxonomy): domain Eukaryota; kingdom Metazoa; phylum Chordata; class Actinopteri; order Myctophiformes; family Myctophidae; genus Electrona; species Electrona antarctica. The sequence continues at coordinate 3,264,215 of NC_136798.1, read as the reverse complement.
CATCCCCCATCATTACTTTGTGCAGTGCATGCATGTAGTTTGGTCAACTTAGTGGAGCTTGTAACCTGTTGTACTGCATGACATTCAACACAGTTGACTTTTCACAACTTTTGTTACAGTCTTAATGATTAAACGCAGTATTAGTGATTAAACACGTGAGAATGTCAGTTTTTCCCACGATGGTGATCACAAGCACTGTGGCTAATATTTCTTGAAAAAATAACTTGCGTGTTCACCTCTTCCTCCAGACTATGCCGTCCAGATTTTCCACGACGCGGTCAAAACGGGCAAGTTCGAGTGCAACCTGAAGCCGGACACGCGGCTGCCCATGATGTACATCGACGACTGCCTACGTGCCACGCTGGAGGTGCTGGAGGCGCCGGCGGATACGCTCACCATGCGGACGTACAACATCAACGCCATGAGCTTCACCCCGGAGGAACTAGCACAGGAGGTCCTGAAGCAGCTGCCCGACCTGGAGGTCAGCTATGACATCGACCACGTCCGACAGGCCATCGGTAAGCCCTACTACGTACTTATATTGTATTGGTATGCCAGCCAATGAACGGCTGCTTGATGTTAGAACCTTGTGTTGTGTAACTTAAAGGTGCAGTGCTAAAGTTGTCTCTGTGACTAAAATGGGTAGAGCCCGTGTCTCCCCCCAGTCTGGCCTGTGTTTAATTTAGCATCTCACCTGCCAAGAAATTGAAATGGCTGAGTATGACTGCTAGATAACACGGCACTTTGTGTTCTTTCCTTTCCAGCTGACAGTTGGCCAATGAACTTTGATGACAGCAATGCACGAAATGACTGGGGCTGGAAACACGACTATGACCTTCCAGAGCTCGTGCAGACAATGCTCAACTACATTGGCTCGGAAACACGTGTCGCGCGTGCCAACTGAGAGGACAAAACGGCAGCGGGTTTTAGTCGTTGTACATAGTGTAAAGAAGACTGCTGAATGAGAATGGAGAAACCTTGGCCTGTACATAGTTATTTCTCTCTGTTCTCTATCTAAGTCAGAAGGGCTCTGTTTTCCCGGGACAAAGCTACCATGTCCGCAGAATGTAAAAGTCATGCCAGACGACCCTCCCCACCTTTCTGCCTAGTATCGATCAATCCCTCTGCCATCCTTTTTACTCTTTACCCTTGGAAATCAGGGTGAAGAGAAGCCTGTAACTGGAAGGTTGTCAGAAGTATCAGGGCTATAACAGAAGCCTGTAACTGGAAGGTTGTCAGAAGTATCAGGGCTATAACAGCATACTGAAAAGGAAAATTTACTTGCGTGACTATGAATTGTGTGCAGTAAAAAGTACAGCGATTTCTGAGCTTAAAAAAGTAACACCAAAAAACAAGCAAACTGAACAAGTGAATGTAGCATTGATCAATCTGAACTCTTTACCACTTTATCTGGAAATCGTATTCGAGGGTTTTCTTTTCTATTTATTAATTTGCCAAGAATACAGCAGGGAATTCAGGCGTCCATGGCCCACATCTAAGGCTAAACACAAATCAAGGACTTTTAAATGAGAGGTTTACTAAATAATATTCAAGCAACTGTCCTTTGATGCACTTTTGAAGGGTGGAAAAATCAACCATTTGAAATTATATATAAAAAATCACACCCGTGTGAACTGAGTGGTGTAAGGTTTTATATAGCATGATCAGCTGTGGTCTGACGTAATGAAATAAGGTAAGGTATTATGTAGCCTGATCAGCTCTGATCTGACGTAATGAAATCACACCCGGATGTGATTTCACAACTGGCTTTTTCTGTGCAGAGAAAATTACCATGGTTGCTACGGTCATCCAGTTCACCCGGGTGTGATTTAATTACGTCAGAAATTATTTTGAACATAGCAACCATGCTCATTTTTTTCTGCACACAAAAGCCAGTTGTAGGAGTGGTTTACACCACTCAAAAAAAGAGGGGAATCTGACAGTGCATCTGCATTCAGAGTGGTCGTATGGAGCAACTTATTTGAATATGAGCACCGCGGTAACTTTTATATTTTGTTTATTCCATTTTTTTGCATTGTCTATTTATTCTTTCTGCTGGTGATAAATGTACTGTATGAGAATGATATTGAATGTTTTGCACTACCTGTGTGCATGTGTTCCAAGCCATTTCTGAAGTCATGACTGGCTCAGTGGCTGCCCCAAATGCTCCCTTTTTCTATTTATGAGAGAACTATTCACCAGCTCAGTGGGTTATTTGGACATAAAGGGAAAATGTGACATTTTATGCCACATTTACAAATATCCGCTGCACGGTTCTTTCATTTTTCAAGCCATTACAAGAATCTGTCACTTTCTATGTGAAAGCATAAAGGTCTGTTTTTTTTAAGTCACAAAACTCGCTTTATCAATAAAACCTTTTCCTCAAATACCTCATTCGTCATCACTTCTGTTGTCAGATTCTTACTGCCACTAAGTTACAATATAATCTCAGAAACCTGCAATTGAAGACAAATACCTGCTGGAAATTTGTTATCAGAACAAAATGTTCTAACCACCGCAGGCATGTTAAAAGTTTAATTTTGCTGCATACTCAAATTTAGATTTAGAGCAAAAATGTCTGCCTGATTCTTCATTGGATAGACACAAGAAACTAGACGGGAGGGATTCTGGTAAAATGAATGGTTCCGGAGGCAAACTCAATGGCATTATTGTAAAAGGAATGAGGTGTGGCTTATTGTCTTGTTCTTCAACAGATACATAATCTGTAGAATCATAGATACTGTGCCTGAGTTGTGTCATGTATCAAAGCGCAGACATAGAAGAGAGAGATGGTATTTGAAGATTGCTTGGCCTTAAACTATAGCGTGTGAAGGATGCAGTTGCTCAAATAAAAGGGGATTAAGTTGCATAAAGGTCTGCTGTTGCAGAACTTTGCATTTGAGGTTGGACCAGGCAGCTAACGTTCTCATAATCTAACGTCACAGGACATAATACAGCTACAACATGTCATCCTCAAATTGAGAAACAAAATGCCACTGACTGTTGTGAACCCCCCCCCCCCCCCCCCGCAGTTCCTGTAAGCATGTCTGTCATATTTGTGACCTCACTGCAAGGTGAGAGGACCGTTAATATACCTACTGTAATTCCTTTTGTGATACGACCCTGTAATTAGATTTTTCAGTTGAAAATCATGCATTTTCTTTCAAGTATGAATTAGTATCATCTCTCATCTCTTCATCTTGAGCACTCAGGGTAACACCCATTACTATATCTCTGGTCCATATAGCGTTATGAACCAGAGTTACCTGTACTGTACTGTACTGTACTGTACTGTACTGTACAGGTAACTCTGGTTCATTCAAGGTGATATGCATTTGACCGTGGACTGCCATTTGACTTGTGACATGTGACTCGTCGAGGATGTATTTTAGATAGCATGTTATTTAAACAGATGCTGGGTTCACAGTTTGTCTATACTCTATACATACAGCACATGTAAGGCGGCTTTAAATCCATACAAAGCTGATAGAATACACACATAACCTGTCAGGGTATACTGGGTTAAGATATGGTCAGGACTCGCACACTCACTCACGTGCTCCATTTCTGCCTCGGCTGTCATTATATTTATTGTAAAGCATGTGAGTGCGTGGGTTCTATTCTTCTTCCCTCACAAGGGCTCCCCCTCCCACCCACACACACTGCACACACATCACATCCCCCCAGCAATGGACTGTTTTGTGCGGCGCCGATGCAGACAGGCAAGCTCCTGCGATGTCACACGATCACCATGCATGAAGAGACTCAGCCAGGGGCAGGAATTTCAGGGAGGTCAGACGAAGTCCATGGCCGCCGTTGCCCCTCAGTTTGGCCTTGTGCCCCCTCAAAAAAAACGGCATGCCCTGAGGCCACAGTGGCCTTAATGCCCCAGCTGACTGTACCACTTTCTCCTCTGTCTCTTTCTTGTCATGGAGACAGACACAAAGGGCAGTATTATGCGTGTCTTAAGTACCAGGTCTTATGACTTAACTTAAGACCTGGAGGCGTAATCAATGCCATTTGGCTATTCTGAGTGGCCAAACAGCATTGACCACGCCTCCAGTTAAGACATGGTACTTAAGACACGCATAATACTGCCCAAAGTGTCTTTTGTTGAGATTCTGATTCTTAACTCCCCTGAGTCCCTAAAAAACTTATTTACTGCACTTTGGCTTTGTATAGGGCACAACGGAGAGAGAATTCAGGGGAAGTGGAAAGCAAAACCTCACAACACAATTGATGTAATTGCTGTGTCATTTAGCCGCCACACCACAAGACTATAGCCTGTGTGAGCCAACACCGCCTCTTAAAGCTAGTAAACCCATTGTGAACCCGGACATGTTGAGTACACCAAGGTTTTATGTTAGAAATGTTTAGTATAGCCACTTGCCCAAATGTGCTGACACCATCACATTTGTGATGACAGCTATGGCCGTTTTAAGCCCAATGAGGTTTTTTTGCAAAACCAATGCTTGGAATGTATTCAGCATCATGAAAACCCCCTAGTTTAACACATCACATGCTACATAAAGCATGATGATCTTTTTTCTTTTTTTGCCTTCTATAGGTTGTTAATGGTATGGTCACATATTATGCCAGAATGCCACAGACGAAGTCCACACTATTTATCCATAATGTATAAATGATAGATAAGGGGTCAGGACAACGAGGCCTTTTCGTGGAGGGGTCAGAATGAAATTTGGACTTAGACTGTTTTTCGTCTGTGGTACTATGAAAATTGCTCAACATATGCAAGTTAGCATCCGGCAGTTTCTACATGCTGGTGACCCATACTACAACATTTCTAACATTCTGGCAAGTGGACTATAGCCAATAGCCTAACTCCAATTCATGGAAATTGGAATGGAATGAAAACAAATCGTATACTGTAGCCTGCTTGTTTAGCTAGAACTGTATCTGTGTGCGTGCCAACTTGACCTTTTATATAATTGTGTACATGCATTATTATACCGTTTTGCGTTTTCCATTTGTTTTATGCAAAGAACAGGAGAAAATAGATTTGTGGAAATAGATTTGTGCAGTGCAAAATGTGTATTTGGATACTTGAAGACACCTAAATATCCCTGTTCCCCATAACTACATTATTGTGTCCAGAAAAAATATTTTATCCCAGTAAGAATCCCACAATGGAAAAGGTGTTATTATTTCTTTTACAAGAACCATGTACAGTTACTATACAAAATAGTTACTGCTTTATTATTGCTTTCCCCAATAACCACATTATTGTATACGTCTGTAATGACCTCATGAACACGTGCAATTACAAAATGATTAGCTCGCTGTAAACTAATGCATTACCAAGTGGACCATGACGAGAATGACCCCTGCATGCATATCAGTGTGCAAGGTCGGTGATGATACGTCCCAAACTGATGTTTTCTTAATTGCAGATAAGGCCATATAAACCGTAACGCATAGCACAAATGATTTGTGTGAAATTACATGCTTCACGGGCTTTCTTCAATTTCAGCGAGTCAGTAATTACTGGCTGGCAGGGTGACCTGGATGTGTGCTGTTCTGCAGAGTAAGGAGACCGAGGTTAGGTAGGGAGAGAGCTTGGCGCAAAGAGAACCCGCAGAGTCATGCACTGTTTGAGTCTTATGTCTGCTTACTCTGCAGATGCATGGCAGAGAGGAATATGAGACAATTGTCATTGCATTAAAGGTGCAGTATTTATTTCTTTGTTAAAATACAGTGTTAAATAGCTCTTTCTGTTATCATTGCTATAGTGTTTGTTTAGTAACAGTAGCAGTCTTTAATAAACCGAAAATGCATTTTCAGGTCGGATACCGGTATAGACATTTATCCAATCAGGAGGAGAGAAAGAAGTGAGCAGACAAAATTGAAACTGGAACACTATCACTATTGAAGCTGATAGGTCCTGATTGGCTGAAATTGGCATCCCACCTGAAGATTTATTTTCTGTTTACAAAAGAGCTGGAAAGAATGGGAAGACTGTTACTGAATAAACACTTATATATCAGGGGTTTTCAACTGATTGTGAACCAGGGACCACCACCCCTGAGCAGGGACCACCACCCCTGACCAGGGACCACCACCCCTGACCAGGGACCACCACCCCTGACCAGGGACCACCACCCCTGACCATGGACCACCACCCCTGAGCAGGGACCACCACCCCTGACTAGGGACCACCACCCCTGACCAGGGACCACCACCCCTGACC